>NC_072388.2:36388832-36703693 GCF_028885625.2 Pongo pygmaeus
TTGGAGTAAGTGGGACCAGACTTCACCATAAACAACTAGAAAACTGGAACAAATATATGAAACACCTGTTTTCAAATACTGAACATCAGGCAATGTTGAACTCTAACCTTTAGAGAAGAGAAACAAATGAGGTGAGCCCTACAGTTTCCTTGGCTTTCTGCCTGGAGGCATTTCTGGACCACAGGAACAGGGAAGGGCCTCAACCTGAATACAGTGGTTGCACTGAGTTAAGAAGAAAAAACTGGAGTTGAGGGAGGCTGAAGTAGCTAGAATTTATAGGACAAATAGAGAAATAACACCCAAACTTTGCATAACGGTCCTTTTGATTTTTTTGCTGAATACCAAGCCACAAGTGATGTTGGAAAAAGAACAAATGCGAAGCTTTAAGCTAAAGCAGTTCCCCTGGCTCATGCTAGGCTGGGAGACATTTGAGTTCCAAACAGGCAGAGAGTCCTCACTGAACACCTGGGACATTCAATGGAGACCCAAGAAGGATCATGTCACAGTAATAGGTCTAAACCAGACATACGCTAGCAGAACTAGACATACCCTAGCATACCCCTATGTCTAAACTAGACATACCCTAGCGTTAATAGGTCCAAACTATACATACCCTAGCAGACATACCCTAAACTAGACAAACCCTAATAGGTTTGTTTTTGAGGCTTAAAAACAAACCTCCAAATGATCAAGGTGATTCTCAAGTAACTTATCTACCTGATAGAAAAATGTTCAGCACTATTTAAGAAAACAAACAAACAAAAAACACATGGAACTCAACAACAAAAAATTCAAATTGTCCAGCATATCATTTTTAAAAATCATAAGCTCAAAGAAAAAAGAAAATGTTACCCATTACCAAGAGAAAAAAATCAGCTACCACAAATGAACACAGAAATAACAGAAATGTGAAATTAAAAGTTGAAAGGTATAGACTCAAGGATTTGAAGGAAAGCATGAACCTCATGAAAGAGAAATGGAAAAAAGACCCAAATAAAAATTTTAGAGCTGAAAATACAGTGTCAGAAATGAAAAATTCAATAAATGACATTAAAATAGCTGAACATGTCCAGAAAAAAAAAAAAAAAACAGTGAACTTGATGACATTGTAATATACATTATCCAAAGTAGGGCACAGACAGGAAAACACCTAGAAAAAGATGAACAGAGCCTCAGTGGCCTATGGGGCATTATCAAAAAGTCTAAAGTATGTCAATGGAGTCTCAGAAGGAGAGAACAGAGAAAGAAACATAAAGATATTTGAATGAACAATGGCTTAACATTTTCGAAAATTGATGAAAATTATAAATTGACAAATCCTATATGCTCAATGAACTACCAGCAGGATAAACACAAAGGGAACCACGCTAAGCATTTCAAAGTCAAATTGCCGGAAATCAGTGATGAAGATAAAGAAACAAAACAAAACAAAACAAAAAACACACGATAAGTACACAAAAACAATAAATTACTATAGACTTCATATAAAAAACAATGCAAGCCATGGGACACAGACACCTTTATATTTTAAGAGTAAAATCATTCTACCTAGAATTCTGTATCCAGTAAAAATATCCATTTTGGATAAAACCAAAGTAAAAGCATTTTCAGACAAACAAAAGCTAAAAGAATTTGAAGAACTTCTTCAACAGACCTTTATGAAAAGAAATGTAAAAAGATTTCTCAGGCAGTGAAAGCAAAGATGTGATAATAATAATTGGCCATGGAATTTCAGTTGAGTAAGGGAAGAAGATATGTCAAAAGGACAGGGTAAAGGTGAATGAGTCAATAAATGGGTTGCAAAATGGCATTATGAGGTTGTTGAGACTGAGTTTCTAGAGGGAATGAGGTGGAAAATAGGGTTGTTAGAAAACAGAATACGTGAAATTGAAATATTGAAGAATTTGTAGTTACTGGTAATAATGAGGTTCATAGCAAAGACTATAGAAATGGAATTTGTGTGAAAAATGGGTACTTGCAGAAACAAGACATAACTGAGAGAGATATATTCACAAAGAAACAATTTTAGCTATCATGACAGGAAAGAGGAGCCTCATACCTTTTCTTACCTATACAACTGCTGATTATCCCTGCAGGTACATCTTTCTGGTCATGGTCTTTTACCTGACTTTTATTTCTGTCTCAGGCTCAGAGGGCAGTGGTGGGTCACCTTCCAATTTTGGCTTTCTTGAAAATATTTTCCAGTGAGTGACAGGCTTGACAAAATAATATTAGAGCAGAATTCTATATCATTAGTTTAACTGAAATATTATTGGTAAAATAAAAATATTTTACACAGAAAGAGGGAAGACAGAGATGGAAGCAGCCTTTAAAAGCCCTTTGGGGGCAATTGTAGTTCCAATTAGACCCATAGGCCATCACCCTAGCAATCCCATGGCCAACCATTCAAACATCAAGTCACCAGGGACATGCTTGTCATTTTGACTAAGTGCTGCAGAATGACTCCTCTTCAACTGCAGGTCACTGTGACTTTTTGTCTGAGAAGTTGATGGGTTGCTTACATTGGCTGAAACAGGCAGATGCTGACATCATGTAAAACTCTGTTGAGCATTGTTGACATTCTCAACTTTCAGAATAAGTATTCTTAGACTTCCTCAGGATTCATCTGTATTTTTTTCTAAGCTGAATAACAACATAATGCAACAGGAATAAGGACGTCTATGATAGAATGAAAAGACAGCAAAATAAATCTACTTGAGAATTTAGCCAAGAATGGATTTTAAATTGAGTTAATTCATTTCCCAAAGATTATGATTCTAATGTCTCTGAAAGAGATATTTTATCAACCAAAACAGTAAACACTGAATAAAATGACAGTTGGGTCTCTTTCTGGTAACTCATAGGTAGTTCCTCCTAAATGCGACCAATTTAAAGTCTACCCCTCCTTCAAGAGATTGCTCAAGTTGAACATCCTCAATAAATCCTATGACTGCTCCAGTTTTTGGTGGTCTCTTTTTCATCTGAGTGCCAACAATGAATATAATCTGCCACACATAGTTAGGTAGTTTTTGACTTATCTTGCATTGCTTTTTTTCTAATTGTTTTGTTTTCAAGCTTTTTCCCTACTTGTATCCGTTTATCTCTATAACAGGAGGCTAGTTTCCCTAAAGACATAGCAGCATCTAACTCTAGCTGAGCATTTGTGATACGGTTTGGCTCTGTGTCCCACCCAAATCTCATCTAGAATTGTAATCCCTATGTGTTGAGGGAGGGATCTGGTGGGATGGTGGGAAGTGATTGGATCATGGAGGTGGCTTCCCCCATGCTGTTTTTATGATAGTAAATGAGTTCTCTCATGAGATCTGATGGTTTAAAAGTGTTTGGCAGTTCCCCTACCCTCTCTCTTGCTGCCATGTAAGACATACCTTGCTTCACCTTCTGCCGTGATTGTAAGTTTCCTGAGACCTTTCCAGCCATGAGGAACTCTGAGTCAATTAAATCTCTTTTTTTTTTTTAATAAATTATCCAGTCTCAGGTAGTTCTTGAGAGCAGTGTGAAAACAGACTAATACAATACGATTGTAATTTAAAGCATATTTATCCCATTGATGAGAAATTTATTATAGAGATTTGGCAATTGACAGGTAGAAGATAATTGAACAATTATGAATTCATTTAAGAAAAATCCTACGGTTTATTGTATTTGTTTGGCTGGTAAACTCTCATTGGTTCCTTATGTGTTGTCAATCTTAAACAAGTATTTATCTGTCAGGCACCATGTGAGACACTTGGGATATGATAGTGTTACAACATCGTCCCTTATCTCAAGGACTCTCTAGTGTTAAGGGAGAGACAAACAGAAAGGGAATTTTTGTGGAGTGCGATGTTAAACATAGAGTGCTATGGGAACACAGAAGAGACATCTAGACCTGATCTGGAGATAAAGAGAGCTTCTGGAGGAAATGACAATTTGAGCTAGCTGAGACCTGAAGGTTGGGTAGGAGTTAAGAGGGCTGAGAATATCATTGCAGCAGAGGGAAGTGTATATGCACATATCTGAAGTTTGAGTAGAACACTTTTTTTTTCTTTCTTTTCAGAACTTGGAAGTAGCTATGCATGGCTGGAGTTTAGAGTAAGAAAAACAGAGGGTCAAGAGCTGGAGAAATGAGCAGGGCCTTATGTGTTGTGCTTGTTTTCGATTTCATCCTGAGTATATAGAGAATAATTTGAAGTGTCTTAAGCAAAAAACAGTAATGTGTCCTATTATAGAAAGAACATTCTAGATGTAATGTGAGTGAACTGGAAGAGCACATGAATAAATGCAGAGATAGCAGTTAGGATGTTGACAAGTACTGTATTTCACTAATTTTAAGACATATAATTTTCCCCCCACATTTTATTATCTCTAAATCTGAATTCATCTTACCGTTAGTGGCATGTCATAAATTAACTGGAAGCTTTTATTTTCTTTCTCAGTGATACAAAGCATAATAATGTAGTTTACAAACAATGGCAACTTAGATTCAAGTAAACAAAGTCAGAAATGATTGCAGCCTTCACTAAAATGGCAGTTGAAGAGAAGTGAATGTGAAATTAGCATGTATTTTGGAGGTCAAATCATAAGAATCTGATGACCGTTTGCATTTGGGAACATGAGGTTGAGGAAAAAGTTGATGACTCCTATTTTTATTTTATGTTTTTTCATTTGTGCAGTTGGGATGTGGTGGTTCCATTCATTGAGGTAATGAACTCAATTGGGTTTGTGAGGATGAGGTAGGAAAGTATGGGACAAGATAGATAAACAGTGAAGTTCTACACGTAATGGTTATGAGGTTCTAGTGACTATCCAAGTTAGAACATTCCATCAGTGATTGCATCTACACTTTTGTTTATGAAAGGAATCTAAAGGGAAGATGTGGGCTCTTCTGAAAGATTTTTTACCAGCAAACCCATAAAGTAACCACAGTTGCCTTGGGCTACTAGGAAAGCAGTTTTCATCCAAAGGCTCTTCTATCTTATGTTTCATTCTTGTCCTAAGAATCCCTGAAGTGTGAACTCTGATACTGAAGTCTACATCCTCTTTATGCCTGGTAGATGTCCCTTAAGAAAAGTCCAGTCTTCTCTTTCCTGCAACCCACATGTCTTCTAGATGGTTCATATTTGAAGAGTAATCTCGCTATCTTATGGAAAAGCTGAATGCATACTCACTCTGTCTGGGTTTCCAGATTTAAGAGAAATTAGATGGAAAAGGCTTACCTTTGTGACTTTAAAGACAAGGTTTGAGGTATAAAATTGTCTGCAGGAATAGTGGAAAGATAAGGAAAAGAGTAGAATATTCTGATCATGACCTTGACACCTCTCTCCATAAGTTTCTCCTGGACCACTGGCATCAGGCACCTCCTGGTTAGGTGTCTGCCAAGAACCTTGCCAGGCACTGCTCCTCCTTTCTGAGTGGTGGTGCTCAGAACCTCTGCACATGCTGCCAGGGTGCGTGTTATGCCTGGTGGGTGATGCAGAATAGACTCTGGACCTGTCTCTTTGCTTTCCAGGGCTTTATAGTTTTGGAATGAGGATTGGGAAATATGATATAGCCATGAGAGGCTCCCCCTATTTGGTTTAGACTCATAGTATTTACATGTTATCAGAAGCTTTCTTATACATTACCTTATTTGATCCTCATAAGTACTTGATGAACTAGATTAGTTGGGCACTGTTATACCCATTGTATCTCCACTGATGACCTTGTGTTTCAGAAGAGAAAAAGTCCAAAGCTAGGCATGGATCTGGCAATATTAGAATTTACTTCTCCTGAATTCCAGTTCAATCCTTTTCTCACTAGACCAGTGAAAAGGAAAAAGATTTCTAAAGGTGTTTTAAGATACCTTAGCTGATGTTGAGTGGAATTCTCTGAGACAAGCCTAATATCTAAGGGTCTTCTAGAAGCCGAGTCTATTTCAGAAAAGCCCAATGTCCCTTAATAGTAGTGGTGGTACTGAGGATCTTTGCCACTATTTAATTCAGACCAATAGAGCAGGAAGGTCTCTAAGAGGGGTCTTTTAGGAGTCATGCATATAGAATTTGTTTGCTCCCAGAGGCCAGCAAATACCCTGTGGTTTGGCCCTTTTATTTTGATGTTGAACTCAGCACAGTACATGTTTTGCCTGCCCTTTCCTAGGCTTAGAAAAATATCCAGGTGAAAGAAGGAGAGTATTATTCATTACCCTAGGCAATTTGTGTGGAATGGTTTGGTTCCCAAAAACTGTCACTCCAAGGTGTGAAGAGTTCAGATCTGGAGTTCTGCAGTTGAGAGTGTGTTGAGCACCTTATGACAGGCAGTTCTGTAAAGTGAGGTCACAGAGTTCAGCAGTGGAATATATTAGAAAGGGAAACACTTTCTGGTGTGTAGAAACATGCCCTTCAGCAAATCTGTTAACTTCATTTTAACCTGAACCTTTTCCTTCTTGAATGTAATAAAGCCTCTGAAATGACTGCACTTGGTGAGAGGGCCTCTTCTGTCATTTACAGCAGTGGAAAACTCACAGAGTAAGTGAATTACTTTGGTTTTCAATAAAAATGTTAATATCTACCTTAGATGTGAACAAAGGACATTGCATTTCAATAATGAGATGATCAAATCCACAGAGGCTGAGAGAGAGGGAGTGTGTGGAGCTGCCACTCAGTGAGAGAATGAGAGAGAGAGAGAGAAAGAGAGAGAGAGAGAGAGACTGCAGAAGAGAACAAGTGCATGAGTACAAGAAGGAATAGTTGGAGATACACAGTGCTTTAGAGGAGAACTCAAAACTATGCCAAATACGATTAAGAAGATGGCAAATCAAACTGCTCTCTTTGAACAATAACACGTAATGGGGTGCTTATAATTTTTTCCAGTACTAAAAAGTGGCTGCATGTGTTTTTCTTGTTTGACTCAGAAAAGTCAGTGGTCATAAGAGAAACTTCAAAAAGTAACATTTTTTCAACTACATAAAATGCAGGTAGCATTTAAAGAGGAGCAGCATAATTTTAACACATGGAGAACAGTGTTCACACGGATCAGCATTATGTTATTTTGTGTATTTCAAGACTCAAAACCCCCATCACCAAAAATCAAAAAGAAAATTATACGTGCCTTGTTAAAAAGATAGCACAGATCTGTCTTTACAAGATTCTCACCGAAACATTTTTTCTATATAGTATTATTAATAACAGCTGTCATTTAATGAGCACTAAGTATGTGCAAGGAATTGCGTTAAAATAGTTGTATACAATATCTCTTTAACTTTGGAGAACTTTAGAGGTTTTATAATTACCCCTATTTTATAGATGTGTAAATTGGGGCTCAGAGAAGTTAAGTAACTTGCCCAGGGTCAAAGGGCTAATTGGGAAGATTTGAGATTTTAACTTAGTGTGAGGAGGAATCTGTGGAGAAAATTAACTGAAAATGGCATTTTTAGGCAGTGTGCTTCCATTTATCCATCTAAGACCCAGGAATAGGCAATTCTAGTGCTTAGGTTCTATTTAAGAATGATTTTAAGATACTTCTGGTGCAGCTAATGTCTTCGCTTTATCTTAGCATTTCACTCAAATTTCAATTTCATTTCTCAGTAGTGCAATCTTGTTTTTTAAATGTATGAGTGATTGATCTGAATAGTTGAATAGTGATAGCGATCGGTATTTATATAAGATGGATCTTCAGACCACAGATATTCTGGGGCCTTTAAAAATCCCTTTCCTCTTTTGCTTTGTTCAGTCTCCTAAAAATAAAAAGAAAAGCCAACTATGGAAGTGTTTTCATTCATGGAATTCTATGTGTATGCCTCCATCTCTTTACTTAGAATGTTTGGCTTACTTTAGTTTCTGTAGTTCCTGAGGGTAACCTATGTAGTATTCAAATTATGCCTATAAATAAATACAGATTAACCAGCCTATAATAATTTCCTACAGAAATCATGGTAATAAGATTAATTTAATATTATTTACTATGTTCTATGTAAAATCTGATACTTTTACTGGGAAGATGAGTAATCAGGTACTCCAGAGCTCAGTTGAACTCAATAATTCTAATTTATCTCAAATAAATGCAGTAATTGGAAAAGAAGGATATCTCTGGGTGACTGTGAAAGAAATAAGGAAGAGATAAGGAGACCTATGACCCTGGATAACCCTATAAGGACCTATGACCCTGGATAACATCTCCCTGACCTACTTCAGAACAGGTGGCTGCCATTTTTTGAATGTCAAACTTTGAAGAAATAACATTTTAAAAAAACAACAACAAGAATTTCTCTGAGGGATTATATCCAAATGTCAGGTTTGAGTTGCCCCAGAAAATAGATAATTTCTGGAATCATGGCCTTTTTGTGTGTGTTTGCTTAAAACTGTTCCTCTGGTATAGGTGAGAAGGCAAAAATCAAAACAGTTTATGGAACTCATTACATGGCCATCCAAGTATTTCTCATCCACAAAAATATTTTAACTTACTGATCCTTAATTACCAAGTAGCATGTCAACCAATATCACCACACTGCAGTCTCTGCCAGATGTTGATGCTGCCATCACCTGTAAGTGCATCACATTGAATTATTTTATTTTATCCCTTAAAGCTTTTTCAATGGGCAATAATTCTCAAAAATTCCTGGCATCTGCCAGATGGGATACTGTGGCAGACACACTCTAGAGTGACTCCAGTGAGACATATCTTTGTATATCTTCTTTCCCTTGAATGTGGAATGGACCTGTCATTGTTTCTAGCCAATACAATATGGCAAAGGAACGGGATGTCACTTCCATGCTTAGGTTATATTATGTGGCAAATGTGATGGGACCTTACTCTTGTGATTATGTCATGTTCTATAAGACTCCTTCTTAGCAGATAAAAGTGAGATGTTCTGGTGGCCTGAAAGACATAGGCAGAATACTGTGAGATGGCCACTGGAGGGGGCATGTGACAGGGATCTGAGGGTGCCCCTAGGAGCTGAGAACAGCCTACAGCCAGTTGCTAGCAAGATAATGGGACCCTCAATCATAGAACCACAAGGAAATGAAACCACCGTTGCAAAATTGTCACTGAGACAGTGAAACAGATCTGACCTAACCAACTCCATCTTGCTTCTAACCTCCAAGCTGTCCTTGTTTATTTCTGGGAATAGGCTAAACAAACTTTGAGAGGAACTTAGTTTATAGTTTAAAACAAAGATAATAACAGCCCTTTCTCAAAACAAACCTCCTTGCCTGGGGACTAACCTGCCTTCTCAGGACTAACAAATTAGCCACAAGATTAGAAATTTTGATTTAGGAGTCATGCAACTGGAGGCCATAAGATTCTGACCTTCCCTCAACTTCTCCTAAGATCAGTGCTTGAGTTATTTTGCAGAAGCTGCACTTGATGGATCAACTGGCACCACCCAGATCGATAAACTGGCTCATCTGATCTTGTGGGCCCCATCCAGGAACTGACTCAGCACAAGAAGGCAGCTTTGACTCCTTATGATTCCATCTCTGACCTGACCTATCAGCACCCCCAGCTCACTGACTTCCCCCCACCCACCAAGTTGTCCTTAAAAATTCTGATCCCTGAATGCTCAGGGAGACTGATTTGAGTAGTAATAAAACTCTAGTCTCCTACACAGCTGGGTTTGTGTAAATTAATCTTTCTCTATTGCAATTCCCCTGTCTTGATGAATTGGCTCTGTCTAGATAGTGGGCCAGGTGAACCCACTGGGCAGTTACAGAAATACATTTTCCAAACTGAATGAGCTTGGAAAAGGAACTCTAACTCCAGTTAAGAACATAGCCCAGCTGATACCTTGATTGCAGACTTGTGATGTCCTGAGACAAGGACCCAGTTAAGCTACACCAGAATCCTGACACAAGACAACAGAGATTATAACTGTGTGTTGTTATAAGTGTGTGGCAATTTGTTACACAACAATAGGAAATGCAGATGCTGTAGACTGCCTATCCTATTCATTTTTCTGTTGAAAAGAACTGCCTGATAACGAAATGTAGAATATTAATATATTTTAAATGGTTTCAACTTTTAAATAGCTTACATAAAATTTACTGCTAAATAGACCTTTAATTGTATGTAAAAATGAAGGACTAATGAGAAACAAGTCATTTGCCCATTGGATCATGGGATGGATTATAGGAATCACATTGTTGAGCCAACAATATGATTGCTTGAGTGGGGCTGAGGACCTATGTTGAGAATCACTGCTTTCTATTTTCATATTTGCCCTTGCCGAGGAATCTCAGCTGCTCCTAAAATTGTCACTGCAAAACACAAAGGTGTTTTCTTATTTCATTTTTATATTATTATTATTTTTATAGAGATGGGATCTCACTATGCTGCCCAGGCTGGTCTTGAACTCTTGGTCTTAAGTGATCCTCCCGCCTCAGTTTTCCAAAGCACTGGGATTACAGGTGTGAGCCAATGTGCCCAGCCACAAAGGTGTTTTTATGTCACCTTTGCTCTGTTTTCTGGATTAATGATGGGTAATGTAATCAGAAGGGTCATCTTATAGAAGAGATAGAAGAGGGAAGTTGTGGACTGGGACATTATTCCTCGATGAAGCTGAGAACCATAATTTAACGTGAGGGTCTCTTTAGTTAGCTGCTTGATTCAATTTCCTTAAAAAAACTACCTGGATTTGTAATTTTAAAAATTAATGTATCCCCAAGGTAAGAATATCAAGCCACACAAAAATATACACGAAAATATCTTTGACTTCTGATCTTGGACCCTGTATTAGTCCATTTTCACACTGCTGATAAAGACATATCACAGACTGGGCAATTTACAAAAGACAGAGGTTTAATAAACTTATAGTTCCATGGGGTTGGGGAAGCCTCACAATCATGGTGAAGGCAAGGAGGAACAAGTCACATCTTACATAGATGGCAGCAGGCAGAGAGAGACAGATTGTGCAGGGAAACTCCCATTTTTAAAATCATCAGATCTCTTGAGACTTATTCACTATCATGAGAACAGAATGGAAAAGACTTGCTCCCATGATTCAATTACCTCCCACCAGGTTCCTCCAATGACACCTGGGAATTGTGGGAGTTACAGTTCAAGATGAGGTTTAGGTGGGGACACAGCCAAACCATATCATTCAACCCCTGGCCCCACCAAAATCTCATGTCCTCACATTTCAAAACTAGTCATGCCTTCCCAACAGTCCCCCAAAGGCTTAACTCATTTCAGCATTAACTCAAAAGTCCATGGTCCAAAGTCTCATCTGAGACAAGGTAAGTCCCTTCTGCCCATGAGCCTGTAAAATCAAAAGAAAGTTAGTTACTTCCTAGATACAATGGGGTTACAGGCATTAGGTAAATACAGCCATTCCAAATGGGAGAAATTGGCAAAAACAAAGGGACTACAGGTCCCATGCAAGTCTGAAATCCAGCAGAGCAGTCACATTTTAAAGCTCCAAAATGATCACCTTTGACTCCATGTCTCACATCTGGGTCACACTGATGCAAGAGGTGGGTTTCCATGGTCTTGGGCAGCTCTGGCCCTGTGTCTTTGCAGGGTACAGCCTCCCTTCTGGCTGCTTTCTTGGGTTGGCAATGAGTGTCCGCAGCTTTTCCAGGAGCATGGTGCAAGCTGTTGGTGAGTTCTACCATTCTGGGATCCGGAGGATGGTGGCCCTTTTCTCACAGCTCCACTAGGTTGTGCCCCAGTAGGGACTCTGTGTGGCAGCTCCAACCCCACATTTCCCTTTTGCACTACCCTAGCAGAGGTTATTCACGAGGGCCCTGCCCCTGCACCAAACTTCTGCCTGGGCATCCAGGCATTTCCATACATCCTCTGAAATCTAGGTGGAGGTTCCCAAACCTCAATTCTTGACTTCCACACACCCACAGACTCAACACCATGTGGAAGCTGCCTCTGGTGCAAGCCCCCTCTGAAGCAGTTGCCAGCCCAATTTGTACCTGGCCTCTTTTAGGCACGGCTGGAGTAGCTGGGATGCAGGGCACCAAGTCCCTAGGCTGCACACAGCAAGGGGGCCTGGTGCCTGGCCCATGAAACCATTTTTTCCTTTTAGGTCTCTGGGCCTGTGATGGGAGGGGCTGCTGTGAAGACCTCCAATGTGCCCTGGAGACATTTTTCCCATTGTCTTGGGGATTAACATTCAGCTTCTCATTACTTGTGCAAATCTCTGCAGCAGGCTTGAATTTCTCCTCAGAAAATGGGTTTTTCTTTTCTATCATATTGTCAGGCTGCAAATTTTCTGAACTTTTATGCTGTTTCCCTTTTAAAACTGAATGCCTTTAACAGCACTCAAGTCACTTCTCGAATGCTTTGCTGCTTAGAAATTTCTTCCACCAGATACCCTAAATCATCACTCTCAAGTTCAAAGTTCCACAAATCTCTAGGGCAGGGGCAAAATGCTGCCAGTCTCTCTGCTAAAGCACAATAAGATTCACCTTTGCTGCAGTTCCCAACAAGTTTCTCATCTCCATTTGAGACCCACCTCAGCCTGGATTTCATTGTCCTTATCATTATCAGCATTTTGGTCAAAGCTATTCAAAAAGTCTCTAGAAAGTTCCAGATTCTCCCACATTATCTTCTTTTTTTTTTTTTCCCTGAGCCCTCCAAACTGTTCCAACCTCTGCTTGTTACCTAGTTCCAAAGTCGCTTCCACATTTTTGGGTTTCTTTTCAGTAGCACCCCACTCCTGGTACCAATTTATTGTATTAGTCCATTTTCACACTGCTGATAAAGACATACCTGAGACTGGGCAATTTACAAAAGACAAGGTTTAATGAGCTTACAGTTCCGTGTGGCTGGGGAGGCCTCACTTTCATGGCACAAGGCAAGGAGAAGCAAATCACATCTCACATGGATGGCAGCAGGCAAAGAGACAGAGAGAGATTGTGCTGGGAAACTCCCATATTTAAAACTATCAGATCTCAATAGACTTATTCACTATTATGAGAACAGCATGGGAAAGATTCCTTCCCATGATTCAATTACCTCCCACCGGGTTCCTCCCATAAAGTATGGGAATTGTGGGAATTATAATTCAAGATGAGATTTGGGTGGGAACACAGTCAAATCATATCAGACCCTTTCTACATGGGCAACAACTGTCAAGCAGTTTCACGTATATCTTGCAGGAAAGGTGTATTAACTTTAGTTGTCCATGTATCATTTTGGAGCTTTATGTGAATAGATATCTTTTTGAACATACATGAGGGCACAGCCCACTCTGTTATTTGTCTTATTGTTTGAATGTAACAATGTATCTCAGAGATACTTCCATATTAAGAATGAATTTTTACTGTTTTAAAATAATTTTATAATACAATAGTGTAGATACTTTTACATATGTATACATATATACACGTGTGTATGTGTATAATTTATATACACATATACACATATAAATGAGACACATATTGTGTCATAAGCACTTTATATGTGTTAAATAAAAATTATAGGAGGTCCTTATTTTGGACTCAGCTCCTGTACTACACCCCAAGAGATCAGACTAAAAACCAGAATGGAGTCCTTCATGCTGAGGTTCTACTCACCACATGGAAACTGAGTTGTTATGTGTCCTTTCCAGAAATCAGGAGAGAGAGATAGCCAAATTTCCCAAATAGGTTAGTTTTAATCTGCATGGCAATGAAATTCCCTCTGCCTTTAATCCTTACAACAAAAAGTAACCTGAGATTACCTGAAGTTAACTAATGGGTCATTTTTCTATTGTTTTATTTCCCTGTTTGCACCTTACAAGGAAAGTAACTTTGAAATAACATGTCTGCTTTTTGTTCTTTGTTTCTGCTTTCTTCAGCTCTCTGTCTGTAAAGCCAACTTATTCTACTCAGCTCATTGGAACACATATTATACTTTATAGAATGAACTGTTGGTGGATTCTGAACTTGCAAATAAAGCCAAGTAAGATCTTTAAGCTAAATTGTATTTTTTGCCTTTTGACTTATGTGTTCACTCATTTACTCTTAACTATCCAATGAAACAGGCAAAGTATTTCTTTTAGCACAGCTTTACAGATGAGGAAGCTGAGGCAAGAGTGCTGAGGAAGCTTGTTCAGGGTTTCAAAACTAGTAAGTGGTGAAACCACCCAGACAACAGAGTCTCATGCACTTAACAATCTAACTATGATTATACTTAGGCTGTTCCCAATGTTTGTTTATATATATAACTATGCTTTAAAATATTTTTTATACATTGCAGTTGCACACATGTGAGTATCTATGGGATACATTCCTCAAAATCAGATTTCTGTGTTGGAGGACATCCACATTTTTAGTTTTTATGGTTACTGTCAAATTCCCTTCCAAAGAAGTTGTGATAATGTGTACATTCACTGTCTGTGTGTGATAATTCCTGTTTCCTTACAACCTTGCCAAGGCTGTATACTATCAAACTATTGCCAATTTGGCAGCTAAAAAAATCCTATCTTTATTTTGCCTTAATTTGCATTTATTTATGAGAAGAATTGGGCATTCTTCCATCTGCTTATAAACCATATGTGTTTATTTTTCTGTGAAATGCCTATTATATTTCTAAAAGATTTGGGGTATTTTATTGATTTCTAGAAGTTTTATATATGTGCATATATATAAAATGTATACACATATATAATTTCTAAATAAAGCTTTGTGTCGTTTTTGTTTTTTGTAGAGATGGGGTCTCACTTTGTTGTTAGGGCTGATCGTGAACTCCTAGCTTCAAGTGATCCTCCAACCTCAGCCTTCTGAAGTATTGGGATTATAGGCATAAGCCACTGCTGCTAGCCTGAGAGTTTTATATTTTAAGGAAAATAGTATTGTATCTCTCAATATATTGCAAATATTGTCTCCCCCACTTTTTAAAAAACTTTTGTCCTTGTTTATACTATTTGGCTCTAACAACAGAAAAGTTTTAAATCTTCATAGGAACTAATTTATCGACATATATTTATGGGTTCTGGATTTTATAGTCTTGATTTTAAAAGTTCTTTAACTTCAGGATTTTGAAAAATTGGGATATATTCTTTATTATGGTTATGGTTTCATTTTTACTTTCAAAATTAATCAGTTGGAATTTATTTCGGTATAAAGAGTAAGGGAATAATTCAGCTATACTTTTAGTTTAAATTGCTAACTGGTTGTCTCATCAAAATGTATTGAAATATCTTTCCTTTCTCCACCATTTGCTTATACGGTCGTACTCCCTTATCTGTAGTTTCGCTTTCTGCATTTTCAGTTACCCAAGGTCAATCATGGTTTGATAATATTAAATAGAAATTTCTGGAAATAATGTTTTAGTTGCATGCTGTTCTGAATAGTGTGATAAAATCTCACACTGCCTTGCATTGTCCACACTGGACAAGAATCCTCCCTTTGTCCAGTGTATCAAGGCTGTCTACCTGCCCTTTAGTCACTCAGTGGCCCTCTTGGTTATCAGATCGACTGCAGCAGTAGTCAGGTAGGAGATGACCGGGACTTATTTTCCCAGCACCAATCATGAGCCTGATGATCAAAACAGGATGCAGTGAAGAAACCGGTAGAAACCACCATATGGTGACAAAAGTGACCTCTAGTTGCTCTCACTGCTCATTAGCATAAAGACACTCCCACCAGCACCATGACAGTTTACAAATGCCATGACAACAACCCAGCAGTTATTTTATATGGTTTTGGAACTCCCTCACCCATTTTCTAGAAAATTCTGAATAATTCACTCCTTAATTAGTGTACAGCTAAGAGTGGGTATAAACATAGCTAGCCACCAATCTACAGGAACTGCTACTCTGCACTGCTACTGTTGCTGTGCACTGCTGCTGCTGCTGCTCCTCCTCCTCCTCCTCCTTTTTGGGGCTGCTGCTACTGCTGTGGCCTGCTCTGGCCTGCTCTGCCTATAGAGCAGCCACTTTGCTATACACTGATACTCTGGGCAATTCTGCCTATGGGAGAGCCCTGCTCTGTCTATGGACAGCCATTTTGCTGTACACTGTTGTTGTAATCTTTAATAAACTTGCTTTCTTTCACTGCTGGCTCTTGAATTATTTCCTGAATGAAGCCAAGAACCCTCTGGATTGAGCACCAATTTGGGGGTTCGTCTGCATCAGTATTGTCATGGGTGATCAGCAACTATTTGAGGCCAGTGGTGTGGCAGTAAGAATAATTTACAAGACGGCTGTAGGTAAAGAAAGGCAGATTTAATAGAGAAAGTATGAAAATATGTTGCAAGAGTGTTTACAGACAGGTTAGCAAGAGAGGAGCTAACTGCAAAGAGACAAAGGCTTGCTGGGGATTTTATAGGATGGTGCTTATGCTGTGTGCTGAGGAGGGCTTTGTGCAGTTCTAATAATGCCAAAATTGCAGTAACCTAACTAACCTTTTTTAAATTTTAGTCAGCTGAGGATCTGGTGATAGCTGGGTACAGGAAGATTGTATTATTTGCACAGGAGGGCTACATATCCTGGACCAAGAAGAAAGGCAGACTTAGAGCTTATCTTCTTTCTCTTTTTGCTTTCCCTCAGTTCCACCAACTTGACTCCCTCTCCTCAATTAAGGCTCTCCAAGTATCACAATGTTTCTATTCAAGGAACCCTTACATTTCTTCGTAATGGCCTCAAAGTGCAAGAGTAGTGATGCTGGTATATTGTTATAATTGTTCTTTATTATTATTATTGTTGTTGTTAATCTCTTACTTGCCTAATTTAAAAATTAAACTTTATCATAGATATGTGTAAATACAAAAAAACATAGTACTGTATTTATAAGGTTTAGTGCTATCCAAGGTTTCAGGCATCTACTGAGGTCTTGGAACGTATCCCCCTTAGATAAGGGAGGACTACTGTACTAATTCTTATATCTGCTTGTATGTATTTTTGAACTCTTTGTAACCATTCCACAGTCTGGACACCTTGGCCTCTCTACACTCTCCTACCTGCCTCTATACACATTTCTATTCATTTTCAGAATGTTCTGGGTATTATCATCACATGTTTACTTTTTTTCAATTAAACTGTAAAAATAATTGATCTCTTTACAAAAAGTTGTTATTCTAAATGATATTTCACTAAATATTTAATTTATGGGAAATGGAAATACTAGTGAGTATTCTTAACAAATAAGGTGTATGTATATATATATATATATATATCTCCGTTTATTTATATTTTTCACGTCCCTAAGAAAATTGTGATGTTGTTTTCCCTACCACTTCTTGTCTGTTACTTGGTTGTATGTATGTATTTGTGTGTACGTGAATGTTGGTATTGGTATATAGGATCTTTCCTTATATTATTTTTGAATTGGTTATAGTTTTTATATAGGAAAGCTACTGGAGTTTTAGTCTACAAATTTTGTAGCAGTTAGATGAGTGAATTATTTTGTGGTTTCTTTTTTTTCTGATTCCCTAGGATTTTAGAGATTCACAAGCATACAATTATATCATCTGTAGATAATTTTGCTAACTCTTTTCCTCTAAAACCTTTATTTTTTTTCTCTTAGATAATTGGATTGATCGGTACTTCCTGAATAGTGTTGATTAAAGCTTTAAAAAAATCTTGTTCTTGACTTTAATAAATAAATTTAGTAAATTTATTTATTAAATTTACTTTAGTAAATTCCCTTTATTAAATGTATACTAATAGAGGGTATTTTCCAGATTTAGTCAGGATTTTTAAAATTTTACTACCTAAATGATACTTTTTAATCTACAGAAACAAAAACTTTCTGCCCTTACTTATTGTTATAGTGAATTATATTAAAGATATTCTATTATTGGTTTCCATAGATCATGCTTCTGTTTCTGAACAAGCCCTACTTATTTGTTTATGATGTATTGATCTTTAAATGTGCTGCTGAAATGGGTTTGCTACATTTTATTTAGAATGTTTTCATTGTTATTCATTATAAATGAGATGGGTCTGTACTCTTTCTTGCGGGCTATGTTTGTCAAGTTTGGGTGTCAATATTATACTGCTTTGAAAAAAAGAACTTGGAGGCTTTCTTTCCCTTGTTCAGTTCTGGAACAATATAAATTAACACTGAAATGATCTATCCTACCTGCAGATATATTCAACTTTTATATTTTTAAAAACATTCTGGACTTTTTTCATTAGAGGGTAAGTTCTTATCAGATTCTTATCAGAACTTGACCAGACGCTTAAGTGTAATTGTACAATTTTATCTTTCTGGGGCTAATTTTAGTAATTTTTTTAAAGCATTATGACCTCATCCACATATTTCAAATTTACATTGAGAGCTTTCAACAATTTTTTGCTAACCATTATTCCCTTATTCATTATTCCTAATTTATTTTATAGAAATAAATTTTACTTTTATTTCTTTTTAAAATACTTTTCATAGGATATTCTTTGCTCTGCATTTACTTTTTTCTATTTTTTTCACTTACTTTAAATTTTTTTAAATAACGTGCAATAAATTCCCACCAACTATTGCTTTGGCTCTGTTCCAAAAGTTATGATTACTACTGTTATAAGTATCATGATTTTCTAATTTTGGTGTATTATCAACCCTTCTTTGCTTCTCCGTATTTTCATGGTTATGCTTTTCCTGGGATATAGTCAAACATTTAAATATCCACAAGTTCCTATTATTTGATCATCTTTAGATAGAAATTATTGGCTCTCCCTTATGACAGATGAGAAAATCTCACTCTTTTTGCTCCTATCTTCCAGAGTTCACTTCCTAAATTTCGTTAAAGTATAACTTTTTATTTTACTTTACACACTGGTATTATTATACTCTGTATCTGTAATTTAGTCTACATTATATGTTTTCAAAATAATTCAATGTTTACTATCGCTTATATAAAAATGGCTTCTCCAATTATTTCTGATTTTGTAGGATTTTTTAATTCTATTTTTCTCCTCAACACACATGAGTGTCACATTTAAGGTTAAAGTATTTTATTCATATAACTTTCTTATGTTTTATTTCCTTTCTTTGACAGTGTACACCACTTTTTTTCTTATTTATCTTTTATGATTTTGCTTTTATTTTTATTTTTAATAGCATTTTATTACTACAGAACAAAACATATGTGTTGCAGAAGTTAGAAAATAAAAATAAGCAAAAACAAAATTAAAAGATCACCATTTGACTCCCGAAGATCACCACTGCAACATCACTAAAAGGATATAGTGCATATTATTTAGATATTTTCCATGTACATGAAAATAAACACACATGCATAATATACAAAATATTTTCCCTATCATCTAAAACATAACAGTTTCCATTAATAAACCCAGGCCAGCCTGCTTGTATTCCCCACTTGGCAGCTTGCTTTTTAACCTCAATGGAAGTGCATTCTCAAGCTTGAAAACTAATAAAATTACCAAATTGTGTTACAGTATCAGCCATTCTATGTAATTTTCCCACGAGGACATGTGTGCCCATCTAATTTGCAGATTCGGGGTGTTCTTTATTTATTGTTTTAATATCAGGGTAAAAAAAATAGCAGTTCTATGGCTTCAGGGACCTCTGAAAATAATCTTAAAGTGCCTTGAACCATGAGAGGAGAACATACTGAGACCCTCCAAAACATTGGTGGCATTGTCCTTTCAGACCATTTGCAAAGATGATCTCCTAGACCTCTTTATTTATATAATCACAACTTTTATTGAAAGCATTACAATTAATTATTTCCATGGTTAGGGAGCACTATCAATTCTTTTTCAGTTCAGTTCATTTATTCAAAAAAGATCATTTCCAGCTCTTTCATTCTCTTTTCACTTCACAGTTTCTACCATAAACATGAACTGAAACATACTAATTTGTAAGAATTTGTTGTTTTATTTTTGTTCAAATTGCTTTTCCTCTTGTCTTGTTTTCCTATTGCTCTCTGTTTCTCTTTTTCTATGTGTCTTTCTCTACATGCATGCCTACATACACACATATGCATGCATATCCACACAGATACACACATCAATACACACATATGCATGCATATCCACACAGATACACACGTAAATACACACATATGCATGCATATCCACACAGATACACACATGAAATTTTAACCCTCCACTGTTTGTGTCATAAGAGAGGATACAGTCTGAGAACCAATCCCATCACATAAGTGCTGTATATGAATTCAACCCAAACGGATCTCAGACTCAAGAAATACATTCCATGTGCTGTATATGAATTCAACCCAAACGGATCTCAGACTCAAGAAATACATTCCATGAAGTTGTAATGATTTAACAAAAGTCTGTGAGGTAAGTGGACGTTTGAGTTTCTGTTGAAATTTCCCAGGGAAAAGAAGCAAAGGGTCAAATATAACCCATTGTGTCTAATGATACTCTGAAAATTGTTTTGGGTTTCCTTTTCTCTCCTCTCATAAAAATATTCCAAGGCACTCATCCCTGTAATTCTACCACTTTGAGAAGCTGAGGTGGGAGGATCACCTGAGCCTGGGAGGTCGGGACTGTAGTGAGCCATGATTGCTCCACTGCACTCCAGCATGGGTGACAGAGAGAGACCCTGTCAAAAACAAACAAACAAACAAACAAAACTGAGGCAATGATGGAACACTCATGACAACATAAGGATATATGACAGAGGGTGGAGGGAAAGGATTAAAAGAAGGCAAACTGCTTTTATAACCTAACTGTCCTTAGAAGACCAGGCTAATGAAATACATTTTCCCTCTAATGGCTTTCATTTCAGAATACTGTGTGGTTTTCCCTGAAAATGTGATGAATTCTCACTTTACAAATCATTTTGATTTCCTCTTGTTGTCACACTGTCTAATTTTGCTGAGTTACTGGCAGGACATTGACTACAGTGAGGGAGAGTTATCACCACCAGTATTATTAAGGATCAGATTTTCTGGTTTTATAACTTGAAATCATGTTTCACTAAGAATTCTGTGACTTAATTTTCCTGAAGATTCATTGATACTAAAAACAAGAAATGACAAGTTTTATAATTCTATAGGCATCGCTGTGAAATGCCTGGTATGGAATATGTTTGTGGTAGGTACTCAGTAAGTACTGATTTGTTATTGAATCAATAAATGGCAGGCAAATAGAATAGAGTGATTTATAAAAATAATCATGATGTTTGGGCCCATTAGAATGGACAATTAACAAGTAGCATAATTTAGTAATTTCTTCCCTGGTTATTTGGCCCACATCCAAAACTCAGTGCATACTGTAGAGATTTACAAATCTCTGCTACTGAGAGAGAGCAATCCTGTGCCCTTGGATGGTGAAGGTCTTTTTGGACAAAGGTACACACACTCACACACACATACACTCATTCACACATACAGAAGCATACCCAATACAGAAGCATTGTAACTTAAATGAGTGTTGCTGTTGGTATTATATTATCATGTAGGAAAAATAAGTGAGAAATGGATCAACTTTCCATTTTATTGTTCATCATTGGCTGACTCAAGTTTAAAACTGAAAAGATTAGCTCTCAGACAGTCCCTTCAAAGTTTGGAGATTTATTCAGGGTAAGCATCTGGAAGATTAGATGCTTATCTGTTCTATTTAGTGCTGTCCCGCCCAAAATGTGGTTAGAAATATAACAAGATTAAGTCTTTCCTATGAGAGGAAGTTGGACCTTTCTCTTGTCAGCAAAACTAGAACTGTTGGATTTTTTAAAAACTAAAACCACTTCACAGCTTCTTGTAATCCAGCTGTATCCAGGAAATAACAATGATAATCAAAGTATCATTCCCATGTTTTCTACTCTCTCCAAAGCCTTCTTTGGGAAATCAGGGGATGATGGAGATATGTGTGTGTTTCTCATTCCTAATAAATTTAAATGTGATTGGATTGGTTTTGTGGGAAAGAGGGAACTGAATAGCTTGAACTTACCTCCTTTGAAACAAAACAAATACTTTTTATTATATCTAGTTTGACCCATAAAAACACTCAGAGGAGTGCAAACCACTTGGATTTTTGAAGGGAATACAGACAAATGATTTGAGTGATATTTTCCAGAACAGAGATAATGGGACCATCTTTTCTGTCATAAACAGAAAGAACTTTGGTTGGCCTGAGACCATTCTGGGCCATAGTCGTCAGCAAGTCCTGTTCTGGATATTTGACTTTGGCATGTCATATACAGAGTTCATCTCAGAGGAGCTGCTAATGTAGGTTAACTTAAAAAGCTCAAAATCTTGCAAATCACCCACCATGATTTAGGGATTATCCCTCTCCTCATTAGAACCATGAATTTTAATATAAAAAGAATTGAGATAATCTAGTTCAGTGGTTTTCTTAAAGTTGTAGTGTCTAACTATGAAATTCTCCAAAGACACTGAAAATTATAGAAGATAACAATAACATTCATCATCAGTGGTAAGCAGATGGTAACATTTTGTTATATCTACTTCAGATCTCTTTTTAAAAAATAGAAAAAAATATCCCTGATACAACAAACCACCCTTCTTCCAACTCCCAATTCTTTTGCCTACTTTTTTCAGAAGTTATCTCAACTTTGAAATGCATGCAAGTTAAAAAATATCTCTCCTACAAACGTATTTACTCAATAATGCTATATGGTTTTGTTTCACACATTTTAAAATTCACATAAATGGAATCATATGAATGCCAGCTTGCAAATTGCCTTTTCACTTATTATTGATTTTTGAGATTTATCCATGTTGGTAAATGCAGATCTAGCTTGTTTATTTTAATTGCTATATAGTATTCCATTGTATGAATGACATTTGAGAGATGGTAAAGTTATTTCCAGGTTCTTATTACTTTAAATAGTGCTTCAGTGAACATCCTTGCATGTGTATCCTTGTGTACACATCCGTTGTGCTTCTCCAACGTAAAGAACATGAACCCAGATGTGGAATTTCTTACTCAGAGACTATTCACATTTTAGATTTTACTGGATTTTGTTCTATTACTCTTCATAATGTTTGTACAAATTTACAGTCACACCAGCAATTGCTACTTGGTTAAGAGTTTGTGCTCTCAGATTTATTAATTTGTTTGCCAATTTGATGAAATGATATCTCATCATAGTTGGTGGTTTTTGTGTCTTCTTTAGGAAATCCCTACCTTTGTCATGGGCATAAAATATTACATGTTTTCTTGTAAAAATGTCATATTACTAATTTTTCTTCAACTCATTTGCATTTTTGCGATGGACATAAAATAATATCTTTTTGTCTTTTTCCATATGGAGAGCCAATTTTCTAGAAATAGTTATTGAATAATCCACTCACAACTCTTGGCCAGTTCTGGTCACATGGTCCCACCCAAACATGAGGGGATTAAGTAGTGCCCAGAAGTGGCTCCCCACTGAACATATTGGTGAACAGCAATAGTATTAAATAATTACCTACAAGGGATATGACGGTTTTAAAATATGTTCACAGATTCTTTGACACTCTTCTTTACAAAAGGTGGAGTCTAATTTCTCTTCTGTTGTGTGTAAGCTGGACCTAGTAACATGTATTCTAGTGCCAGAAGTGAAGGTGTATGATTTCCAAGATGAAGTTAGAAAAGGTACTGTGGCTTCCATCTTACTTTCTTTTTGATCACTTGCTCTGGGGAAAGCCAGGTGTTATGTTAGAGGCTACTTGGGCAGCCCTATGGCAAAACACATGTGGCAAGGAACTGAGGCTTCTTTGTAAAAGGCAGCAGTAATTTGTCAATTATGCAAATAGCCACCATGAAAGCAGCTCCTCCCACTCTAGTCAAGCCTGGAGATGACTGCAGCCTTGGCCACTGGGATCTTCACTGCAAGCTGAGGACAAGTCCTGAGCCAGAGTCCTTTGTCACTCAGCTAAGGTTCACAAATTCTCAACCCACTGAAATTCCATGAGATTATAAGTGCTTATTGTTGTTCTAAGCCAATCAATTTTGGAGTGATTTGTTTAATAGTCATAAAGAATTAATCCACTGAGTTTCACTAAATTTGAAGGCAATGTTTATTTCAGTATGATTTAAAATATAGGTTATGTGGCATAAATCACATCTAATTTGGTAGTCCTAGGAGATCACCTCAAAGAAACTATTGTCAACCAGAGCAGGTTTGTAAACTCATGGACAACCAGAGGTCTGGAAAGACATTTATATCTATTGAGGTGCTGTGGACAGGGAAAAAAAAAAAAAAAACAACCAAAACCTCAAACCAGTCATTACTAATAGGAACCACAATAAAAAGTTGTGGTTTGAATTTGAAAGCTCCAAATTGCAGTGACTCATTTGCTATTTGTCTGCTTCTTATATGGACAACTCCATAGAACCATGCCTCCATGGAATAGGGATTGAGTAGGGATTTATTTATTTAATGTCACATGCTATTAGAGAATGAAACAAAGGTCCATGTAGTCTCTAGCATAAAAATATCATCTGGTTTCCATACTTCATAAAGTTTTGGGAAGGTCAAAGTAAATAATGTGAGAAAAGGCTTTGGGAGCACAAAAGAACTGTGTTAATGTATCACCAGAATTATGTGTCAGACAGGAAAAGCTAGGTTTTGCTGTGGTAATAGAAACTCCAAAATCGTAGGGGCTTACAACTTGTGAGCTTTATTTTTTGTTTATGTTAGACCACTCCAAGTTGGCTATGGCTCCGTCATGTCATCTTCACTCTGAGACCCAGAAGGCAGAGTAGCCTGTAGCGAGAGTAGTGACACCTGTCATACCAAAGAGAAAGAGTCTTGAAGGACTTCCTGAAAGGGAAGCCTTCGTGATTTGCTAGAAAGACTCAGAGCACATTGCTGTATAGTGATGATTTATTACAGCAAAATGATACAAAGTAGAATAAGCAAAGGAAAAGGTACATGGGACAGAGTTTTTTGGAGGAAAACAGGTACAAGATT
Source organism: Pongo pygmaeus (assembly GCF_028885625.2). Lineage (NCBI taxonomy): Eukaryota > Metazoa > Chordata > Mammalia > Primates > Hominidae > Pongo > Pongo pygmaeus. Next base: position 36,413,594 of record NC_072388.2, read on the forward strand.
CCGAGCCCTCATCCAGTGCAGTTACACAGGATGTGCTTCATTCCTCCAGTGCTAAATTGTAACAATGTGTGAAATGTCATCTACTGGGGAAGTTCACAAGACAGACTCAATGCTAGAGTTTTTACTGGGGGATGATCACAATAGGCATCCTCTGCCCCACATGTACCCAAATTCTGGACTCCCAGAAAGGGATCATGGGTTCAGCATAAGCCTTATTGTTTGTACAAACAGTTTAGGTGCTGTGAACCATCCTTTTCAGGCAATGTGAGACCCTTCCTGAAATTCAAGCTCCCCAATTCCAGCTGAGGGCCAATCTTGCACACAGGTCTCTCTAAGCCAAGCAGACTCAGACCTTTTATGCTAATTCTTTCTGCACAAACCCATATCACTCCTGTTCACATTTTCTTGCACAGAGCAGGTCACATGGCCAAAACTGACATCAAAGCGGTGAGAAAGTACAATCTTCCCACAGGAAGTGGCAGCCTATATTTTGAACTATAATACGATCTACTATAGAAACAACACGAAAAAAAGAGAGAAGAAACTGGTATCTCCTAGACCTATGTATATATGTACTTTATGCATATTTTCATGGTCTTGGCTCACATTATATAAATTGTTTTAATGAAATGAATTGGGCCAGATAATCCCAGCACATCATGAGGCGGAAGAGGTGGGAGGATTGCTTGAGTCCAGGAGTTCGAGACCAGCCTAGGCAACATAGTGAGAGCCCCATCTTTATAAAAATGTAAAAATTAGGTGGGCATGGTAGTGCATGCCTGTAGTCCCAGCTACTCAGGAGGCTGAGGTGGGAGGATTGGTTGAGCCCAGGAGTTTGAGACTGCAGTGAGCCGTGATTCCTCCACTGTACTCCAGCCTAGGCAACAGAGTGAGACCCTGTCTTAAAAAAAAAAAAAAAAAAAAAAAAGAATTGTATAATGACAAACGCAACAGCAAGTATTAGAGAGACTCCAAGTACTGATTAATTAAAAATTTACTATTCTTTCCACATTATAAGTCTTTTTTGTTTTTGGAGATCAAGTGGTTCTTTGATTCCTTTTTGAAGGCAAGTGCTTTCATTTTGCTTCTGACTTTCTCTAAAGCAGTGCTGTATTTGTTAAAGCTCTAATCCTCTCAGGAACTTCAGGGGTGATTAGACCCCTGAAGAACTGTTTCATGGCTTCTGCTATGTTTTCTTATCACTGTACCTTTTAAGCTTTCAACTATATTTCAAGTTCTGGCCTGCATATGGCCTTCAGCATAAATTTTGTGGGCAAAGTGGTTTGTTCTAATGCTTTCCTCATCTCTCCCAATTGTTTGCATGTTTCTTTTTATTATCTTTCTGTAGCTCTTTGACCTTTTTATTCATTAGCTCAAATCACATGAAATACAATTTGGCTAAGGGTTAAGTCAGAAAAATAGGAAAGGTGGTTGGCTTTTGGCATATATATTTACATTTTTGAATTTTCTATTTTTGCATTTTCAGTTTTATTTTCCTTAAAAAAAAACTCTTAGGTCCTCACCTCCCCCTTCCTAAAAACACTAAAGTTAATTGTATAGAAATAGAAATAAAAATCTTTTTGGTAAAAACAACAGTTTTTAACTTCTGATCTCTCCACCAAAAAAAAAAATAGTTATTTAGTAGGAAATTACAATATATTGGAGGGAAGTATATTTGCAGCGTAGTTTTAAAAGGTAACATCTCTGTTTTCAATGAAGGGAGGACTTTATATGGGTCTCTTCTTTATGCTTAGATGGCAGAATGTTTTATTGCTATTTATAAAAGCCTGCATTAAAAGAATGCAATATTGGTTCTCCCAGAGTGGGATCTATTTGGAAAACTAATTATCTCCAATTGGCTGCAAATTTTCAAGAATCTGCCAAGAAAACACATCAGGAATACCATCTAAATGACTTATTACAGTCGGAGGTACTTTGGAGCTCTTGAGACCTTCCCAACAGCTATTTAAAACCCTGGCCACTTGCCTCTATCTCCTTTCCTTTCCTCCTCTCTCTTTAACCTCTGCAGGTGACCTCAGCTCTTATTTATTGGAGAAAATAAGGACCAACTAGGGAGAACTTGCCCATTGTCCTGCCATGCCAACACATTTGTCTGCTTTCACAGCTTCCTAAAGCCCTTTCCTTCCACCTCAGAGGAGAAGCTTTCTCTGCTCCATCTGAGGCTGATCCTATTACATGGGGTCTTCAAGGTTCTTGCTCCATTAGACACCTCTCCCTCACCTGCAGAGTTACCTCTCCCTCTTTTTTGTCCTTTCCTTTCAACCTATAGATTTTTTAAAAAATTTCTTCAATTGAAACAGTAGCAACTACAACAATACCCCCCACCGCAACACACATACACACACACCCCCCGAAACACACACACACATACACACACACACACACTTGCTCCAGCTTCTTTTCTTGTAATTCAGATACCTGTTACAGAACTATCCAAGCCCCGTCACCTGGCAGGTAGGCATTGTCTGGGTGAGGTATCCTGTTGTAATCTGGGTGCAATAATGATGAGGGCTCCATTACCAGATGACCACTTCTGTTTACTTTGTAAGCAGAAATGTTTAGCACATTTCGCTTGAGCTGTGTGTGTGTGTATAAATACATCAGTTAGTACATGGTTAAAAGGCAAAAAAAAAAAAAAAAAGGCTCTGATGATTTTCTCCCAACTAAGTGGTCAGATAACATGTACTGAACACTTACCACATGCCAGGTGCTGAGCTAAGCCTTTCATGTGGATTACTGCATTTTATCCTAATGATCATGAGATAGTACTGTCATTCCCATTCTCCAAATGAAGAATTGAAACATCAAATATTGAGTACTTTGCTCAAGCACACAGAACAAGCAGGTGGCATTGACCATTGTTTCCCTGGCAAGACTCCAAGAGCATCCACCTTTGGGGGTAGTAGAGCACATACCTAGAATGCCAACCTTTCAATAACAAAAGTGTCCATTCTCTGCAGTGCTCCTGAGTCCACTGAGATACCTCATATATCCTCATGTGTACCTGTTGATTCTCTTACAGCGGTTTTCAATCTAGGTTAAGCATGAGAATTACGCCTGTCCCCAACCCAGACCAGGTGAATGAAAATATCTAGGGGAAGCGTGGATACCTGTGTTTTGCAAAATCTTCCCTGAGTGATTCTGATGTGCAGAAAGGCTCCCTGTTTCTCTCTTTTCTCCAGTATCCTGCTTCCTGCTCCCTTTATTCTTTTGTTGTATTCTCTTCTGAATGGAGAGAAAATTTTCATTTTGAATAATAAGATAGTTTGATAATCAGCTCTCTGTGGGTGGTGTTACTGGGAATTACTATAACTGTGTTTTGACTCTTTCATTAAAAGATAAGTACAACTCATACGGATTGAGTAAATACTTGTGGTATTGTGAAGTGATTTTTAAAAGCTCCATTACTCTGGACACTAGAAACAACATGAGTCAGATGTCTTCAAGCTGTTTCTAGTTATAGGTTAACCTGAGTCTTGGAAACATTCAGTGAATCAGTGTTATCTTTCAGTTCCTCTGCTAATAACCACAGTTGTGTATTAGATATTCTACCGTATAGGCAGTTTTAAAAAAATAATGAATCTACATGGTGTATTTAATACATAACTTATTGAGTTTAATTTCGTTTGTTATTTGGAAAAAATATATTTGAAATCACCAAGCTACTGAATGTGTTGCATTTAAGGGAGGTAGAAAAGGGTTTTGAATGACTTTTCTGCCATTTTCAATTTAAGTCTTATATTCTGGGAAACTAAATGCCAAAACTAATTTTGAAAAAAATAGAATGATAAAAATATCTATACCACTTTGTAGAGGGAAAGTAATTATTTTCAAAAAGCATCTCACTTTGCTAATGTTGAGAATAATCTGTGGCTTGATCCCAGAACTCTCTTACTTTGTCCTGGTGGGGGTAACTGTCAGCAAAAATTACTTTACTGCTCTCCAACTATCAGCCTTCATTCTCAGAAAGTGTATAGTGTTTCTACGATTTATGACACTAATGGGACTCTCCTGGCAGCAGTGTGATCCATTTTGCTGATATAAAGGAAGCAGACAAACTCTAATCTCCTGTTGCACATATCCAAAGACTGAAGAAGAAACTAACATTTTAATTAGCATGGAAACGAGAGATGTGGAAGCCTTCAGCCCCTGAATGAACTAAGTCCTGTAATAGAGTCATATATAAAAGAAATAGGCTCAATCATGCTCAAAAAAAAGACTGAAACAAACACTGGCCATTATGTGCTACATCACTTTACCAAAGGACATCAGAATATAAATCTGATTGGAATTTTAAAGGGCAACTTCTATTTTATGAGATAAAGTTTGTGACCTGAAAAATAACCATATTTATAGAATTATAGTAGTGTTTGGAAATACTTACGAAGGAATGATTTATACATTAAAATTAAACTTTGAAATATGATTGTGTCAAAATTAAAGGGCTGGGCGTGGTGGCTCATGCCTGTAATCCAAGCACTTTGGGAGGCCGAGGCAGGTGGATCACCTGAAGTCAGAAGTTCAAGACCAGCCTGGCCAACAGGGTGAAACCCCGTCTCTACTAAAAATACAAAAATTAGCTGGACATAGTGGTGCATGCTTGTAATCCCAGCTACTTGGGAGACTGAGGCAGGAGAATCACTTGAACCCAGGAGATGGAGGTTGCAGTGAGCCAAGATCATGCCACTGCACTCCAGCCTGGGCAACAAAACAAGACTCTGTCTCAAAAAAAGAAAAAAAAAATCCAAGAACACTAGACTCAAGTCAAATTGAATATCAATCCTAGTTTTTCCATTAACTAGCTGTGTCATCTTGGACCAATTACTTGATCTTTCAGGGCCTCATTTTCTTTGCTAGACTAGATAACCTCCAAAGACTTTTACAACTCAAGCATTTTGTGATTTCAATAGACTTCCCATAGTAGGAGCTAATAAGTGAGCTGGAATTGTAATGAACAAGACTACTCTTTCATAGTAAAAAGGAACACCTGACTGCAAGTCAAAAATCTGCCTTCTACTCCTTGCATCACCTCTTCAAAACCATGTGATGTGAGCACGTTCTTAATGCCATTTCCTCACCTGTAAATTAGGAATGGTGGTACCCCTTTGCATGGACAGGAATTTTGAATGAAATGATGTGTGTATTAGTCTGCTTAGGCTGTTGTAATAAAAATACCACAGACTGCATGGCTTAAACACAGAAAAATTTCTGCTCACAATTCTGGATGTCCCAGATCAAGACCTGGCATAGTTAGTCTCTGGTGAGGGCTCTCTTCCTTGCTTGGAGACAGCCATCTTCTCTGTGTCCTCTCACAGTGGAGATAGGAACTCTGATGTCTCGCTTTTTCTTATAAAGGCACCATTGTTATCAGATTTGGGCCCCAGCTTTATGACCTCATTTGACCTTTATCACCTCCTCATAGACTCTATCTTCATTGGGGTTAGGGAGTCAACATATGAATTTTGGAGAAATACAATTCGGTCCATGGCATATATGAAAATTCTTTGTAAACACATCATTTTCAATTGTGTGTAAACACACAATTTTTATGTCCCAATAAAAATTAACAGCATAAGGAGATTGGGCACTTATATCCAATGTTGGCGAGACTACTGCCAACCAGAAGGTCTTTGAAAGACTATTTAGCAATTTCCACTAAAATATAAAGTGCTTATGCCTTTTGAGCTACTACTTGCACTTTAAGAATGTATACTTCTGAAGCATTCTTAGAATTGCACAAATATATACATATGGAATACTTATTGAAGTACAGTTGAAAAATTGGAAAAACTTAAACAAATAATTTGATACACTATGGTATATCATACAATGAAATATTTTATATCCAGTATGTATCTGTAATGTGAAAAATTACATATCCATTAAAAATGTGGTTAACCTGTACATAGTGACATAAACTGATGTCCAGGACCTGTTAGAGGAAAAACAAGTGCAAGTTGCAAAATAGTTCCTGTAGTATGATTGATTGCATTTTTTGGTAAACACAGAAATTTTGAAGGAAATATACATTAAATTATCTACACTGGCTCTGAGTGGTATTCCAGAGGCTTTCATCTTTCAAGTTATACTTTTCTCAGATTTTTAATTATACTTGTCTTAAGAAAGTAAAAGATTACTTTTACTTTCACTGTCACTAACTCAGTCTCCACCAATTTTTTAGTTTATATTTGAAATACTTTTAAAATTAACTTTTATTAAGGAATAAATGTACATAATTTAAACAACTGGAAAGCTTATTATGAATAACAGAAGTTCCTGGCCTTATGCTTCCCCTTTCCTGATCACTTGGGGCAACCTTATTCCACCTTTCAGCAGTTTCACCTGTTATTTACCTACATATTGTAAATAACATACATATATTGATTCTTCTTGATTCTTTTATTTTCGTATTACCTCCTGGCTTTTCTCGGCAGATGGTTTAAACTTTTCTCTTGTTGCTTCTTGTTTCTACCTTCTCCAAGAAACATCCCTCAACCTATCACTTAATATATATCATCACTTTGGTTTAATTAATATTTAGGATTTACACTAGTAGTACTTTGTAAATATTGTTCATAGCTGAGCTACATGGTACATTATAATCATATGTCCTGCCTTAATACAACTATTTTATAGTTATGAATTACGTTATATTTCATTTGCTTTGTATTCTATGCCCATATTTTTATTTCTTTCCCAAACCTTTCCTTCAAAGTTGTAAAATTCCTTTTAACATGTTCAAATATAAAAGGCAATCAATTAGTTCTATCTGATTTTATTTTTTTGAGACAGAGTCTCACTCTGTTACTCAGGCTGGAATGCAGTGGCACGATCTCAGCTCGCTGCAGCCTTTGCCTTCCAGGCGCAAGAGATCCTCCTACAATATATACATATGGAATACTCATTGAAGTACAGTTGAAAAATTGGAAAAAATTAACAAGCAGATAAATAATTTGATACACTATAGTATATCATACAATGAAATATTTTATATCCAATATGTATCTGTAATGTGAAAAATTACATATCCATTAAAAATGTGGTTAATCTGTACACAGTGACATAATCTGATGTCCAGGACCTGTTAGAGGTCTCCCAAGTAGCTGGGACCACAGGCATGAGCTACTGCACCCAGCCAATTAGTTCTATTTTTGTTGGTGTCACCTGTCCTACATTACCATTCAGAAAGCTAGTAGGTGGCCATGTTTAGAAAAATAATGCTTTTTGAAATATTAACAATTTTCTCCTTGTTTTTTCTTTAATTTTTGGTCCTTTCCTCTGTTTCAGCAGCTAGATGATTCTATTCTCATTTCTGCAGGTAAAAAACAGGAGAGCAGATGGGCAGGAAGCAGAGGAGAGGTCTTTTCCTGAGTTTCAAAGGTTATACCCTGAGGCAATAGAAAGGGCCAATGTCCCCTACTCAGCTTCTCCTGCCAGACTAGAAGTCAGAGGAAAAATGATGAAAGAGAGAAGTCTGGGTGACTAGAACTGAGGATGCAGCATGGTTGGTGTTGACTTATGGCCTGTGAGTAATTTGAATCCCCATATCTCAGGGCGAAGCTGACAACTTGCTCCTCAGTCCTGGTGCAAATCTCTCTCGACAGCAGCTACCACATCATCCCTAGAATGCCTAGGTAAGAGATGCCTGCATCTGTGTAACATCCCCAGCAATGACACAAGAGACTTGTGAACCCCAGAGAAGGTTGAGGATCTGCATCACTAGCACTTGGTGGTGTTGAATAAAACTAGCTTGACCTTTATGACTAGGGTTAGCAGCAAATTACAGTTCTCTTATAGGGGCAAATGCTTGCGGACAAATTGGATTGTTGTGAAGGCTGTCCATTAAGATTGTTGAATCAACAAGATAGAGAATAAAAATGATAGAAAATTCATATAATGGCCCAGTGGAAGGAACACAGAGCATAAATCAGGTAAGCAGTTACTATGCCTAATTTCTCATCTGTAAAATCTGGACAACAAGAGCTTTCTACCCCTTAGAATGGTAGTTTGGTGATGATATACCTAAAAAAAAATTGAAAATTTAACAGCAATACAATACTAAGTATCACTTTAGATAGAGTTCAAATACGTGTCCTATTTACCTATTATTAATTCAACAAACATAGAGTATAGTCACCAAATTTGAGCAGAATATCAAAAGCATATTTTCACAAGGAAGCCCATTATTACTATTGTAGCATGAAAGAAATTATATCATTTGCCTCTCCAAGTGATTATGCCTGAGAAAGATCACTTGAATGCTACATATTCATTCTAAGTACTTCTCTGCTGTTTAATTTGCATTTCAAACCTAGTGCCTACTTGTAAACACTGATTAAGCCCCTGTGAGTACCACAGCAAGCTTGTCACCTACAAAGCAAGTTATGAGACCTTGTTCTGTCACCCGAGAGCATTCAATATGACCATGACTGAGTGCAGATTTTAATAGTAGAGGATGTCTACAAGTCTAAACTTGAATAATATCATGGTGCCTCATGGAAGAGTAGACTATACATTTTTAGAAGCAATGGTTCTCATTGAAAAAGAAAGTAGGGAGGAGATAAATCTCCTTACACAATGATTCCAATAAATAAACATTGAAGGAATAAGTAAAATAGAAAATCATCATTAGGCAAATATAATTGCTGCAGGCAAGGCCCACAGATGGATGTTAAAATTAATGAGTGGAAGTTTGAGGCGAAACCAGATATATGCATGATCTTAAAGGGTAAGTTGGATGAAGTGTGTATGGGGATTCTCTGAACACTTTTCTTGCAACTTTTATGTAAGTCTGAAGTCATTTCAAAATTTAAAAAACCCAAAAGTATGGATGAAATTTGTTTGTTAAATTTCTTTATCTAAAACATTTATTTGGTTTTAAATTTCTACTTACACTTATGCTTCATTCCTAGTTAATGTACAGTAGCATTCGACTTCCTTATAAAAATCTTCCAAAATTATTTCTATCTTTGCTTTCAAGTTTTCCTCAAGTACCTTCTAGAACTGTAGAAGACTGTAAGCATTCGGCCAAGAGGTATGTCTTAAGTGACTACCATTTTTATAGAAATATGCTAACAATTGCAAGGGACCAAAAAAACATGCAGGATCCAGTTCCTCCCTTGGGAGGATAAATATGTTGGGAAGACAAGAGGTACACAGATAAAAGAATGAAATAGCGTCTTGTAAAATTATGTGATGCCATGCTTTATTTTCATAGTATTGGTTATAAGAATTAATGGAGACAGAGAAAAGTGAAACATGAGTGCTATAGTTTGGATATTTGACTCTCCAAACCTCATATTGAAATTTGATCCCCAATGTTGAAGGCAGGGCCTAGTGGAACGTGTTTGGGTTGTGGGAGTGGATTGCTCATGAATGGCTTGGTGCCATCCTCATGGTAATAGTGAGTTCTCACTTTATTAATTCCTGGGAGAATTTCCTGAGAGCTGGTTGTTAAAAAGACCCTGGCCCCTTCCCTCTCTTTTGCCTTCTCTCTCATCATGGGATCACTGTATACCCTGGCTGCCCTTCATCTTCCATAATGAGTGGAAGCAGCTGAGGCCCTCACCAGAAGCAGATGCTGGTGCCATGCTTGTTGTACTGCCTGCAGAACTGTGAGCCAAATGAACCTCTTTATAAATTATCCAGCCTCAGGTATTCCTTTATAGCAAAACAAATGGACCAAGACAATGAGTAAATAAGAGTAAGGTGGACCTAAAAACATATGTAGATCTTAGATGGTGAGTGGATACAGGGAGAATCTGTACAGGCTTTGTGGGGAATTGGAGAGGGATGGGAAGCAGTTGTGAGATGCATTTGAGTGGGGTGGAAGGCTTGAGGAGATGAGGAGAATGGGCCCATGTAGAGTTGGCCTGGATCACAGAAGGCTGCAAAAGCCAGACTGAAGAACCCAAATTTGGTCCAAGTGAAAACAGAGGCTATTTTAAAGGCTGTTAGGGGCAAGTTACTTCTCTGGCATCAATATAAACATGCACAATATATCTCAAGCCAAAACCAGCTTCATTTTTGAAAATTTAATGATGGGCCTTTCCAAGACATTTTCTGAAATGCAAATCAGGTTGTCTTCAACTTCTCCACTCCACCCCACCCTCTTTTTGCCTAACATACTCTACAAGTCGCCTTTTACTCACAAGATAAAGACCAAAGGCATTAACAGCCTCAGGATCCTTCAAGGTTGGATGCTTCCCCGTCTATCTGTTCTTCTCTGTACCCTATTCCCCTCAAGGCCTGCCTTCTTTTGTTGCTTTCAGCATTCTCTTCTCTTACCAGGTGTTAGCAAATAATTTTCTCTCTGAATTAAACATTTCTCCTTATCTTTTGACTTGTATACTCCTTTTCATCCCTCTGATGTCAGCTCTGTCCCCCAATTACCATCTCCAGTGGGGAAGTTTTGCTCCCTTCTCTGACCAGATCTACTGATAGCACTGAGAACATCATCTTGTAAAACTTTCCATATATATCATTGAAGATTATTTGAATTAATTATGTGATTATTTGATTAAGACCTTTTCCCTTAATTAGACTGTAGACTTCTGAAGGCAGATAGTTTATTTGTGTTTCCCATTTTTATCTCAATCCCTAGCATATGGTAGATACTCAATAAGGATTTATTGAATAAATTAAAAAATTAAACATTCATTTTCTCCACTCCCAAGACACTATCCCGTCCCAATGACATGATCTTCTAAATCATAAGAAAAATGTCCTATCTAAACAACAGTATATATAACCTAGTATTTTGTAACTTTTGGAATGTAAGCTGTAACAGCAGTATTCAATTTAAGTTTTAAAAGTTTGCTATTTTACTAATGAATCAATTCATTTCGACTTTCTGAATTTTTAAAAACAGTAGCTAGAACATATTTGATAGATGGAATCTGTTAGCATTTGGGGCAATTTAACTGGGTTTCTAAAAAATGGATCAGATGATTACATCAAACTAAATTAGTAGAGCTTGAATAGCACAGGGTGATCAATAGATCAATATCTATGTGCAGGGCACTTTACTCGGCACTTTGACTTATTCTAAGCTAAATAATAGGTGGTTCCTGTCTGGCTTATAATCAAGTAGGGGATCTAGATGTACACAGAACTATGTGCATTCTATGGTAGACTATGAATGCTCTAAGTATTATGGAAATGTGAAAGGGGGAGGATTTATTTTAACTAAAAGAACCTGGCAAAGTTACAGGAAAAAGGAATATTTGAGCCAGGAAAGAAGGAGGTGCTTTTGACAGCCAGACTTTGGGAGGACAAAAATTCCAAGAAAATAACAACTAAAAACACAAAGCATGAAAAGGATAAAGTACCATGATAGAAATTCTAGAGGTGCAGCAGGACTAGACCAAAGGGTGGGTGGTTGCAAGTATGCTGCGATAAGGAGGAATCTAAGAAAGTTAGGTTGGAACTGATAACAGGCCGTGCTGCCTGTGCATATTTGATGGGTAATGAGCAGTTACAAGCATGATGGACAGGGAAGCACTACAATCAAATGTATGGATTCTAGTGGAGATGTGAGGGAACAGATTGGGAGGGGGCTCCAGGGATTAAAGTGGGTAGGATGATTAGAGGCAAGGGGAAGCAAATTTTGTGAAGGCTGAGGAATGCTAAGGAAGACCTGGGTTAGTAGCAGTGAAATGAGCAGCAGATGAATGACAGAAGCATCCAGGAAGTGAGCAGAATGTGATTTAATAAGCACTTAAACACGAGAACTGAGGAATATAAAGCTGAAAAGTTTTCATTTCATAACTTAACTGAGCATGACTTAACTGAGAGCAAAAATAGGAACAGGTTAGTAGCAGTAAGTTGTTTCTCATTGTGTTAGACCTGCTGGTAATAGCAATATTGTTAATGTCATCCACATCTTTTGATGATAAAGAATTACATCATTTGCATTTTACATGATCTAATTATATGATTTGATAAGTGTTCATACTTGCCAGCTGTTGAGACTTTTCTGATTTAAAATGGAGCAGAATTTATTGATATCTATTGAGTGCCTCGTCTTCATCTCTTCATTTTTCCAGTTGTCTAATTTTATGTATAGGAAAACATGGTTATGATTTACATGTGGGAAATTCTTTCTTTCTGTTGACTGTGACTGTCTTGCTTCCATTACTCCCTGAGCAATTCAACCCAACAGGCACTGATTAAATAAATATCTACCCTATATCCTGGGAGTCTTAGATGATTAACGCACTATCTCCCTCCTCAAGGAACCTATACAGTTGTTGCTAGAACTTAAGCCCAATTAAATATAACATAATATGGAGAATGTCATGATAATATCAACAACAGAAGCTACCACTTAAATCTCCGGTTCATTCATTCTTTCCTTCCTTTAACAAAAACTTTGAGAGCCTCTGCTAGATCTTTGCCCAGACGCAGGATTTACAGTGGTGAACAAACCTCATCCAGAAAGTGTCCTTTTGGAGCTTATTATAGTGGAGGAATCTTACTCTAACCAAATAAAAAAACAAATAAATAGATATAATTAATGTGTAAATACAATTAATATTATGAAACAGTAATAATAACAATAGACATATTTAGAGATTAGTATATTCTAAGTCAGGCATTCTGGTTCCAGAGCTGATCACTTGATAATTACATTATGTTACAATTTTAGAAAATGTATTTTCTAAGATGGGGGTATCTATATATATAGTGTAATATGCAAAGACTTGTCTAAAAAGATAATGTTTAGCCAAGACTAATGGACAAAAAGGCAAAATATACACAAAGATTCAGGAACTGAGTATTTCAGGCAGATTAAATAGCACATGTAAAGGTTCTAAGATAGAAAAGAACTTGGCATTTTCTAGAAATAATAAAACAGGTTAGTTTGAGTTGATCATAGTAAACCGTAAGAAAAAAAGATTTGGAAGATATTGGAGAAATAAACAGGAACCAAACCATTAGTCTTCTAATACTCAAAAAATAATCTGACTTTTATTTTAAAAGAAATAAGAAAGTATCAAGATTGTATAAACAGGAACAGTGATAATATCCTATTTACATTTAAAAAGTATCAGTCTGGCTCCTGTATGGAAAATGGGCTAGCAAGTGCAAAAGAGGAAATTAAAAAGCTAGTAAGTGGCCAGGAACAATGGCTCACGCCTGTAATCCCAGGACTTTGGGAGGCCAAGGCAGCATGATCCCTTGAGCCCAAGAGTTTGAGACCAACCAGGGCAACATGGTGAGACCCCATCTCTGCAAAAAATGAAACATTAGCTGGGCGTGGTGGCATGTGCCTGTAGTCCCAGCTTCTTGGGAGGCTAAGGTGGGAAGATTGCTTGAATCTAGGAGGTTGGTGCTGCCGTGAGCCATGATCTCACCACTGTACTCCTGCCTGGGCAACAAAGCAAGACTCTGTCTCAAAAATAAAAAAATAATAATAAATGGCTATAAGTAACAAAATCAGAATTTAGTTTAAAAGCCCTGTGACTATAAACTCAAGACTTGTACTGCCACATTATGCTGTCCCCTGCATTGTAGTAGATTTTCAAACTTGCAGAGGGGACTGTCCTGCCAGATAGCAGTAATTCATAAGTTGTATCTCTTCTCGTCCCTCCCTGCCTCTGTGATTCCCACTTGACCCCCACTTGCTCTTTTGTCAGGTCACAGGACAGGAACATAGTCAAAGATTTTCATAACAAAAGAAGAAATAAATGATGGATATTAATGTGATTTTTAGCTTATCTTTACGCTCCCTTAAACATGTAGCTTCCCATCTCTAGTACATTGGCTTATAGTAGTTGTTTTTAAACTATGTAACTTAAAGTCATTTTTACTGTACATAATTAAGTACCTCATATGGGGTGGGGTGTTTGATCATAATGCAATTCATGGGTGTCACCCCCAGAGATTCTAATTCATTATATCTGAATTGGGGCATTTTAAATAAGTACTTCAGGTAATTCTGAAGCAGATGATCTGAAGGCTGCACTTTGCAAGACACTGGTTTATGATGGAGAGCTTTTAGATTCTATCCCAAGCATAGGATGATGACTTGGACATATCTATTCTATTAAAATCATCAGCATTAGAAACCATCAATTGCATGTAACCTCAGAATTTAATAGCCTGTATATTTTTTGTAGAGTTCTTTCTCCAGTGAAATATAATACAATACACAGATGATCAATTTGGTCTCTTTCTTAAGGCAAGAGACAAAAGAATTTATGTAAACAATTTCCTGACTGGTCATTCCCAATGTGGGCTAAATATATCATACAGATTAATGGTAGAAGGGTTTTTCCAGCTGAGTAGAAACAGAATATTGCCTCCCCAATATTAATACAGTGTTACATATAAAACCCAAATAATTATTGCACAATAACTCTTTTGGAGGTGGTTTTATAATACGTAAACACTTACAAAAAAGTAAATAATAAATGAAAGTGAAACAAAGTTCTTTACTCCAGTTCTTGCACAAAATAATTACTAGCCTTTGTGAGTGGTTATTTAAAAGGGAATAATAATAGCCAATAAGATAAGTCACAATTATAAATCATTTAAAAAATCAGCACCCTAATTATATTTTGGAATTATGTTCTAGAGAATACTCTTCAATGTAGTAATCACCCAGCTGGCTTCTTATAGTTGTGCCTTTTATAAGAGTTGACCATATTAGTGATTTTCCTGCCACATCAAGTCTCCCTCTTGGTTAATACTATGCATAATCAGGCCCTAGGATATCTAGTTCTTCTAAAATGTATTGACTTTTTATTTTTTTGCATCTGCCTAAGTTATTCTGCATCTTGCATTCCCTGAATGAACCAGGTAATGTTCAAGACATGTGTTGTGTTTGTTCAAATCCGGTTCTAAATTTGTGTCAGCTCCAGTTGGCCTTTTGAAAAGGGCATTCCCCTCAAAATCCTAATAGTCTCAGATACAACAAGTATGTAATAACTGAAAGACATCTCAGTAATACTCTATAGAGGCAGGATTTTATTAATAATTTCCATATGATTTCAAGAATTATTCCTTTATCTCATAAAATAAGTATTTATTGATCCCCTAATAAGTGCCAGGCTTTGGGGCTACAGAGGTAAAAAAGAAAATGTTGTGCTTCTGGAACTTGGAAATTAAACTCTAGAGAGTGAGACTTATACAGAAAAGCAAGTATAACATGATGGACAGATAAGTGCAATGCAGAAAAATTAAGAAGAGTAAGGAAATAAAATGTGATAAAGAGTGGTCAGGGATGCCCTCTCTAAAGGTGACAACATATATGCAGACTCTTGAAGTAAGGGGTGAGTTATTCAATTATCTAGGGGTAAAGGACTCCTGCCGGACGAAATACCAAATTAAAAGCACTGAATAGGAACAATCATTGGCATATTTGAGGATTGGACAGGAGAACAACGAGAAGGAAATTAATAGAAGATGGGATTGGAGAAACAGCAGGAAGAAGGTTGCACAGGGCCTCAAACAGCCTTGGTGAGTAAGGACTCAAAGTAATATGAGAATGTGGTAGA
This sequence comes from Pongo pygmaeus, assembly GCF_028885625.2. Taxonomy (NCBI): domain Eukaryota; kingdom Metazoa; phylum Chordata; class Mammalia; order Primates; family Hominidae; genus Pongo; species Pongo pygmaeus. The sequence goes on from NC_072388.2 coordinate 36,429,118, forward strand.
TTTAAAATGGCCAATAATTATTTGTTACCCTTTCCATTGAAAGGTGGAATTTAATTCCCTTTTCTTGAATTTGGCCTGGCTGTGGTGACTTGTTTAGTCAATAAAATGTGCAAAAGTGATGTTCTGTGGTAAGAACGGGTCATAAAAAGCCCTGCAGCTTCTGCCTAGATATGTTGGGATCTACCAACTGCCATGTAAAAAGTGAGTCTACCCTGAGACCACCATGCTATGAAGAAGTCAAAGATATTCATTTAGAGAGCTATATAGAAAGAGAAACAAAGGTGTCCAGCCAGCCCCAGCTGTTCCATCCATTCCAGCCTAGTTGTCAGATATGAGTGAAGAAGTCACTCACTTGGACAATCCAGCATCAGCAGATCTCATATAAAGGAAAACTCAGGCACTAGACATATATGATCCTAGTAGGGCTATTCCAACTGCTGCTAGTCGTTCAAATAACCTCTGCTGAGGCTCACTGGGGAGCAGAGATGGTTAATCTCCATTGTGCCTTTTATACTTTCTTGATCCACAAACTCATGAGAAGAGTAATGAGTGAGTTTGGTTTTTTTTCTTTTAATTTATATCTCTTTATTGAACTTCTCTTTTCATTCATATGCTATTCCTTTGATTTTGTTGAGTTGTCTATTTGTGTTCTCTTATCGTTTGCTGATATTTCTTACCTCTGAGTATTGAGTGATCCATTATGCATCAATGGATAGCCTATAAGAAAAAAAATTGAATAGCTGAGAGTAGAATTTAAACCTGAATTATGTTCTAAAAGGACCACTCTAGCTGCTGGGTTGGGCCTAGCTTTTAACAGTGCAAGAATAAAGGCAGAATGATCAGTTAATTCAATTAAAAGTCCAGGCAAGAGTAAATAGTGGCTTGGATTAAAATAGTGGCATAAGAGGAAGTGTGGTTGAATTTGAGATATACTTTGAAGATAAATTGATAATATTTGCTCAAAGTCACAGGTAATATTTTTACTTCAGTTTCAATTTTGAAAATATATCAATATGTCATATACTATACTCATGCAGAAATGTCTGGAACATATAAACGATGTTAAGACTCTTAAACAAATGAATGCATACTGAATCTTTCTTTGATTCAGAACCCTGTCTTTATGTCTGGCTAGTCATTATGAGCATCAGATAAATATTGTATTTTCATTGTAGAAATTTGTATTGACTGAGGGCATGCCCAGAGCTTTTGGTGTGCCTCTGTTTTTCCACAGAACTTATTTATTATTTTTAGCTGTTTTGCCAAATAATTATGAAGGATATTCTATATCTATGTTGCTAGCTGTGAGAAAAAGTAGGCATAGTCTCTTTTGATGAAAGATGGAATTTTCTTATTGAAGGTAGACTTTTAACACATAATCACACAAATAACTAGGACAAATGCTACAGCCACAGCAACGGCTGTAATAGAATTTGATTTAACAAGGATGAAAAAGGTTATCTTGAAGAAATTGAGTAAGTTGAGAGTTAATGTAAAGAGAAGTGGAAGAGTACTCTAAGCAGACAAAAAAAGCAAGCGCAAATGCTCTGTAGTGTCCAGAATATGATATACGAGTGAAACTCAAAGAAGACCTCTTTGAGTGCAATTTGTTTTCCATACTAGAGCTAGAATGATCTTTTACAAATCTGAACCTGCAATCTCTCTCTTGCTTCTAAAAATCCTAGGATGGCTTATCTTCTGAAAGTGCAACACAGATAGTGATTCCATTTACTGTGCAGAAGCACTGGAGAAGATAAGGCTTGGGAAGAAAAAAATGAATTAGGTTTTGGACATACTTTGTTTAATATGCCTTTGAGACATGCTAATGGAGATGCCAAGAAGTGAATTAGATATATTGCTAGGGAAGTCTGGCTGCAGATGAGTAAGTTATCATTCTGTAGGAGGTATTCAAAGCCATGGCATGAATGAGAGCACTCAAGGACTGATTAAAAATCAGAAGAGAAAGAGAATGAAGTTCACCACTTTAGAAACCTCAGGGGAGAAGAATATATATTTATAAAGGAGACAAAGAAGGAGTAGCTGGAGAGATGAGGAAAACCTGGGGACTACGGTACCATAAAAGCCATGAGGAGGAGTGATGTCAGTAAGATGGTGATCATCCTTTTGTAGAAACATCAATCTTGATGAATACTCGTGAATGAAAGTACCTTTTTGGGACAGTGATAATACAGTGGAGAAGTTCTAGCACACCATTGGAACAAAAAAAATTTCAGAATAGATGCATTGAAGAAAGCAAGAAGAACAGTTTTATTTTATAATAGATGCATTGAAGAAAGCAAGAAGAACAGTTTTATTTTATTTATGTCAACCCTCCTTGAAAGTAGTACAGCTCTGTGCCAAGAGAGAACCGCTTTGCCTGCAGTTTCTCCCATGGGAGAAGGTGAGAGTGCAATAAATGAGGAACCTGCTCCCCCAAACATGTGAATACTGCCCAAGAGGACTAATTCTTTTTTACCTCACCCAGAAAATGGAGATGATTGGCATAGCTGAGTTGTTGGGAGAGACTAGGATCAGGGAAGAGAGGCCCTAATATCTTCTCCACGTACTCCATCATAAAGGAGCCCACCTATAAGTCACTTGGGGTGTCTCACCTATGGATATTGCTAATTGACCCAAGGGTACTCCAAATGCTTTGTGTGCCTCATGCCCCCCTCCACCAAGTGAACTCCCCAGTGCTTCCCCATGGACAGTGAGTGAAAGCATGCCTCATAAATAGCCGATTCTACTCTGTGGGACTGAAAGAAAAAAACACAAACTTGAGAACTTTGAGGCTCTTTCCAAGGGAAAACAAATGTGAGGCTCTGAGCACCTGGCTTGGCTTCGTGAGATTTAGAAAATACATCAAATCGTAAAAATTTCATCCCCATCCTAAGAGGAAACAAAGGTATAAATCAAGCGCATCCATAGAAAATGTCTGAGAGGGTCTCAAAATCCCTAGTCAAGCTGATTGGTGAGGATGTTTCTTTCTTGAAGTCAGTCAGTAAAGTCAGCAATGCAAGACGTCAAGAAACAGACAGAAACGATCAAAGAAACATAACACCATCAAAAGAACACTATAGTAGTCTAGTAACCAACTGTGAAAGAAGTGGAGATCAACAAATTGCCTTACAAAGAATTCAAAATAATTATTTTAAAGAAACTCAGCAAATGATAAGAGAACACAAATAGACAACTCAACAAAATCAAAAGAATGGCATATGAATGAAATGAGAAGTTCAATACAGGGATATAAATTTTAAAAAACCCAAACAGAAATTCTGAATCTAGAGAATACAATTAATGAAATGAAAAAATGCAATAGAAAGCATCAGTAGCAGGCCTGTTCAAGCAGAAGAAAGAATCTGTAAACCTGAAGTAAGTCTTTGAAAATATACAGAGAAGAAAAAAGAAAACAGAATGAAAAGAAATGAATAAAGTCTATGAAATTTATGGGACAGAATCAGATGCATTATAAAAGTTTCAAAAGGAGTAGAATGAGAGCTAAAGGGAAAGAAAGATTATTTAAAGTAAAAACAGTTAAAAATGTCCCAAATCTGGGGATAGATGAAACCAGTTACCAGACACTCAAAGGTCTCAAATCAGGTTCAAACCAAAGAAGAATTAATGAACACATATTGTAATCAAATTGTCAAAAATCAAATAATTTTGACAGAAGCAATATAAAAGAGGCTTACCACATACAAAGGAACCTAAATAAGACCATCAGTCGATTTCTCAGCAGAAACCATGCAGGCCAAGTGAGAGCAAGACAGTATTTTCAAAGTGCTGAAAGAAAAAAAAACCTGTCAGGCCGGGCTCAGTGGCTCATTCCTGTAATCCCAGCACTTTGGGAAGCCGAGGTGGGTGGATCATGAGGTCAGGAATTTGAGACCAACCTGACTAACATGGTGAAACCCCATCTCTACTAAAAATACAAAAATTACCCAGGTGTGGTGGTGTGCGCCTGTAATCCCAGCTACTCAGGAGGCTGAGAAAGGAGAATCACTTGAACCCGGGAGGCGGAGGTTGCAGTGAGTTGAGATTGCACCATTGCACTCCAGCCTGGGCGACAGAGCTAGACTCCTTTTGAAAACCAGCACAGGACAAGGATGGCCTCTCTCACCACTCCTATTCAACATAGTGTTGGAAGTTCAGGTCAGGGCAATCAGGTAAGAGAAAGAAATAAAGGTATTCAATAAGGAAAAGAGGAAGTCAAATTGTCTCTGTTTGCAGATGACATGATTGCATATTTAGAAAACCCCACTGTCTCAGTCCCAAATCTTCTTAAGCTGATAAGCAACTTCAGCAAAGTTTCAGCATACAAAATCAATGTGCAAAAATCACAAGCATTCTATACACCAATATTAGACAAACAGAGAGCCAAATCATGAGTGAACTCCCATTCACAATTGCTACAAAGAGAATAAAATACCTAGGAATCCAACTTACAAGGGATGTGAAGGACCTTTTCAAGGAGAACTACAAACCACTGCTCAAGAAAATAAGAGAGGACACAAATAGAAAAACATTCCATGCTCATGGATAGGAAGAATCAATATCGTGAAAATGGCCATACTGCCCAAAGTAATTCATAGATTCAATGCTATCCCCATCAAGCTACCATTGACTTTCTTCACAGAATTTGAAAAAAAAGAACTACTTTTAATTTCATATGGAACCAAAAAAAAGAGCCTTCATAGCCAAGACAATCCTAAGCAAAAAGAACAAAGCTGGATGCATCATACTACCTGACTTCAAACTATATTATAAAGCTACAGTAACCAAAACAGCATGCTACTGGTGCCAAAGCATTTATGTAGACCAGTGGAACAGAACAGAGGCCTCAGAAATAACGCCACATATCTACAATCATCCGTTCTTTGACAAACCTGACAAAAACAGGCAATGGGGAAAGCATTCCCTGTTTAATAGATGGTGTTGGGAAAACTGGCTAGCCATATGCAGAAAGCTGAAACTGGACCCCTTCCTTACACCTTATACAAAAATTAACTCAAGATGGATTAAAGACATAAACTTAAGACCTAAAACCATAAAAACCCTAGAAGAAAACCTAGGCAGTACCATTCAGGATATAGGCATGGGCAAAGACTTCATGATTAAAACACCAAAAGCAATGGCAACAAAAGCCAAAATAGACAAATGGGATCTAATTAAACTAAATAGCTTCTGCACAACAAAAGAAATTATCATCAGAGTGAACAGGAAACCTACAGAATGGGAGAAAATGTTTGCAATCTATCCATCTGACAAAGGGCTAATATCCAGAATCTACAAAGAATTTAAACAAATTTACGAGAAAAAGCAAACAACCCCATCAAAAAGTGGGCAAAGGATATAAACAGATACTTCTCAAAAGAAGACATTTATGCAGCCAACAAACAAATGAAAGAAAGCTCATCATCACTGGTCAACAGAGAAATGCAATCAAAACCACAATGAGATACCATCTCATGCCAGTTAGAATGGCAATCATTAAAAAGTCAGGAAACAACAGATGTTGGAGAGGATGTGGAGAAATAGGAATGCTTTTACACTGTTGGTGGGAGTGTAAATTAGTTTAACCATTGTGGAAGACAGTGTGGCAATTCCTCAAGGATCTAGAACTAGAATTACCATTTGACCCAGCAACCCCATTACTGGGTATATACCCAAAGGATTATAAATCAATCATTCTACTGTAAAGACACATGCACACATACGTTTATTGTGGCACTATTCACAATAGCAAAGACTTGGAATCAACCCAAATGTCTATCAATGATAGACTGGACAAAGAAAATGTGGCACATATACACCACGGAATACTATGCAGCCACAAAAAAAGGATGAGTTCATGTCCTTTGCAAGGACATGGATGAAGCTGGAAACCATCATTCTCAGCAAAGTAACACAAGAAGAGAAAACCAAACCCCACATGTTCTCCCTCATAAGTGGGGGTTGAACAATGAGACACATGGACACAGGAAGGGATACATCACACACCAGGGCCTGTCAGGGATTGGGGGGCTAGGGGAGAGATAGCATTAAGAGAAATACCTAATGTATATGATGGGTTGATGAGTGCAACAAACCACTATGGCACGTGTACACCTATGTAACAAACCTCCACGTTCTGCACATGTACAAAAAAGAATTAGGGAGAGATACTTTCTCAGATAAACAAAAACTGATAGGATTCATCACTAAAACTGCCTTACAAGAAATGCTAGAGTGTTCTTTAAGATCACATGAAATGATGCTAATTAGTAACATTAAAACATACAAAAATAAAAAACTTGCTGATAAAGTTTAAGTGTGTGTGTGTATGCATATGTGTGTGTTCCTTTCAAAGTATTCCCCTTTAAAGGAACACTTCCAAACTCATTTTACAATGTCAGTATTACCCTGACACCAAAACCAGACAAGTACACTACGATTTTAAAAAGCTAATAATGAACATAAATGCTATAGTCCTCAACAAACTTTAGCAAACAGATTCAATAGCACATTACATGGTCATTCATTATGATTAAGTGGGATTAATCTCTGAGATGCAAGTATAATGGTTCAACATGTGCAGATCAATCAATCAATATAACACAACAGAATGAAGGCTAAAAGTCATATGCTCATTTCAATAGATGCAGCAAAAGCATTTGACAAAACTTAACTGTCTGTCATGATAATACCTCAAAATATCAGGTATAGAAGGAATTCACTTCAACATAATAAAGACCATTCATATAAAACCAACCACAGCTAACATAATACTGAATGGTGAAAATCTGGAAGCTTTTCCTTAAAAAATAAAAATATGACAAGGTTGCACACTCTGGCTATGTCTGTGCAACACAGTACTGAAAGTCCTAACTGTAGCAATTAGGCAAGAAAAAAAAAAGCATCCAAATTGGAAAAGAAGAAGTTAAATACTCCCTGTTTGAAAATGACATGATCTTATATATAGAAAAGTCTAAAGACTCTACCAAAAAACTGTTAGAACTATAAACAAATTCAGTAAAGTCGAGAAACCCAAAACCAACATGCAAAAACCAGTTGCATTTCTAGACACTGGAAAGGAGCTATCTGAAAAAGAATTAAGAAAACAATATCATCTGTAATAGCATCAAAAAGAATAAACTAATTGAGTAAAATTAACAAAGGAGGAAAAAGATCTGTATACTGAAAATTATTAAACACCAGTAAAAGAAATTGAAGACAGAAATAAACAGAAAGATATCTTATCAATAGTATCAAAAATGGGATGCATGCTATCCAAAGCAATCTACAGATTCAATGCAATCCCTATTAAAATTCCAATCACAGATTTTTCACAGAAGTAGAAAAAAACAATCCTAGAATTTGTATGGAATCCCAAAAGATCCTAAATAGCTGAAACAATCTAGAGCAAGGAGAACAAAGCTGGAAGTATCACACCTCCTGATTTCAAATTCTATTACAAAGCTATAATAATTGAAACATTATGGTACAAATAGACACATAGACCAATGGAACACAATAAAAAGTCCAGAAATAAACTTACACATATATGGTAAACTAATCTTTGACAAATGAACCAAGAAAACATAATGATGAAAGGATAATCTTTTCAATAAACTGTGTTGGGAAAACTGAATATTCACACGCCAAAAAATGAGGGCACCAATCCCATTCACAAAGGCTGCACTCTCATGATCTAATAACCTCCCAGAGGTCCCACCTTCTAATATCCCTTTTGAGAGTTAGAATTTCAACACATGAATTTTGAAGGGATGCAAACATTCACATCATAGAAATTACATACCTTTTATTAGTACTAAAATGGAAAAAACAGCAATAACACCAAATGCTGGTAAGGATGAAGAAAAACTGGGTTACTCACATATGTGGTGGAAATGCAAAACGGTACAGCCAGTCTGGAAAATAGTTTAGCAATTTCTTTAAAACATGCAACTATCTTAAAACTATCTTGAAATTGTTCTTCTGGCCATTTATCTCACATAAACAACTTATGTTCATACAAAAACCTGTACATGAAGTTTTATAGCAGCTTTATTTGAATTATTCCCAAACTGGAAACAACCCAGGTGCCCTTCGATGAGTGAGTGATCAAACTGTGGTACATCTGAATCACGAGAATGCTGTTCATCAGTATAAAGGAATGAACTATTTATACATGTAACAACTCAGATAACTATTCAGAGAATTTTACTTAATCAAAATAGCCAGTCCTTCTGGGCATAATGACTCATGCCTATAATCCCAGCAGCTCAGAAGGCTGAGGTGGTAGGATTGCTTCAGCCCAAGAGTTCAAGGCTGCCATGAGCTATGGTCTTTCCACCGTACTCTAGCCTGGGCAACAGAGTGAGCCCCTGTCTCTCAAAAATAAAGACTAGCCAGTTATAAATATACTGTATGATTCTATTTATATAACAGTCTTGAAATGAAAAAATTATAGACATGGAGAACAGTTTAGTGGTTTAGAGAGGTTAAGGAGTGGGTGACAGCAAGAGGGAAGTAGGTGTATGAAGGATCATTGTAATGATGGGAAATGTTCTGCATCTTGACTGTATCAATGTCAACATCCTTTTTGTGATATTGCATTATAGTTTCCCAAGATTGTATCACTGGGAAAACTAGGTACAAGGTCAACAATATCTCTGTATTATTTCTTACAACTGCATGTGAATCTACAATTAACTCAAAATAAAAGTTTAATTTAAATAAACATGTTTAAGAAAGACATTGAGACATGTATAAATATGTCCATGAAAGAGAAACATAGATAAAATGTTATAGTTTAGAGAGGAATAATGTATTTATAGGTGAGGAAATTGAGAACTATTTTATACAATAGATGAGTTGGATTTGGATGTTCAAATCTAGAGTGTTCAAGCAGAGAAAACCATGTAAGATATCCTTCTAGAAAATGCATGACATATTTGGAAGCCAAGTTCAATTTCACTGGAGTCCCATGTTCTTGTAGGACAGTAGTGAAATAAGATTGAACAGGATGTAGAGAGACTGTGGAGAGCTTTAAATACTATTCTGAGGATTTTTTAGTTGTGCATGTAGGGAGATCTACTAAGGGGTTTGAGATGGGGTAGAGTATGGCTAGCACTTTGGGCATCTGAATGTTGAAAATGGTTGTGGGGAGGTAAAGATATCAGAGAGGATGGAAATGATGGAAAACCACTTAAGAAAGGATGGCAATCAGGCCGGGCACGGTGGCTCATACCTGTAATCCCAGCACTTTAGGAGGCTGAGGCAGGCTGATCACGAAGTTGGGAGTTCAAGACCAGCCTGGCCAATATGGTGAAACCTGTCTCTACTAAAAATACTAAAATTATCTGGGCATGGTGGCGCACACCTGTAGTCCCAGCTACTCAAGACGCTGAGGCAGGAGAATCACTTGAACCTGGGAGGCGGAGGTTGCAGTGAGCCAAGACTGTGCCACTGCTCTCCAGCCTGGGTGACAGAGCAAGACTCCATCTCAAAAAAAAGAAAGAAAGAAAGGATGGCAATCATTTAGGAGTTCAGTGAGTTCAGGAAGGAATACAGTGGTGGACATGAAGAAATGGTTCAGAATCCAACCTGTTTTTCAAGTTTGTCTTTACCTGTGCTGAACACAGCAATTGATACACAATAGGTGCCTAATAAATATTTGTTAAACCCAAACATGAGTGGATAAATATAGTTTTATATACATATAAATATATATTTATATGTTACATTTATACATATAATTTATATATATTATATTTATACATATAATTTATATATTCTGTTTATACATATAATTTATATATTATATTTATATGTATAAATATATATTTATATATTATATTTATACGTATAAATATATGTTTATATATTGTATTTATACATATAAATATATATAAATATATATAAATATAATATACAAAATATTTATATTACATATAAATATATAATATATAAAATATTTATATTACATATAAATATATAATATATAAAATATTTATATTACATATAAATATATATAAATATAATATATAAAATATTTATATTACATATAAATATATAAAATATATTACATATAAATATATAAAATATATTACATATAAATATATAAAATATTTATATTACATACAAATATATAAATATACCTATATACCTATATACTTAATCTTCACAATACTGTGAGGTAGGGATTATCTGCATTTGAATGAGAAGCCAAAGGAATTTTAAAAGAGAAGTAGCCAAGGCTGTAATTTATTTGAGCAAGCTTCAGAAGGAAAGTTGAGGAAGTTGCAGAAGAAAAGTTGGAAGACAGCAGAGGTTGGTTTGTTAAGTTTAAGGACAGAAGCCATCTCCATAACATAAAAGTGAAAGGTGAAGTAGCAAGTGCTGATGTTGAAGCTGCAGCAAGTTAACCAGATCTAGCTAAAGTAATTGATGCATTTAGCTACAATAAACAATGGATGTTCAATGTAAATAAAACAGCATAACAGCATTCTGTTAGAAGAAGATGCCATCTAGGATGTTCATAGCTAGAGAGGAGATGTCAGTGCAAGCCTTCAAAGCTTCAAAGGACAGGCTGACTCTCTTCTTAGGGGATAATGCAGCTAGTGACTTTAAGTTTAAGTAAGTGAGCCAAGGCTTATTTACCATTCTGCTAACCTTAGGACCCTTAACAATTATGCTAAATCTACTCTGCTGTGCTCTACCAATAGAATGACAAAGCCTGGATGACAGCACATATGTTAAGAGCATGGTTAACTGATTATTTTAAGCCCCTTGCTGAGACCTGCTGCTCAGAAAAAAAAAATTCCTTTCAAAACATTACTGCTCTCTGACAATGCACCTTGTCCCCCAGGATCTCTGATGGAGATGTACAAGGAAATTTATCTTGTTTTCATGCCTCTGAACACAATATCCATTCTGCAGCCCATGGATTCCAGGAGTAATTTTGACTTTCAAGTTTTATTATTTAAGAAATACATTTTGTAAGGCTACAGCTGCCATAAATAGTAATTCCTCTGATAGGTATAGGAAAAGTAAATTGAATACCTTCTGGAAAGGATTGATCATTCTAAATGCCATTGAGAATGTTCATGATTTATGGGAGGAGGTCAAAATGTCAACATTAATAGAAGTTTCGCAAGGACTTCATGTTGACAACACCAAAAGCAATGGCAACAAAAGCCAAAATTGGCAAATGGGATCTAATTAAACTAAAGAGCTTCTGCACAGCAAAAGAAACTACCATCAGAGTGAACAGGCAACCTACAGAATGGGAGAAAATTTTTGCAATCTACTCATCTGACAAAGGGTTAATGTCCAGAATCTACAATGAACTCAAACAAATCTACAAGAAAAAAACAAACAACCCCATCAAAAAGTGGGCAAAGGATATGAACAGACACTTCTCAAAAGAAGACATTTATGCAGCCAAAAGACACATGAAAAAATGCTCATCATCACTGGCCATCAGAGAAATGCAAATCAAAACCACAATAAAATACCATCTCACACCAGTTAGAATGGCGATCATTAAAAAGTCAGGAAACAACAGGTGTTGGAGAGGATGTGGAGAAATAGGAACAGTTTTACACTGTTGGTGGGACTGTAAAGTAGTTCAACCATTGTGGAAGTCAGTGTGGCGTTTCCTCAGGGATCTGGAACTAGAAATACCATTTGACCCAGCAATCCCATTACTGGGTATATACCCAAAGGATTATAAATCATGCTGCTATAAAGACACATGCACACGTATGTTTATTGCAGCACCATTCACAATAGCAAAGACTTGGAACCAACCCAAATGTCCAACAATGATAGACTGGATTAAGAAAATGTGGCATATATACACCGTGGAATACTATGCAGCCATAAAAAATGATGAGTTCATGTCCTTTGTAGGGACATGGATAAAGCTGGAAACCATCATTCTCAGCAAACTATCACAAGGACAAAAAACCAAACACTGCATGTTCTCACTCATAGGTGGGAATTGAACAATGAGAACACATGGACACAGGAAGGGGAACATCACACTCTGGGGACTGTTGTGGGGTGGGGGGAGCAGGGAGGGATAGCATTAGGAAATATACCTAATGTGGTATATTTGGTATGGGTGCAGCACACCAACATGGCACATGTATACATATGTAACAAACCTGCACATTGTGCACATGTACCCTAAAACTTAAAGTATAATAAAAAAAAATAGAAATTTTGAAGAAGTTGGTTTCAGCCCTAATGGATGACATGAAGGCATTCAAGACTTCAATGGAGAAAGTAACTGCAGAGTGATGGAAATAGCAAGAGGACCAGAATTAGAAGTGGAGCCTGAATATGTGTCAGAATTGCTTCAATCTCATGATAAAACTTGAATGAATGAAGAGTTGCTTTCTTGCTATGAGCAAAGAAAGTAGTTTCTTGAGATGGAATCTATTCCTGGTGAAGATGCTGTGAATATTGTTGAAATGACAACAAAGGATTTAGAATATTCCATAAAATTAGCTGATAAAGCAGAAACAGGGTTTCAGAAGATTGATTCCAAATTTGAAAGAAGTTCTATTGTGGATAAAATGCTATCAAACAGTGTCACATGCAACAGAGAAATCTTTCCTGAAAGGTTAAGTCAATTGATGTGTCAAATTTTATTGATGCCTTATGATAAGAAATTGCCACAGCCATCCCAATATTCAGCAACAACCACTACCCTGATCAGTGAGCAGCCATCAACATCAAGACAAGACCCTTTGGGCAACCCTTCTGAGTTCCCATCCACTGCATGGAAGCTTTACTTTCACTTTCACTTTACTTTTGCTTTTGCTTTAATAAATCTTGCAGCTGTACACTTTTTGGGTCTGTGCATTTCTCTACTCGAGCTGTAACACTTGCCACTGTGGCCCACGGCTTCATTCCTTGAAGCCTGTGAGACCACAAACCTCTTGATCGAGAAAAACCTTTGATGGAAGAAGACTTCTCGTCTCCTTTCTGGGAGCCCATCTGGGATTTCTCCAAAGCGGTGAGTAACATTGGACCCCTTTCACTTGCTATTCTTTCTATCTTCTCACTAGAAATTGGAGGAAAACACCGGGCGCCTGTCGGCCATTTAAAAGTGACAAGTGTGGCCACCGGACTTAAGATGGGTGTGAGGCTTTCTGGGAATGGGCTCTCTAACAACTCCTGGCCCTCTGGTCTTGGAGCATTGGTTTGCCTGGAACCAGTTCCACATTTCTCTACCTTTCCTGAGAAAAGCTGAGGGCTGGCTAGAGGTGGAAAACTGTCATCCTGAACTCCTGGCACCGACCCGGTAGAGATCATGGCACAGCAAGAAGCTTCTACTCCGCAGCCGCCCATGTGTGCATTCCCTGCCTATTCTGACCCATGCCTCCTGGGTCCTAATGTCCTCAGAGAAGACTTTCTTGGGGCCCTATCCTCTAGGATCTTTCCTACCTCTGAGTCTAAGAATATTTTGGCTAGGAGCCTAAGTCAAGTGGGGTGACAATCCAAAGACCCTTGCCCATGGTGCCCCCAGGCTTATTCTTATGCAAATTGGTATCAATATACTTATACGGGACCTGTCCCTCATAACCTGTACCCTAGGCACTATGTGGGTCATCAAAAGGCATGTCAGTGGCTGATAGAAGGCCTAGGACATTTTTCCTTTTGTTGCCATAAACTTACTCCAGATTGTAGAGGCTACTTTAATTACCACCTTTCCTGTCTGGGATCAGCGATTAGAACTGTAGAACGTCTCCACTTGAAGCAGTCAGACTTATGTGCCAAAAACAATATAATAGACAATAGCTCCCCCAATTCAAGTCCAAAGGTCAATGAATATTCTCAGGAGGGCAAATAGGGGACAGAAAATTTGGGTATGAAAAGCACTGTTCCAAACTTGGTCCTCCAATTTGCCGCTGCCTACCCTAAAAAAACCCTCAAAAGTCTGACTTGTGTCCTGAGCGAAATTTGGAAACTCTATTGAATTTGGCAACTTTGGTGTTTTATAATAGGGATCAGGAGAAGCAGGTTGAACGAGACAGACGAGACAAGAAAAAGGCCATTGCCTTAGTCATGGTCCTCAGGCAGATGAACTTCGGTGACTCTGAAAGAAAGAAGGGCTGGGCAGGCAACCCACCTAACAGGACTTGTTATCAGTGTGGCTCACAGGGGCACTTCAAAAAGGACTACCCAAACAACAATAAATCACCCTCTCATCCATGTCCCTTGTGCCAGGGGGATCACTGGAAGGCACACTGCCCCCAAGGGTGAAGGTCCTCTGAGCCAGAGGCCACTAACCAGATGGGCCAACAACAGGACCGAGGGTGCCTGGGGCAGGTGCCAGCCCATGCCATCACCCTCACAGAGCCTCGGGTAAGCTTAACCATTGAGGGTCAGGAAACTAACTTCCTCCTGGACACTGGTGTGGCCTTCTCAGTTTTACTCTTCTGTCCTGGACAACCATCTTCCTGGTCTGTCACCATCAAAGGGGTCCTAGGACAGCCAGTCACTAGGTATTTCTCCCATCCCCTAAGTTGTGACTGGGGAACCTTATTTTTCTCACATGCCTTTCTTATTATGTCTGAGAGCCCTACTTCTTTACTAGGGAGGGACATATTAGATAAAGCAGGGGTCATTTTATTCTTAAATATAGGAGAAAGAATACCTGTTTGTGCCCTCTACTCCATGAGGAAGTTAATCCTGAAGTCTGAGCAGAGGAAGGACAATACAGACGAGCAAAAAATGCTTATCCAATTCAAGTTAAGTTAAAAGATCCTACCTCCTTTCCTTATCAAAGGCAGTACCCCCTCAGACCAGAAGCCCAACAAAGGTTACAAAAAATCGTCAAAGACCTAAAAGCACAGGGACTAGTCACTCACTCCTGCTTGCTAAATTTATTTAATGTCACCCTTACTGAAATTCACAAGGCCTCCAGCCAGAATCCAACTGACTGCTGGATGTGCCTCCCCTTACGCTTTAAACCATATGTCCCAGTTCCTGTTCCCGAACGTTGGAATGCCACCGAACTAAGAACAAACACCACAGGCTTGGTGGGCCCTTTAGTCTCAAATCTAGAAATAACACATACACCAAATCTCACCTGTGTAAAGTTTAGCACAACCATTGACGCAGCTGCCTTCCAGTGCAAAACATGAATTACCCTACCTCCATGACTCTCTTGCTTACCATCAGGAATCTTTTTTGTTTGTGGTTCCTCAGCTTACTGCTGCTTAAACGGTTTCTTCAAAAGTCTATGCTTTCTTTTCTTTTTGGAGCCCCCTATGACTATCTATACTGATGAGGAGTTACAGAATTTTCTTCTACCCAAACCTTCTACAAATGGGCACAAGTTCTGCCATTCATTATCGGGGCTGGGATACTAGGAGGACTAGGAACCAGCATTGGAGGCATTACCACCGCCCCCCAATTCTATTACAAATTATCACAAGAGTTAAATGATGACATGGAATGAGTCGCAGATTTGCTGGTTACCTTACAAAGCCAGCTTAACTCTTTAGCAGCAGTAGCCTTTCAAAATCGGAGAGCCTTAGGTTTATTAACAGCTGAAAGAGGTGGAATCTGTCTTTTTCTAGGAGAAAAGTGCTGCTATTTCGTTAATCAATTCGAAATTGTCACTGAGAAGGTTAAGGAGCTTTGAGATCGGATACAGCGCTGGGCACAAGAGCTCCAAGACACAGGATCTTGGAGTATTGTCAACCAATGGATGCCCTGGCTTCTCCCCTTCTTGGGACCCTTGGTGGCTATTGCTATGTTGCTTATCTTTGGACCCTGCATTTTTAACCTTCCTGTAAAAATTGTCTCTTCCAGAATAGAATCCATAAAACTGCAAATGGTTCTACAAATGGAGCCCCAAATAACCACCACTAGCATCTACCATGGAGGACCCTTAGACCCACCTGCTAATCTGTTCTCGCACCACAACACTGAAGACTGCCCTCCCGAGGAAACCTCAACTACAGAGCCCCTTCTACGCCCCAGTTCAGCAGGAAATAGCTAGAACGATCTTCGCCCAACTTCCCAACAGCATTTGGCCTTTCCTGTTGAGAGTGGGGACTGAGGGACTAAGTGGCTAAGTTGGCCAAAATGAGTCATAGCTGCAAGCTAAGGGATTGAAACTTCAACCAATGAAAGGGGACTTTCCCCTAAGCCAAAATGAGTCACAGCTGCAAACTAAGGGATTGAAACTCCAACCAATCATATAGGGAGTTTATGCTCTAGCTGCAGCCTAATGTTTTTAACCAATCAGGCCTGCCAACACTAGCGGATAGAAAATAAGCTAATCCTATAGGACAGAAAAAGGAAAAGGGGAGGAGTCATAAGGGGATATAAGCATAAGCATAACACACCAAAGCCAGAAATGGCAACACTTCTGGGTACCCTTCCGCCGGGTGGAAGCTTTCTTTTCACTTTTGCTTTCACTTTAATAAATCTTGCCGCCACACGCACACCCACGCAAAAGACCCTCCACCAAGAAAAAGATTACAACTCACTGAATACTCAGATGATTGTTAGCATTATTTAGCAATAAAGTGTTTTAAGTTGTGTACATTTTTAAAAACATATTGCACACTTAATAGACTACAGCATAGTATAAACATAACTTTTATATGTACTGGGAAACCAAAAAAAAAATTGTGTGACTTATTTTATTGTGATATGTTCTGTATTGTGTCAGTCTGCAATCAAACCAACAATATCTCAAGGTATTTCTGTATTTTTCTCTGTAAGTTCTGATATTCTGATAGCCTTTCGATTTGTGTTGGTTATTTTGTTGTTATTGTTGTTAGTCTCCAGACCATAAGTGAAAATATACTGTGTAAAGGTACATTGTATCCTCAACTTTACAATTGTTTTAGGTGTTTTTAAAAAAGATTTTATCCTTTAATATACATATAACCTGAATTATTAACATTTTAAAATGCAAGACGACTACTAAAAGCTTCTTATAGCACTTTAAGTAGTTTTCTGTTGATTAACATAGAGGCCATTAGTTGAGTTCTCTTTGGTGGAAATGTTGCTAACATTGCATATTGGCAGCAGAATCCACAATTCTTGAATATCTTACCACTGCCCACAGTTTGGCACTTGGAGTTGAGTAAAGTAAATTACTTTTTTACAGTTCACGATATTTTAAAATCATTTTCAATGCCTGGGATTTCAAAATTCATATAAAACTAAAGCATATGTCCTTTTAAAATCCTAGCAATCTGTCATTTAATTGACTTGCTTGTGCTTTTTTTAAGCAAATAATAAAAATGACTAAAATGATTTGAAAGTTCTCTGTAGTATATCACATTCTTTTCTAACATTTAATGGACATGACTGTCTACATATTTTAGGACCTGGTATAATCTTGTAACTTCACTTTTTCTTTGCTTGTATAATTAAAGTGTGGAGCTGGTACACAATTTAATAGTGTTCCTTTTTTCTCCTCAGAAATAACAAATTGGGTGACTAAACTTTTTAGCACAGTGTACATTGGTCTATAAAATACACCTACAAACCAAATTTTTATGATACTGTATACAAGATGATATGTGTTTTAGATGTAATCTAGATACCATAGCTGACTTGATGACGACATTGCAGTTAGCTGTCCCAGGCTCAAAATCATGAGTGAGCCTTCAGGAACATGCCTGATAGAAAACAGCCCTTAAACATCCAAACTCTAAGAAAGAAAAGTTCACAGTAAGTTAGCAGTAAACACTCACATTCTCTAAGTCAGCCAAATACAAGAAGCATGAGCATAGAGCCTATGTCCAAACTGCTTTAGCTAATCATAAGATTTAGTGTAGTGCTTTGATCCTGGTAAACACTAAAATCATGATACGGTAAAGTTCTTTCCTTCCATCATTTAACAAAATTCAATCCATCAAATGTACAGTGAATGTCCACTATGTGTCAGGTTTATGTCAGGCATGAAGATACGATGAATGACACAGATTCTGCCATCAAAGAGCTCACAATTTAGGGAAAGAGACAGGCACATAAAAAAATTAACTACAAATATGTGGCATGTAGTCTAAAAGAAGGAGGTAAAAAGTGTAATAGTTACCTAGCTAAGATAGCAATGGATTTTTGTCATCGACACTACTATCATCACAATCCATGCTCTATATTTAGAACTGAAGATTGAAATATTATAAAACTAGAATGTAATTTTTTAGTTTTTCCAATGCTTATAATATAAAGCTCTACATGCATGTCCAAATACACCAGTGTGTGTATTACTTTCTATGCCATTGAACACTCTCTCACGCACCTCTTGACTAAGTAATGCTATTTGTGCGGGTTATGGCTATGACAACTACAAGTTAAGTGACTAGGAAACCACTTAATATTCTAATTTCATAATGCGAAATGTCACTCTACCTGATGCACCATATCACGGAATACTTATCATGACAAATTGAGAAATTATGACTACTCTTCATTCTAGGTTTTACTTATGAGAGTAGTACAAGAAATATTCACCTATATCTCCAGATATTACATTTCTACAGACTGAAGTTTTAAAAGTGCAAGTAATTAGCCTGGAGCAAGTTTGATTCCATTTTGACTAATAATTTTTCAGAGCTCAGTTTTGGATTTTTCGTTATTTCACTCTTCTTTCAAGTTTACCATGTACCTTCCAACAGCAATCTGCTGCTGTACCTCCAAGTGATGAAATTTCATTGAGGATACTTTCAGAGCCTGTCATTATCACTCATGATTAGCTTGGAAGCTTTTACAATGGGGTGAAAAAATGTTCCTTCTCTCTCCCTATCACCCTCCATTATCATAATTCTAACCACTGTAGAAAACTAAATTTCTCACTTTGATCAGGGAGGAGAAAACTTGGGGCTAGAGGCAGATTAAGAGTTCCATAAGCAGATTTAGAGCATCATAAATGGGTGGTAAGGTAGTTAGCATTTAACAAACAGTAAGTAGACGCCAGGCACTGTAGTCAGGTATGTGTATATTAACAGAATGCAACACTAAAAAAATCTTGTGAGGTTAGAATTTTTGTCTATATTTTAGTAGAAGATGCAAATTGAATCTTAGAAAGTCATTGAGGTATTAAATGGCAATATGGGATTCAAATCCAATGGAAGCCTGAATGAATAGCAAGTGCTAAATTGAGGGACATGGGGTATGACATCATCAGAGATTTGGCTGGAAATCTTGGCAAGTACAATGGTAAAGTAAGAAACTGAATTCAAGTAGGTAGAAGTTGGGGAGGGAAGGCACACAGTTCCCACAGTCCTCTATCTAGCTCTCTGACTCTTCTTTAAAATTGGATTCATGAGGTTGGTAAGTTAAAGTAGTCAGGGATAACAAGGGAACAATGATGGTTCAGTGTTCTAATGGGTTAGGAATTGGGGATTATGCTTACACAATGTAGAATTAGGAAGACATTTATTAGCTTGAAAAAGGAGCATCTGTTCATTGAAAACTATTATGAAAACCCTTATGGCTGGCTGGTGTCAATGCTGCAGTGGGTAACCAAAGCGGGAATTTCAAATATGTAAGGAATGATCATGCACACCAAGATCTCACAGAAATGGGGTGGCCTTGATACATTGGATTGGGAACAAAAGGTTGGGTTCTTTATTAACAATTTGCATCACAGACTTTCTAGTGGCCTTAGGCAAATCATTCAAACCCCAAAGTACAGTTAATAATATATCACTTAATGATGGAGGGCTCCATTCTGAGAACAGTGTTGTTAAGAATTTCATTGTTGGGTGAACATTATAGAGTTCACGTACACAAACATAGATAACAGCGCCTACTACAAATGTAGGCTATATGGAATAGCCTATTGCTTCTAGGGGCTGTCCTGAATACTGTAGGCAACTGTAACATAATGATAAGTATTTGTGTATCGAAACATATTTCCACACAGAAAAAGTAACATGTTGCATCATGACATTATGACAGCAATGACATCACTATGCCATAGGAATTTTTAGCTCCATTATAATATCATGGGACCACTATCATATATGCAGTATGCTGTTGACCAAAATGTCATTATGTAGCACATGACTGTGCCGTGTCCTTATCTGTACAATAGAATAATTATTCCTACCACTAATACCTCATTGAGAAGTTGATTTTTCAAAACAATTAATTGTTTTAGGGGATATTAATATGAAAGAAAGCTTTCATTTGTAAGCCTTTTGTAGGGTCAATAACTAGTTGAAAGTATATTCCAATGGCTAATGTTTGTAACAATTTGGCTAGTCTGTGGTGATTGGCTGGTCAAACACTAATCTAGCTATTACTGTAAAAGAAATTTTAAAGAAGTTATTAACATTTACAATAAGTTGCTTTAAGTAAAGCAAATGCCTTTTCCTAATGTGCATGGGCCTCATCCAATCAGCTGAAAGCCTTAAGAGCAAAGACTGAGGTTTCCTGAAGAAGAAAGAATTCTGCTTCTAAGCAGCCTGAGTTTCCTGCCTTTGGATTCAAGACTGTAACATCAACTTTTCCTTCAATTTCCACCCTGTAGCTAGCTGTGTGGATTTCAGACTTCCCAGCGCTCACAATCTTGTAAGCCAATTCCTTAAAGTAAATCTCTAGATAGAATGATAGACAGATAGATACAGATAGATGATAGATAGATATACATAGCTAGATAGATGATAGATTGACAGATGGATAGAGATCTAAAGATCTCCTGTTCATATTATCTCTTTTATTTTGAGTTATTTGCAGAAAGGTATTTTTAACCCCCAGTGCTCTAAAACTGTTAATATCTTTCCCCCGTGATTTTAAGAGTTTTACTTACGACATTTATTTATTTCAGTGATTGGCAATTGTTAGGATTATACCTCATTCAAAAGAAAGTAAATAAGAATATGTAGATCAAAATGGAACATCAATATTTATCACCCATGAATTAATCAAAATTGAAATTCACGAAAACTTATTAAAATATTGAATACTTTATCAATTAGATAGGGGAAAGATTGAAAATTTAGTAGTGTGTTAGAAGATAATATGCAAATGATGAATAAACTTCTTTTTGGCAAGTAAAATATTCCATAACATTTTTAAATAAAAAGCAATTTTCATTTTTTATTGAATAATGCCTCATATCTAACTGAAGATTTAAATTACTGATGTCTCAAATGCACCAGCAAGCCTTTTCTTCACTCAGATATTTACATCAACTTGATCAACTTTACTTTCAGCTCCATTCTTCTTTGATTTGGCATATGAAAGGAAAACATCATTTTATTTGAGTTAAATAAGAACTGATTTCTTTTTCTTCAATTCTCTAGAATTGAAAAGCTATGAAATGAGATTTATTTGGGCTTAAGTTATTCATTCATTCATTCACTTCAAAGTTAATATTAAGCATCTACTACATAGATTGAATCAGAGGATTTTCAACACCAAGGATGGGATGAAAGTTTCTAAGCCTTGGTCACTGCCCTACATGTGCTATCACCTCCATGAGGAGACAAAGCACACATACACTCTGATAATGAGGGAAGCTACATTTAACTAAATGCCATGATAAGTGCTACAGTAACTCAGAGAAAAAAATTAATGTGTGATTGATGTGAGAAAGAGAAAAGTAACCTCTCACACCCAGGAGCTGGCCTGGCAGGATCACTCAGGAGTTGGTGGTGGTACTTGCTATCTTGGCCTTCACAGCCAGATGATGGGGTTCTTCTGCTAAGCATAAACAATTTTATAGAACATTAACATCAGACAAGGCCACTTCAGGGCTGTGAAAAGCAAGACTATTCTGTAAGCGTGTCTAAACACAGACAAAACGTGAACTCTGTCCAAGCTGCAAAATGGCCATACATTCCCCCATCTTGGCCACTGAGGGTGACTCTTGCTTCCCCCGCTCCCATTTTGCATTTGCAATTTATTTGCTGAAGGAGCTGGGATATTTGTCCTGTAGAGTTTCCCATTCTAGTTACCCTGTAAAGCAGGGGTCTCCAATCTTTTGGCTTCCCTGGGTCACATTGGAGGAAGAATAATTGTCTTGGGCCACACATAAAATATACTAACACTAACGATAGCTGATGAGCTAAAAAATAAATAGCAAAAAAAACTCATAGTATTTTTTAAAAGTTTAGGAATTTGTATTGGGCTGCATTCAAAGCTATCCTGAGCCTCATGCAGCCCACAAGCCATGTGTTGGACAAGCTTGCTACAAAAGAGTGACTGCTGCTGCTTTATCAATCACAGTGCTAGCTTTGATCTAGTTTTTCCTCCTCCTAGATAAAATTTATTAATATACTCAATCATCCACCCAAATCTTGTAAGTCTTTTCTAATACCTTCACTGAGACACTCCGTAACTTACTTCACTGCTAGAGTAACTAACCTGAATTGTTAGTAAACAATAATTAGCTTAACAATGAAGGTAAGACACTACAGGCATGTTTTGTCTCAGGAAATGGGGAGGTCCAGGGAGAGACAGATATGGGGAAACCGCTAGTCTGTGGAGCAGTCAGGACACACACATTTATCAATTAAGTGCACTGTATTTTATGGATGTGGTTTATGGTACCCCAAAACAAGCACAATAGTAACATCAAAGATCATTTATCATAAATTACCATAACAGATATAACAATAATGAAAAAGTTTGGAATATTATGAGAATTACCAAAATGTGACATAAAGGCATGAAGTGAGCACATGCTGTTGGAAAAATGGTGCTGATGGACTTGCTTGACACAGGTTTGCTATAAACCTTCAATTTGTAAAAAATGCAATAGCTGCAAAGTGCAGTAAAATGAGATATGCCTGTGTAATATCAAATATAGTCTTTCATAACAGTTTAAAAATTTTCAACTACTACCAGACTTTAGTTTTTAAAATAAGATTTACCAGAGTTAGAGTCAAATAAATCATGGATTATAAGGATAAAGGTGAATAAAAGAGAATTTTGGATACCACTGTGTTGTCTTGAGTCATTGTTGCAGAAACATATTATTGTTTCAATACAAACCAGCCTCTCAATATGTGTCTCTCTGATTTCCCTCCCTCCAAGTTTAGACTGAAAGCTCTAGAAGGACAATAATTGTTGTCTACATTTTTTTCCCAAATCTCCCAGGTTGTTTTAGTATATCCTTAGAGCTATTTGCTTAACTGAACTGTAGGCAGAGCAAACTTCTATGGTTTTGATTTAAAAAGGCCTTTATCCACAAATCAACACCTTTAGTCTGATCCACACATTGAAATTGGGTTGCATCGGTTACGTTACATTTGTAGGTGAAGGACAATAATAAAACAGAGAGTCCTTAAAACTATTTGTGGTATGTGTGAAAAAAGGTGATTCTGTTGTCCATCAAAATATTGGTTTTCATTCATTCTTCTTTATTTACTGAACCTTTATGTAGCATAGAAAGTCCTGTATTTTCTGGAATAAGATCTTCAACATGAGATAGATGTTTTTTAGTTGCTCATATATTCACTCATTTCATTTGCATAAAACAAAGTCACAATTAAATGGAAAGGCATCTTAGGTTCACAGACTGGAAGACAATATTATTAAAATGTCAGTCATACACAAAGCCATCTATAGCTTCAATGTAATCCCTACCAAAACCTCAATGACTTTTTTTTAAATAGAAGAACCCATCCCAAAATTCATATGGAATCTCAAGGGACCCCAAATAGCCAAAACAATCTTCAAAAAGAACAAAGCTGAAAATCTCACATTTTCTGATTTCACAACTTACCACAAAGCCACAGCAATCAAAATCTTGTGGAACTGGCATAAAGATGGACATATAAATCAATGGAATAAAATATAGAGCTCAGAAATAAACCCTCACATTACAGGTTCAAATAATTTTTGACAAGGTTGCTAAGCTCATTCAATGGGTAAAGAATCTTTCAAAAATGCTGGTGTGAAAACTGTATATTCACATGCAAAAGAATGAAGTTGGGTCTATAACTTATACCTACACAAAAAGTAACCAAAAATGAATTCAAAACCTAAAACGGCCAGGTGCAGTGGCTCACGCCTGTAATCCCAGCACTTTGGGAGGCCGAGGCGGGTGGATCATGAGGTCAGGAGATCGAGACCATCCTGGCTAACATGGTGAAACCCCGTCTCTACTAAAAATTCAAAAAATTAGCCGGGTGTGGTGGCAGGCTCCTGTAGTCCTAGCTTCTCGGGAGGCTGAGACTGGAGAATGGCGAGAAACCCGGGAGGCGGAGCTTACAGTGAGCCGGGATTGTGACACTGCACTCCAGCCTGGGCGACAGAGGGAGACTCCGTCTCAATAAAATAAAAAAATAAAAAAAAACCTAACACAAGAGCTGAAACTATAACACTCTTAGAAGAAAACATAGGTGAAAAGTTTATGACATTTGATTTGTCAATGCTTTATTTCATATATCAAAAGCATAACAAACAAAAAAATTGAACTTCATCAAAATAAACAAAATTGTGCATCAAAGGACCACTATTAACAGTGAAAAGGCAATCCACAGAATGGAAGAAAATATTTGCAAATCATATGTGGGATAAGAGATGAATATTCAGAATATGTAAAGAAGTACAACTCAACAATAACAAAATAATTAAATTAAAAGTGAACATATGATTTGAATGGACATTTCTCTAAACAAGATGTACAGATGACCAATAAACATATGAAAACATGTTTAACATCACTAATCATTAGAAATATGCAAATTATAACCACAATGAGATACTACTTCAAACCCATTAGGATGGTTATTATTTTAAAAAAACCAAAAAACAGAAAATAACGTCTTGGTGAGGATGTAGAGAAATTGGAACCCGTGTGTACGGTTGGTGGGAATGTAAAATGGTGTGGCTACACTGCAAAACATTATGGAAGTTTCTAAAATAATTAAACATAGAATTATTGTAAAGATCCAGCAATTCCACTTTTGGGTATGTATCCAAAATAACTGAAAGCAGGAACTTGAGCAGATATTTGTATACTCATGATCATAGTAACATTACTCACAATATCCAAAATGTAGAAACAATCTAAATGTCTATTAACACATGAATGGATAAACAAAATGTGATATATATTATATATTTTTAATATATATTTAATTGTGACTTTGTTTTTATGCAAATGAAATAAGTGAATTCATGAGCCACTAAAAAACATCTGTCCCATGTTGAAGATCTTATTCCAGAGAACACAGGACTTGCTATGTTACATAAAGGTTCAGTATATAAATATATATACACATATATCACATTGAAGTATCATTTGATCTTAAAAAGGAATAAAATTTTTACATGTGCTATAACATGGACAAACCTTGAAGCACTGCCTAATTAAAAGAAGCCAGACACAAAAGGACAGATATTGTATGATTCCACTGACATGAAGTAGCTAGACTAGCCAAATTCATACAGACAGAAAGTAGGATGGTGGTTGCCAGGGCCTAGAGGAGAGGAGAATGAAAGTTAATGTTTTAATGGATAGAAAGTTTCAGTTTGGGAAGATGAAAGAAGTTCTGGAGATGGATGGTGGTAATGGTTATACAACATGATTTTACTCAATGCCACTGAACTGTATGCATATTACATAAAAAGATAAATTTTACGTATGTTTTACCACAAACAAACAAGCAAACCATAAATAGCCTAATACCTATTAAATTAGCCTAGTCAACAGACTAATGTAAAGATTTTGAATCCCACAGAATTCCTCAGAATAAAAAGGTTTCACAGTAGCACGTGAAAAGGCAAGTCTTGTTCAGATTCTACTTCGTATCAGTGAAGAAGGATGTGTAATCACTGATAACAGCATTTTACAGGTTTGGCTTGAAACACTAGAATTGTCAATTTACACACAAAAACCACATTCTACTGTATATACTGTAATGCTGCTGAAGAAAACAGAAATCAAGAGGAGCTTATCATTTTCCTTCTTATTTTAATTGCATGCAATTTTCAGAGCTCTCACACATTCCCACAAGAAATGGCTTTTGAATTTATGGATTTATATCTATACTCTTCTTGCACGTTAAAGAAAACAATCAAAACTGTTGCTATCTGAGGAGTAAAAATGATGGAAGCCACTGATAGAGGCAGGAGGCAGACAAATGCCTAGGCAGACTAGGAAGCATCCCTGGAGAAACTTTGAGCCACCCCACAAGTGTTTATACCAGATATTTTTTTGTAGACAAAGGAACCTGCATGGGGTCTTGCCTGGGTAGGCCTGCAAAGGACTGGAGGACCACGTGCACTGGAGGAATGGAGTGAAGCCACCAGGAATTAGTGCCTTATGCAGGGTAGGAGCCCGGCCTCTTTAGCTTGTGTGGGGTGGCCTGGTATTCAATTTGTGAGGTGGAAACCTGCATGCAGGACCACTCTCTTTGCTGAGAGCTTTCCTTTCATTTAATAAATTCTGCCCTTCTCACCCTTCATTGTGTCTGCTTGCTTAATTTTTCCTGGTCATAAGACAAGAACCAGGATGTAGCTGAACTAAGGAGCAGAAGTTCCTGCATTACCACCGGGAGAGTTCTTTTCAAGGAAAGGAAGCTGGTTCTTATTAAAGGGTAAGCTGTGCATACAACCCAGAATGCAGCTGGAAATCTCTGGGTTCTACTCATCTCCAACTATTAATACTTGAACAAATGAGAATCTAAAAGTGCCAATTTTTCAAGATGGATCCCAAGTGGCGAACTGAGGCTAAATTCTAAATAGAGCCAAGTTGGCATTTGCTGAGTAGAGGTCACACATATATTCTGAGTTCCCCAAAAACCCACAGCTCTCTTTAGGGCTTTCAGAGCTTACCTGAACCAACTAATCAGAGCTCAGCTGTGTGAACCAATCACTACTTAGCTAAGCCAACCAACAGGAACTAAGCAATTTTGAATCCTTCATTTGCATAAATGGACCTGATTGGGAACCTGGGTAAGAACTTTTGATGTAAAACCTAACCCTCCTTTTGTTCTCTGGAACACACCTTCATTTTACCCTAAAGACAGTATCTCCCTGGTTTGCTCACTGTTCACTGGAGTAAAATCTCTTTCCTCCAAATGTCTTTTCAGAGAAATTTTGTTCACAATACCATGGTAGGTTCTTAGTGTCCAATTTACTTACCCATGAACTCAGAGGTGACTGAAGCAGAAGAGAATACTTGTTTAGTACATGTTAGAAAATTAAGCCTTAATAAAGCTTTGTGATGGTGCCCATTTCTGCAGATGCGTAAGAGCAATTATAGAAAGCAGTCTGTTGGCATGAATGGCTTTCTTAGCAACTCAGCATCAAACTGGATGGCGAAAACAAACTTTACCTGAAATGAGAGCAGGGACAAGCTTTTGCTAAGGAAAGGGATTGGGGACTCTATTTCACTTGACCAAACCACCATGACTCTACAGGCCAATCCAAGTCATCCTCTTACCACTCGCAATATGTCTGATGCTACTTTCAGGAGAATAAATCATAGAATAGGCAAATTAAATTAATTTTCTAAATTTTTGACTTTTATTTTAAATGCTGTATAATTTTACGTGGGTGTATTTATTTTGTTCTTTCTCTATGTTATTCCTAGTTACCTAGTAATTTTTTGATTAAGTTATGTGGGTAGGAAAGATACTCCCAAAAAAGCCATTTGCAATGTAGACAGTACCCGTGTGTGGCATTGTGGGGTAGAAGGGAAGATATTAGAGTTACACAATTCCTTTATTAAAATTGTTTTGGGGAGGGGAGTTTTGCTTTTAAAAGCAATAATGAGTCCTGAAAACCCTCAGATTCTGAGGAAAAAATACTACAACTTTGAGAGTATTATTTTCTGGAAAGAAATTTGCAACATAAATTACCATCTATCATTTAGAATAGTGGTTCTCATTGTTTCTTATTGTCATAGAATTTAGGAGGCTTAAAAAATACTGGGTATCCTAGGCCCAACCTAAATGTGAATCAGCATCTACAGGCCCCTGACGCTCGGTTTAAATAGTTTCCCTAATGATTCTGATGCACACCAAAGCACAACACCACAGACTTAGGGTGTCTTTGACACTCTGAAACACAGGCAATTTGCATTGCTGTGCAATTTTTTTACTCTAAAGTTGGGTGGAATTTATCTGGTCCTAATTTCTTCTACTGACATCAGTTAGCGTTACCTATAGTGACCAAAGTTCATGAATACATAAAAATGCCAAGGGAGCCGCTGAAACTACCTAAAGAAATTACAAAGCATATTTGTAATTAGAAGTTGTGGACCACTCTGTAACTAAGTAATGAGAACAAAGAAACAGATATAACTATTTATTTGCAAGTGTACCAGAGAAATACACTACAGTATATGGTAAATAGAGAACCTTCCACACACAACTTCCATATGCAGATACTAGGGGCTCTTTGAGGAGCCCAAGTAAAGAGGGAACCTCTTTGTCAAGCATATTTTCTTTAAAGAGGGTGAAAATTTCTGGCAATAACTAAACTATTGACCTTTCTGAGATTAATTAGGCCTTTTGAGGTAACTGGAAAATAGAGGATCTAAACTTTGTCATGTGCTATCCATCAGGAAGACATAGCTTTTTCTTTAGACTACCAGCATTTCTACGTGAGCACTTATGAAATTAATTCTGCTTCCAATTTTATTCTCTCTATTCCCTTAAGTCTTGTTCTTTAAGTAGCTACCAAGCTGACATGGTTATTTTTGGAACAACAGGCATCTTTACAATTACAGATTTATAATAGACAGAGAAATAACACGTTAGCACACAAAACTCAACTCCTGGAAAAAGAACTAAGGCAAGCTTATTTCTCATTTTCCATGTAATGTCTATGACAGCGTCTTAGTGTAAAGAAAACCTAGGAAGATTTTTCAGGAACAAAATTATTTTGCTTTTCCCAATGTTAAAAATCTCAAGATCAAAGCTATTGCATTCCTTTATTCTTGCTTTTCTAATTATCAAATATTTGCAAAATGCCGAATTTGGGTTTTTGTTTTTCACAGGAGATTACTGCATAGTGCAAGGCTAAATTCAGTGATCATGGTGCTTCTGCAGCAGCAGTGTTAGTTTTACAGTGGTGAAGAAACTGCCCTCAACATTAATCCCTTCTTTCTTGCTTCAGTTAGCGTTCTGATTCGGTCTTTAATGAGTCCAGGTCTGACATTGGCAGAGTCAGGACACGTTGCTTACTCCACCCAACAGAGCAGATTAGGACTATAAATCTCGTGGAATAAACTGCTTGCAAGCATCCTTTGTTTAGGTATTTGTTCTGTTGTAACTACAGATGAGCATGTATTCTGGTTTATGCTCTGGGGAAATCGCATGTGTCTTTGAGAGGCATTGTCACTCTGAATTAACATTCACTTCCTAATGAGGCTTTTTTCCCCCCAGATTTTAATAAATTCCTCAACTCATTATTAGAGAAATTAATTAATATGGTGAAGTCAGATGGAAAGTGTCACCCTTAGCCTCCACACTTTCTATCTAACAAAAATCAAGTAAACAGGAAGCTAGAAATCCAGAGTGGTTTCCTAATATGACTGGTTTCTTCGATAAAGTTGATGCTATGTTAATATGGGATCTAACTGTTCTGCTACTAACAGATTAGGCACTTAAGTACAGATTATTATAAATTTCCTTTTTGCAGTGCATTATTTTATACACATGAAGTATAATGTTTTTATTGGTATATTTTATGTTAATCTAGTTCCTTAAAAATATTTTTTCTTATACTTTCATTTTTTAATTTCATTCTCAATTTCAAACACTCTATCTTTGTGTGTGTGTCTGTGTTTGGCTTTGACTTCCAGAATTAGTGAAGACATATTTTTTCCAGTTTAGGAATACTATCAGAGTCAACACTTTATCTAACATTAAAAGTGAAGTTCAGGCTGGACACAGTGGCTCATGCCTGTAATTCCAGCACTTTGGGAGGCTGAGGCAGAAGGATTCTTCAAACTCTGAGCCCAGGAGTTCAAGACCAGCCTGGGTAACATGGCAAGACCCCCATCTCTACAAAAAATAAAAATAATTAGCTGGGCGTGGTGGCACGCAACTATGGTCTCAGCTACTTAGGAGGCTGAGGTGGCCGGATAGTTTGAGCCCAGGTGGTTGAGGCTGCAGTGAGTCATGATCCTGCACTGGATTCCAATCTGGGTGACAGAGCAAGATCCTTCTCAAAAAAAAAAAAAAAAAAAAAAAAAGTGAAGTTCAAATATATGTAGTTCTTAAAAACTTAGCTCAATCAAATGGTAAGTAAGCAGCAACAGTATCCTAAATGTACTAAACAGGATATATGTTTGACAATACAATAAACTCTCCATAAATGTTTTTGACATTATTATTATTTATAACATGGGTTACTTAGTCCTTGACTCCAAATTTTGCTCAGCTTCAGTTTTATTTCAAACTTGGGAACTTCACCGTCATCCATAAAGTTAGGCTGAATCTTCTGTCTCCAGATATAAGTGAATAGGCACAGACCTAGGAATAAGCCAAATAAAAACACTCTACATGTACAGGGTTGAGAATCATTACAATCTCAGTTTTACAGTCCAGAAAAGTACGTCTTGAGGCAGATAGGCAGAGACACACTCCTGGTGGAGCTGAGATCTTTACTGCTTAGACCAGGGTCTTTCACAACGTATTCCCTACTCCAGTGGTTGCAATGTTTCATGGAACATTAAAGAATGTGTATTTGGGAAACCAGACTAAAACTAAGAAGTTTTTCTTTTCCAAGTAAGTTCATTAGAAAATGTTGTCCACCATCTGCTGTCAC
The DNA here is from genome assembly GCF_028885625.2 of Pongo pygmaeus. Lineage (NCBI taxonomy): Eukaryota > Metazoa > Chordata > Mammalia > Primates > Hominidae > Pongo > Pongo pygmaeus. The sequence continues at coordinate 36,459,835 of NC_072388.2, forward strand.
CTTGTTTCACTGAAGCAAGTCAATTTAATGCTGAAAACATAGGACATAATCTCAAAATAAATGACAGTTCTTGAATTGAATAAATTTAGTGCTATGAAAAACAAATTGCACTGCTCTTACTCTTCCCATTCTCCTGGGGATGGTACTGCTTTTCTGTCCTAAGCTCTGAGATTCAATGTAGTTTTAAAAAGAATGTAGTATTTGAAATCATACTGTCCTCAGGTTGAATCTTTGTTTTTCCATGACCCAGTGCAAATCAACTTAACTATTCTGAACTTTTGCTTCTTTGCTTCTTAAAAAAAAAAAAAAATGCCGTAATAAAATCTATTACGGTAGATTAAAATAAAAATCTATTAAAAATAAAATAGAATACTTAAATATCTGGAACTTTGGCATGAACAAATAAAGCCTAGAAAACTAAACAATATTGCTTGTCTTTGCAAAGAGAATAAAAAGAATGTGAAAACTACAAATAACCAAAATTCCATTAATGGAAGAACACCTGTGTAAATTTTGATATACTCAAACTATGGAAAATCATGTAGCTATTCAAAAAATAAACTGGATTTATATATATTGACCCACAGAGATCTTGATGATTTAGTTTTCAGTGGAAAAAGCAAGTTGCAAAGTAATGTGTATAATATAATCTTATTTTGAAAAGGTATTAAAACAAAACCATGTGTATACATTTATGTTTGGAGTATTTGCATAAGCAAGAGAAAATTTTGAGAAAAATATATTCACCCACTACCAACTTCAGCCGTTCACTGAAGTGCCACCTTCTCACAATGTGTTCTCTGATGGCATCAGTCAAAACTGTTCATGTGCATACACCCCTGTCCTATCACCTTCTATCCGCTTCCCAGTTCGATTTTTCTCCAGAGCTCTTATCATTTCTGATATAATATTTATACTTACTCGGTTTGTAATGATCTATCTTTCCTCACTAAAAAGTAAGCTCCAGAAAAGCAGGTGTTTTGTCTGTTTTGTTCACTGCTACGGGCCTGGCAAACAGTGAAGAGTCAGTATGTAACACAATTGTATTGAGTCAATACATAACACAATTGTTGAGGCTGTTGATCTTAGACGAGGGCAGTGGTGTTGGTGGGGGATAGGCATTTAGTTGACTTTATTTTATACACCCGGCTGTGTTTACATTATGTGAGATGTACAAATTGCTTTTGAAATCTAAGAGAACAATATAGCAATGTATTAAAAAGCAAAACACACAGTATACTTCCTGGCATTATGTGACACTCAATAAATGATTATTTCTTTCTTCTCTCTCAAACTCCTCCTAATTTCCTCAACTCTGTAACTTATGTTTTCCCCTCTGTGGTCAGAAAAGAATTTTCTGTCTTTTACAATTTACTGTAAATTTAAAATGGCCTTTTACCATTCTCAAGGTTGTTGGCATTTAATTGTATAACAAATTTGTTTTGTTTTCCTCTGGCAAAGAAAGTAGAAAGCAAGGACAAAATGGGTCTCCGGGGGTAGGCTGGGGAGTAAATCTGGTTTACATGGTCACAAAGTGATAAGGGATAAAAATAGGGAGGCAATAAGGAGGAGGAGAAGGAAGAGGAGGAGTCTGTTGTGGGCTAGAGAAAGCAGGTAACAGGGGCTAGGCCTTAAATCAGTAGTCTGAACATTCAAGATAGATTGTTACTAGGAGGAAGGAGGCTGATGTGGAGAAATGGGAAGAATGATGAGTGTCTGATGCCTATCCTTAAGACCTCCTGGTTATCACAGAATTATGGTCTTTCAGATCTAAAAAGGCCCATAATATCACCTACTCTACTGCCTTCTATTTACAGATAAGGGAATTGAGACCTCATGACTTGAGCCTCCTAGTTCTTGCTCAGACATTTCAAAATTGGTTATACTCGTGGAGGGTATGGTGCATTATCTCCTCTTCCAAGGGAATAGGTATATGATTTTTCAGAGCTTGGGGTAATGCACAGTTCTAAGCTCCTGGGCTGCTAAGAAAGTAGCCACTCTTATGGGATAGTTACTATTTGAATTGAGAGGTGTATTAGATCCCACAGGATTCCACAGGATGTCATATCAGAAGGCAAGGCTTATGGATCTGAACCTCTAGTCAAGGGGTCAGTAGGAAATCAGCTCAGGGTGGCATGAAAAGAACTTCCACAAGTCTCCACTTCCTTATCCACTTCCTAAGATTGTCTTGCCACTGAATCCCATTAACAACTGGGATATCTTACCAACATAAACTTTTGGAGCTTTTTTTTGCTCTATTTAGAGATTGTTTGTGTTTCTTTGTAGGTTATATGAAAGTTGGGCTGAAGAGAGCAGGTAGCTTAAAAATTATGTTCTCTAAACCTTCACCACCAAGCTGAAAAGGAAATGAATGTCAAGATCAGCTGCATAGGATAATAAATTTGATTAGCAGAAAACGCTCATGGTTGAGAACACTGGGACAGGAAGCAGCAATATACTGTGACTGGTGAGGCAAAGCTGAATGTCAGCGCTTAATTGCAAGGCAGGAGGCCATTATCCATTGGCAGCAATTCCCCCGGTGACTTTGTTTGTTTTATAACAAATTATTAAAGCGGTGGGAGAGCAGCATGCTAGGTAGCAACAGGCTGCCTCTGACAGGAGCTGTCTCCTGCTTCCGGGTACTGCGGCTTCCTGGCGCCAGCCTTTGCAGGCTCTGGAGCCTGAGTGAGATGGAGAAAATGTAAGGGGCCTACGCCCAGTGTTTGGCACCTCTAGGATTCTACTCACATACGTCTGGACGTCTGAGGATAGGGCTTGGACTGACAGGTTTATTCCTTTGCAACCAACTAGCTGTGAGATCCGGTGCAAATTCAGCTGACGGAACCTATTGAACAGCCATGAGAATGAGCCTCGAAGACCTCCTCCCTCGGGAAGAGTGATTCAATCAAGGTCCCAGCTACTGAAATCTATCACCCAGATACTGCAGCAGACCTATTCCTGGGAGACAAGGAACGTTTGGTCTGCAAGCTTGGTTCAAGGACTCCTTGGTCTACTGTTCTTAGCTCAAGGACTCCCTGGCAACATTGCAGAATCTTCCTTAGAGTCCAGAATATTAGAGGGTATATTTTCTTTCTCCTATTTATCCAGGAGCAAACTTGACTGTAGTCTGATGGCTTTCTAACTCCCTTCCTATTTCCTTTAACACAGGCGTCTCCCCTAACAAGATTCTTGCAGTTTTAATCCCAACTAGATGTCTGTTTCTTGAAAGATTCAGACTTACACAGCTCATTTTTCTCATTTATAAAATAGGAAATATTCCTTCATGCTTTCCTTGCAGAGGCATTATAAAGGTTAAATGTGACAATTTATGAGGGATGCCTAAAACAATGCCTGGAAAATAGCAGGTGATGATAAAATAGCAGCTATTCCCTATTGTTGTTCTATTGCACTACATGTGGGTTGAGCCACAGCCCAGAAATTGATCAGAACCTGTGTTCCCAGAAGGTGTAAGAGCTGAGGCAATTCAGAGGGAATGTTTTCCCATCTACCTCATGAGGTATGACATATCTAGAAGTTTAATACATAGCTAACACATTTCTAGTATTCTGGGAAGTTTGGGGTTTTTTTTCAGGGTTATATAGAAATATCTAAGATCAAAATCTCTTTTTTGTGAAAGACGAAGAAGGGACGAATTCTCTGGTTCTTTGAACCCTTGAATTCCAGTGAAAACATCACCCCTCCTGATGATACTTGGATTTAAAGTCATATTTCTACTTGCCAAATGACACGTTTATTTTCCCTGTCAATGCAATCAGTGAGCAAGTGGAGAAAATGGAAGGAGGGGGCTTTTCTATGCGTGAACTGAGTGCATGGCAGTGTAATCCACCATCCAAGTGATTATTCTACTAGCAAGTAACGCAGAACAGTCACTCACAGCCTGGCACGGGGGTGGGAATCTTGTTTTTATCAAATTTATTCCAGACACCTGGGAGCTATAGAAATCTGTATTTGGTTAAGGAAATGTAATCAAACTTAAAGGTGTGAGTTACCTCTGAAGCACAAATATATGATGAATATGTATCCAGGGACTACATTTTCCCAGGCAAACAGACATTTTCAAAATGCCAACTGGCAATAAAAGGAATCAGGTGATAGTGACCAGCAGCATTAACATGAAAACAGGTATCAGGAACATTTTCAAAGTCATCTCTTCCTAGCAATTCTGAAGGAGAATGGATTTTCAAAAGGCCAGCTAAAGCTTCAGCGTAGTTATTCTCTTCAGCCTAAGCTAAAGGCTTTCTTCATTAATGTCTACTCTATATCCTCCTCCTTCAGCCATTCAGCTTTTCTTTACCTCAAGCTTACTGCTTCACAGACAGAATTTTCACTAGACAGTCCAAGTGGTTTTCAAATCTTTTTGGCTTTTGACTTTGGGCCAATCTCCCTCTGTTTCTGCATGCACCTGCCCAGCAGGATGTTAAAATAGATGCTCTCAGTGCCCAGGTGGAGATGAGCTCTTTGCATAACTGTCCTAGAGCCAGATGGTTGGGTGACTTAGCACTCAGTCTAAATGTGTCAGAGACTTTAAACCCAGTTATACATCTATTAGAAAGAGATTCACAGATGTTGGTTCTTTATACTAATTTTTATACTAATTTGGCAGTTCCAAGTGGAACCTAACTATAATTTTTCAAAGGTAAGAGCTTTGGGCCACTGGTATGGAATGCTAGGGATCACGGGAGCCCTGGAAGGGAATTTGGTCCAGTTCCTGTGCTTAAAACAAGGTGAAGCTCAGAGCTGGCTGATTTCCTCACTGCTCATTTTGGTTGTCCTAGAATCTGATCTGCCAAGTTGCACAACTTCAGGGAGGACTTTCCACAAAGCTGTGTAATGCAGCCTGCCTTTGCACAACATGGAATTGAAGAATGTTAGAGCTGCCAGGGAGCTAACATCTGTTGGCCAAACCTGCCCGGTGCTCGGAAGTGGAAACCAATGGCCAGTGAAGTAGATGACTTACCCATATCTCACAGCTAGTTAAGAAGAATCCCTGAAGTGTTACAGGCTTGAAAAGGTGAAGCTAAGAATAAAGCCCATTGCTCCCAAGTATGGTAATCATGGTTCACCAGGCTGTCTTCCTATTGTCTTGCTTCAGAGAAATTAATTTTAGAGTCATTTTGGATCAATATTTAACATAACCAATACTTAATTTAATGATATTTAATTTGATAATAATTCAGTCAATAATTTTTAATTTTAAATATGGTAATATTTTACTTTGAGGAGGAGCAAAATATCTACATTATTTTCCTCTCTTTTTTGTAGAATTTCTCATGGCAAAGATTTGTAATTAATTTATAGGCTAGAAAGAAGTATGATCCTCCTATGAGGAACACCTTTGTATTGCAAAGGTGACTGTTCACTGGGGAAGACATGCCCTTTAGTAAATTTTCACAACAAGAAACATTCCCCTGGCTTTAAAACTTTCAGGTACAGTACCACTTGAAACAAAGAGTGGGGATTAGCTGGATTCACTGGATTTTGCAATTCATTTTGTGTCTCAGGGCACTTATCTGACTGTATCCTTGGAACTAGAGGACTCAACAATATATTTCCAATAGTTTCTGGAAGCTCTGAAAATGTTTCATAATGTATATACGGGTGGATATATAGACATACTTAGCTAACACTTACTGAGTACTTTACTATGTACAAGACACTGACCTAATCACTTTACATTGTTTACTTCACCCTGGGAAGACACGTATTATTATACCCACTTTACAGATGAAAAAACTGAGGCCTGTGAGAAGTTAAGTGACTAAGTTAAGGTTGCTTAGCTAGCTAGTGGCAGAACTGGGCTGCTGAGTTCAAAACCCGTATATTCAATCTAAATGATATACTGTGGGCCCTACCCTAAAGCCTGGAACTGTGGTGCAAAGTGAGAACTTTACATCCCTGTTTTCCCACTCAAATGTTGCCTTTTCCAAAACCACCTGGCCTACCCCATCCCCCATCCTGTACCCAGGCTCCACAAGCTGAGGAGCAGCAGAGAAGGACAGAAGAGAATAAGCTGCCAAATGTCAGAAAGAAGCAGCAGCCAGATGTCAGAGAGGAGCAGCTTGACTTCAGAGGGATGGCTTGGTGGCAGGATCCCACAGAAGAGTTTGGCTTGTCTATTAGTCTGTTTTCACGCTGTTGATAAAGACATACTTGAGACCAGATAATTTATAAAAAAAGAGTTTTAATGGACTCACAGTTCCACATGGCCGAGGAGTCTCACAATCATGGAGGAAGGCAAAAGGTACATCTTACGTTGTGAAACAAGACAGAATAAGAACCAAGAGAAAGGGGTTGCTGCTTATAAAACCATCAGCTCTCGTGAGACTTATTCACTACTACGAAAACAGAATGGGTGAAACTGCCCCCATGATTCAATCATCTCCCACCAGGTCCCTCCCACAACACGTGGGAATTATGGGAGTTACAATTCAAGGTGAGATTTGGGTGAGGACACAGCCGCTGGGGATGGCCAAACTTCAGGGAAAGACCACCTTCCCTTCCATCCCCTTTCCAGCTCTCCACCCCTCTGAAAGCCACTTTCATTGGCAATAAAATCCCCCATATCTGCCATCTTCAATTCATTCATGCAACCTGATTCTTCCTGGATGCTGAACAAGAGCTTGGGATACAGAGGGCTGTCACACTGAGCTGTTTAACACTTAAGATGTTGGTAGATGGCAAAGCTAAAAGAACACTGTAACACATGACCTCTGGGGCTCCCAGAGTCATGAGCACCCTTTCTAGACACAGCCGTGGGGCCACACAGAATTCTGCTCCTGCTGCTGCCCAGAAGCACTCATCTTGCTCCTGCACCCACTCACCTGCATCCTCCCCCTCCCACGAGGTGTTAAGAGCTGTGGGCTGAGTAAAGGAGGCCTGTGAAGGATTTCCTGTTTCAGTCTTACATTCAGGTCTGAGTTTTCAGAGGAATCTTTCTAACACCTAAATTGTTAAAAGTTATGTAACCTTCCACCAAGAAAGCAAATTCTCCCATTTTGATGCCTATTGTGTGCAGGCTCTGACAACTGTCAGAGGAGAAGATAAGAATTCAGTCCTTGCCCATAGTCAATGGCTTTAGTGTTTCTTCCATCTATTTTCCAGGAACAAAGGATATCTATAAGAAAATAATTATCAAATCTATCGAACATTAAAAGAAGAACTAATACTAATCCTTCTCAAACTATTCCAAAAAATTGAAGAAGAGAGAATATTTCCAAACTCATTTTATGATGTTAACATTAACTTGATACCAGAACCAGACAAGGATACTAAAGAGAAGAAAATTATAGGCCAATATCCCCGATGAGCATAGTTGTAAAAATTCTCAACAAAATACTGGCAAACCAAATTCAGTAGCAAATTAATGTATCATACATCCAGAGCCAGATGTAGAAAATCTAGGCCAATATCCCTGATGAACATAGATGCAAAAATTCTCAACAAAATATTAGCAAACCAAATTCAATGGCACATTAAACGGATCACACACAATGACAAGTGGGCTTTATCCCAGGGATGCAAAAAAAATGGTTTAATATCTGCAAATCAATAAATGTAATACATTACATTAACATAATGAAGGAGAAAAATTATCTGATTATCTCAATAGATGCAGTAAAAGCATTTGACAAAATTCAATATCCTTTCATGATAAAAACTCTCCACAAATTAGGTATAGAAGGAATGTACCTCAACACCTTAAAGGTCATATGTGACAAGCCCACAGCTAACATCATACCAAACAATCAAAAGCTAAAATCTCTTTCTCTAAGATAAGTAACAAGACAAGGGTGCCCACTCTTGCCACTTGTATGCAACAAAGCACTGGAAGTCCTAGCCACAGCGATTAGGCAAGACAAAGAAAGAAAAGACATCTAAATTGGAAAAGAAGAAAAATTGTCTCTATTTGCAGATGGCATGATCTTATATATTAAAAACCCTAAAGGCTCCACCAAAAAACTGGTAAAACTAATACATTCAGTAAAGATGAAGGATACAAAATTAATATGCAAAAATCAGTTGCATTTCTATATGCTAACAATGAACTATCTGAAGAAGAAACCAAGAAAACATGGATGAAAGAAATCGAAGAAGACACAAATAAATGCAAAGATATTTCATGTTCATGAATTGGAAAAATTAATATTGTTAAAACATCCATGCTACCCAAAGTGATCTACAGATTTAATGCAATCCCTATCAAAATCCCAATGGCATTTTTCACATAAAGAGAAAAAACAACTCAATAATTTGAATGGAACCAAAAAAGACTGAATAGCTGCAGGAATTTTAAGCAAAAAGGACACAACTGGAGGCATGATACTACCTGACTTCAAAACCTACTATAAAGCTATAGCAATTAAAACAGCATGGTATTTGCATAAAAACAGACATTGATAAACAGAATAGAGAGCCCAGACATAAATCTATGCATTTATGATCAATTGATTTTTGACAAATATATCAAAACATACAATGGGGAGCATACAGTCTCTTCAATAAACAGTGTTGGCAAAACTGGATATCCACTTGAATAAAAACAAATTAGACCTTTATCTCACACCATATATGAAAATCAACTCAAAACTAATTAAAAACTTAAACATTAGATGTGAAACTGTAAAACTGAGGAGAAAACACAGAGAAAAAGCTTCATGACATTGATCTGGGCAAAGATATTTTTGGATGTGGCACCAAAAGCACAGGCAACAAAAGCAAGAATAAACAAGTAGGAACAAATTAAAGTAACTGCACAGTGAAAGAAACAATCAACAAAATGGAAAGCCAATCCAGAGAATGGGAGAAAATATTTGCAAACCATATATCCAATAGTGGGCACTATCCAAAATATATAAATAACTCCTACAACTCAATAATAAACAAAACAAAACAAAATAAAAACATCCAAATAACCTGATTAAAAATGGGCAAAGGACCTGGATAGACATCTTTCAAATAGTATATACAAATAGGCAACAGGTATATAAAAAGGCGCTTGAGATCACTAATCATCAGGGAATTGCAAATCAAGACCACAATGAGGTATCATTTCACACCTGTTAGAATGGCTATTATCAAAAAAATGAAAGATAATAATTATTAAGGATATGGAGAAAAGGGGAAGGTGTACACTGTTGGTGAGAATGTAAATTAGTACAGCCATTATGGAAAACAGTATGGAGTTTCCTAAAAAAAAATTATAACTAGAGCGGTCATATGATTCAGCTGTTCTACTTTTGGGTTTGCATCTGAAGGAAATGAGATCAGTATCGTAGAGATATCTGCATTCCTATGTTCCCTGAAGCACTATTCACAATAGTCAAGATACGAAAACAAGAGTTTGTTGATAAATAAATAGGTAAGTTGTATAATATATACATATAGATACATATATATGTATCTATATGTGTGTGTATATATATATATACACACACACACACACATACACACACACATATATAGATACAATGGAACATTATTTAGCCTTAAAAAAGAAGGAAATCCTGACGTTTGGAACAACATGGATGACCCTAGAGGACATTATGCTAAGTGAAATAAGCAAGGCACAGAAAGGCATGATATCACTTATAAGTGGAATCTAAACAAATCAAACCTGGATAAACAGAGATTAGAATGGTGATTGCCAGGGGCTGGGAAGTGGCAAAATGGGAAAATATTAGTCAAAGGGTATAAACTGTCAGTTATGAGATAAATTACAGAGATGTAATGTGTAGCATGGTAACTATAGTTACTAATAATGCCTTGTATAGTAGAAATTTTCTAGGAAAATAGATCTTATGTGTTCTAATCTCAAGAAAAAGGTAACTATGTGAGGTGATAAAAATGTTTGATGGATATATTAATTAGATCGATTATGGGAATCATTACAAAAGGTATACGTATGTAAAAAGACATGTTGTACACCTTTAATATATCCTATTTAAAAATTTTCCAAACAGGCGCAGTGGCTTATGCCTGTAATGCCAGCACTTTGGGAGGCCGAGGCAGGCAGATCACCTGAGGTCAGGAGTTTGAGACCAGCCTGACCAACATGGAGAAACCCCGTCTCTACTAAAAATACAAGATTAGCTAGTTGTGGTGGTGCATGTCTGTAACCCCAGCTACCCCAGAGGCCGAGGCAGGAGAATCCCTTGAACCCAGGAGGTGGAGGTTGCGGTGAGCCGAGATTGCACCATTGCACTCCAGCCTGGGCAACAAGAGCAAAACTCTGTCTCAAAAACGAAAAACAAAAATAAAACAACAACAAAAAATTCCAATAAAAATTAAATGAATTTCACAGAAAATATACCTCTGAACTGAGGGGAAACTCAGTTTTGTCTTCTACTCTCTTAGTGTACTCTGTCTTTAAAAATCATGGAGTTTTCTTATTCTTTCTTTCTTTCTTTTTTTTTTTTTTGGAATTTTAAGATTCATGGCATAGAAGTGGTTTTGTTACATGGATATATTGCATAGGAGTGAAGTCTGGGCTTTTGTGGTACCCATCACCTGAATAGTGAACATGTGCCCATTAGGTAACTGTTGAATCTTCACTCCCTTTTGGAGTCTCCCAGGTCTATTATTCCCCTCTGTATTCCCATGCATACCCACCCTTTAGCTCCTACTTATAAGTGAGGACACAGAGTGTTTGATTTTCTGTTTCTGAGTTATTTCACTTAGAGTAATGGCCTACAGCTCCATTCACGTTGCCACAAAAAACATAATTTTATTCTTTTTATGGCTGTATAGTTAGTCTTTATAGTCATGTGCTGCCCCTTCTCACATCTCAAGTCTTCCAATACAGAGAGGCAATCTTTTAAGCTGGTGTCTTACTGGATAAGACTTCCTAATAGCAAAATTCTCACAGAGTTGGTCTGCTTCATTTTATTTTGTTTCATGGATCTAGATATTTTTGATAATTACAGAAATGATTTAATAATAAGTCAACCTTTGAAAGACACAAAGAGTCTCCATATTGAAGCCTCTTGTGCATACATGTTAAATAAATTTGTGCATCTTTTCTCCTATTAAAAAAAAGAAAGACAAAGAAGAAAAGGGCATATGCTCATATTCCTTGTATAGATGGTCCTAAAATTGCATCAGTGGTCTCTGCTATATTATAGATTCACACAACGTTTTTTTGGTAGGATTAAGTTTAATTTTTTTCTTGAAATTGTAATAATGTATTTTTTAAAAATAGCTCCTCAATGTATTTCTTTAAAGTAGCCCAATATAGTCTGTTGTGGAATGTAGCAATGGTTCAATAAGAAAAAAAGGTATGGTTATTTTGAAAACCACCAAAAAGCATTTGGTAAAATTCAACAACCATTCTTAATAAGAATTCTTGGAAAAAGGAAGATAAAGAAACATTCTTAGCATTAAACACACACACATACGTTTCAAAAATTAACATAAAATATATCTAACAGTGAAACATAAAAAGAATTCCATTAAAGGAAGATCAAAACTAGGCTGATCACACCCAATGCTGTTATTTAACTTAGTACTTCTGGAGAAATTTAAGGCACAAGTTACAGACACACCGTGTTTGGTTTATAAGTTTATTATCGTGACAGCATTTTTAGTGGTCTTGGTATTTTTTTTACAAATGCAACAGTTTATTAAGAATTTATGCGGGATTGTGAAATTAGAGGCGTCATCTGATTTGGAAGTTGGAATCACCCCACAGCCTTCATTGGGCCACTGACAGATGTTTAGCAGCCAATATGTCTGTGCCTGGTATGATACCATTTTGGTTTTCTGTAACTGACTTTGCATTTCTGCTCCTTTAGGTAAAACTAGTACTCTGGTTTATCTTCTCAATAAAGTTATTCACCCCACATGAATGTCACAGCCAGTTCCAGATTTAGCAATGAGACCTAAACCTGCTCTTCACACAATCTAGCAGAGAGGTAATAGAGCATAGGGGTTAAGCATGCAAATACTCAAACTTGACAGCCTGAATCCAAATCTTGGTCCAGCCAGTTACTAGCTGGTGACTCAGGGCTTGTTGCTTAACCTCTCTGTGCTTCACAGTCCCTATCTGTAAAATGGAAACAATATTAATAGCATCTACTTTATTGCACTGTTGTAAGGATTAAATGATTTAATGCCAGTAAAGTACTATGAAATGTGACCTAGCAGGGAGACATAGTATGTCTCTGTATCAAGCATAAACACTTCCTCATATAACTTCTGCAGACAACCTCAGCACTGACCATCATGGCTATACCAGGAGTCAGGGAGCACCACTCCATACCACGTTACAACCACAAAGGACATTAAAATTTCTCCAATCTAACTCTCATTTTACAGATGAGGAAGCTGCAATCTGATCTAGGGTCTGAAGTCACTTTCCTAAGTTCACAAAGTTAATTGGTGGCCAGTTCAGAGCGACTATGTCTTTGGTTATATAAAGGAGCACAGACAACTTGAATGTTACTTCATTCCCATTCTTTTAATGAAGTTTATACTCATAAAACAACAACAATAATAAACTGGATTAAGAAAATGTGGCACATATACACCATGGAATACTATGCAGCCATAAAAAAGGATGAGTTCATGTCCTTTGTAGGGACATGGATGAAACTGGAAATCATCATTCTCAGTAAACTATCGCAAGAACAAAAAACCAAACACCGCATATTCTCACTCATAGGTGGGAATTGAACAATGAGAACACACGGACACAGGAAGGGGAACATCACACTCTGGGGACTGTTGTGGGGTGGGGGGAGGGGGGAGGGATAGCGTTGGGAGATATACCTAAAGTATAATAATAATAAATAAAAATAAATAAAAAAAACAATAAAACCACCCAATCTTAGTTTATACTCATAAAACAACAATAATAATAAACAATAAAGCCACCCAATCTTACTAAGCTATTTCCCTTGTGGGAGAGTCGAACATGACATATTTTCTAATACTTAAATTTCTTGGAATAAGTAAACAACGACAGAGGACATTAAAGTTTGTTTTATTGTAAACAAATGAAATAATCACATTAATCACATAGCATTTCAGATTTCCACTACCACTCACTTCTTTAAACTTCTTGATACTATGAATGCAAAGTAAAATGCAAAGTAGAATATCTCCCTGGGTCTCACACAAGGTCAAACTCATTTAATATTAGATGAATCTTGAAGAGAAAGTAGCTCTGTAGTCTATAGTTCATGACATAAAACTTAAATTTAGTGTCCCACATCTCAGAACAGGAAAATAAGCCAAAATTCTCTAGTAATAATCTTTCCCAAGCATTATTTCCCAAGAGACTCTAAATTGTTCCCATGTCACACTCAATTTGCTCCCATAATCATTTTTTATTTCCATCCTTAATCTCCATTTTGAAAATTAACTTGCTTTCCAGCACAGGTTCCTTTTAAAATGTCTTGTTAAACACTAGGGGCTAGCTTCTAACTGATTTGTAAAATGGTCTTAAGTAGAAGTTGTTTTAATGTTCATAGTTACATTTAATTTTAAGGGGCAGGAAATACTAGCTCCTGTGAGATGTCCTTCATTTTATTTGTTAGGTATAAAGCTGGCTAAAGTAGGAAATGGAAAGTCCAATCTTAAAGATGATCAGTGCAATTATTTTGTATTAAAATTGCAAAACACGCCAGTCTAGCTCTCCATTTTCCTGGAGTAAATAATTTTAATACCATGACCGCAATTCTATAACAGCCTTGTCAGAAAGAACCTGTGACTTACTCATTTGATTTCCGAAATCTACAATCAAAGAGTCATTTTTTTAGATCAGTATTTTCTAAGTTTGGTTAATTTTCAGTCACCTGGATTCCTTGATCCCACCTGAGATCTACTGAGTTAGAATCTGTAAGAGATGGATTTAGGACTGTATCTTTTTCACAAGGAGTCAATGTGTTTCTGGGAGTTTGCTAAGTTTGAGAAGCTCTGCTTTAATTTGAAAGGTATGTTGTACTGTTAAGGGGCACACCTTTGGAAACTCAAGATATTTAAGCTCTTTAATGACTTGTTTACGTCTGAACCTATGTGATCTATCCTGAGAACAATTCTGAAGCAAGAGCTGTGAGTAACAACACTGAGGAAGAGAGAAGACAGTGAAAAGAGGGAAGACAAGTGCCCATGGGCTTGTACCCCATTTCTATGTTGGCAGGGAAGGAGAAAACGAAAACTCCTCTATGAGGAATATGCTCTTGGCTCCCCACAAGAGTAGAAATCACTGTATTGATTAGAGTCTGCATATTTTGTTACAATTTATAGTAAAACAGATGTTTGTTTTTTGGGAAAGTAAATGCAGAATAAACCAATTTCAATGTATGTGTTTAATGATGCACTGAGGATGTGAGAACCTGTTTACATAAATTACACTCTAAAGGTTATTTTTTCTTTGTTTTCTTTTTATAATATCACAATGAAAAATAGTTTCTAGTGCCTTCCAGTGTATTGTTTTCTAAATTTGTATTGCGTTATACATTGAAGTCCAAAGCCTATGTTTCCCTTTAGTGAGTGTGGCAACCCAGGGTCTTGGCCTCCTGTGGACTAGATCTAGGATATATGAGTGAGCCCCTCAATTCTGAAATGAGAGAATAAAGATCTTGCCAGAGAATCCAGGACAGCTTTTCCAGTAACAAACAAATGCATGAACAATCAAGCAAACATTAAGCATCTATGCCCACGTCTGCACCATTACAAGAACATCTTCATCATATTTGAACTTTTTAAAATATGATAAAACTGGAATTACTTGTACATGATGTGTAAAAGGTTTGTTATGACATGATTTAACATGCTGTATTTTTAAAAATTATAATGCAGGCACAGTTTATTCAATTTTCACTAATTATTTCTAAATCCAAGAACTTGAATAGATCACAAAATGATTAATGCAGGTGCTGGCCTCATAGTCCAGTATAGCTTTCCTTTAAATCATAAAGACTGGAAAATATCTTTGGTTTTTAATTCTTTATTCTATGATGGTACTGCCCTTTGAATAATATAAGATATTAAATAATATCAAACTATGGAAGTGAATTATAAATTCATACCATTGAAATGACCTGAGACAATATGATAAAGAATAGATAAAATGTATGGATAAATAGATAAATAGATAGATGGATTTAAGCAGGGGAGAGACAAAAATCTTCTCTTATATTTTATAAAGATAACTCTATCATATGTGTAGCAAATTAATTTAAACAGAGGAGAGAAGACCAATAACAATGATAATAAAATACTTGGTAAAGAGTGAAGGAGTGAAGCAGTGTCCCTTAAAATCGCAGCACAGAGTTTCAAGGAAGAAGTCTTTGTGGTGGCCTTACTGATAGATGACCTCCCTCCGTGGTCTGCACATTTAGGGCCCAGTGCTTGTATTTTATAACAATTACTAGATTCCATGATCTGACACAGCTAATGAGTGACATACATAGGATTTGAATATAAGTTTCTCTGAGTCTAAAATCACAGTACTCTGTGTGTGTATTGGTGTACATTTTTATATCCTATGTAAACCACCTAGTGTTTAAATTAAACCCTAACCACTGGTAAAGCTGTGAATATTTTTAACAAATAAATTATTATATTGAACCCATGGCAAAAAAGAACTATGTGACTACATAGTATAAAATTTGACTGAAAATTAATATCACTCTATAACATAAACAATGGAACTTGTAATATTAAACATGAATATTAACCTGAGCTTGGCAGTTATTTGTATTAATAGTATAATTAATGTTAAATAAAACTATGTCTGAATGCCTAATATAAAATGAATAATACATGTAAAGAGATTTTCTCTGGTAGCAAAATTAAAAGTGAAAGCCTACTACTAGGTGTAAATTTTTTGGTATTAAAAGCATTTAGGATAAAGAGTATCCGGTTCTGAAAGAGTAGCTGACAAACATCTATTCTACCACTGATTTCTTTGCACTATAAAATTATGTGAGTAATGCCCTTTACTGAGCAGATTTATATTATGGTAATATCATTATTTTTATCCTGAATGTAATTATTCAAAGCTAGTCTTTCAGTCACGACTAATTTTGTACTATGGTGACTCATATGTCTCACCATTAAATAAGGAAGCACATATTGTTAGATTTTTTTAAGTTAACTAAAGCTAAAGATTTGCATAGTTAACCTTGCTATATTTCTGTTGACTTAGGTACGCTAAGCTAAATATTATAAGTACAATAAATGAACTATTTTGTCATTATTTGAAAAGAAAAAATGTGATGGTGGAAAGTGGCAGGAGTCGCTGTGCTGCTTACTTTCAGGCTGAGTGTCATCACTGTGAAGCTGCATCTCCGCTGCTAAATTGCCAACATCATGACTCAGCGTCACACAGACTGGCCTCAAAGCCAGGTCATACATTTTGTAACTCTGATATAAGCAAGCCCTATGAACTGGACTTTCTTCCCTTAAAAATAAGGGTGTCCCAGAGGTCCCCAAACAATAACACCAGTTTTCACTCTCATGGAAACTGCCTCAAATGGCAAAGAATTACCATGAAATCTACGAGGATGAAAGGGTCTCAATCTCTCACAGACTCCCTAAAGAAGACAGAACAAATTTTACTGGCTTCTCTATGTCAAAAGGCAAGAGGAAGAATGGGGGCAGATTATCAAGGAGCCTCTACTAATTAATGACTCCCTGTCATGTAGGAAGATCTCAAATCTATAGGCAGAAGACATGCTGGAGTCCCTGAGTTAGGCTCCAAGGTACTGCGGGCTATACATACCTGGTTGTTATGGAGTATTGGTGGGCAAACCAGGACCTGAATTGAAGCATCTTTAACCACAGAAAACAGCCAGCATTTCTTACCTCTTTTGAATAATTTTATTTAATCAGATAGATTTTGGGAAAATCCCAGCTCTGCCACTTACCTAGTATTCGTCCTATAATAAGTGACTCAAATACTCACGTATAACAAAGAGGTAATAATAATGCTTGCCTGCCTCATTGGATCTACTAGGTTCTAGCTGGCATAGAACCTAAACAAAATAAATGTTCAATATATGCTAGTATTCATTTTTAACACAGAGATAATATTTCACCAGAAAATCAAACTTTTGTCATGCCTCATTTTTGTTTAAATTTTAGAAGGGTTTTGTGATTCATGAAAGGTAATAAAATTATAATGAAGATTTTAGAATATACCTTGTAATGAATGAAAGTCACTTTGATAATATTGGAGATGTACAATAGCTTTCATAATGGAAAATTTTTTAAAGAATGAGAATATGGCAGTTGCTAAATTGATTTCTGCTGTTCTAGTGAATAACTATATTAGTAAAATTAGGATAATTCTGACTATTTGCTTAAGTCTATTTTGAATAACTGCTTCATTATATCAACCCTAGTATTTAGAATATGGATAAGAGTTTACGTGTAGAAATTATTAAATAGAAAAATAGCAATCTGACATCTACAGGTGGCTCTGTGATTACAGATTAGGATTTTCCTTACTTTCGAATACTCATTAATGAGATCTATTGTGCAATGGCTCAAGTCCATTTCATTCCATTTTGGAATCATTGCCTATGGACTGTTTAATAATCCAGCAAAACTCTGTTTGCTCAGCCAAGAAATAGGAAACCTACTTGAAGAAGAGTGGTAAAGACTTTTAAGAGATGAAGCAGTTTCATCCTGCTCGCCAATACACTGATAATGAAATTCAAAGACTTACTCCAAAATCACACAGAGAGTTAATGGGGCGAGGCTGAGGCTAACTCTCAGATTCAGATTTCTTGACCATTAGCTCAGTGAATGTCTGGCACAGACATCCTTTTGTTTGTGCTTTTTGTTTAGTGTGTCCAAGGACTTCAATGTGTCAACACTTACCTGGATGTGCAATCTTCCATGATCATCATGGAATTTAAATGCTGAGCATATGGCCCTTAAATTTCCAATCCTCACAGAGTAGAGGGAGAGTTACTGTACCAGTGTTGGTAGAGAATATCTCTAACTCACACTCTCTTTTTGCTTACACGCTCCTACTTATCCACATGTCATTCTGGAACTCCCTTTCTGCTGGCATAGCTCATTCTACTTCCCTTCTGCTATAGACTCTGTCTTCAGTTTGAACTTCTCTCCCAATTTCAGCTTTTTCTCTCCATCTACTGCCCCTTCTTCAGCAGGTTTGGGTCACTGTTTCTCCACCTTGCCTTATTAAGTATTGGTGGTCAAGGCAATTATATAATTTGGAACAACATTGACATGGACAGTAGAGGTAGATAAAGATATGGAAGGGAAAGATAAAGGAAGACAAAACATTTCTGACATGTCGTCTTTGGAAAATATCCAGCAAGTAGTACTAGACGGTCAATTGTACTGTGTAAAATAAAGGATCTAATTTCTTCCCCTCTTTGAAATTCCCCCAGCCCAGTGTCCCCTCCCAACTACCCTCCCCCATCACCTCAGTGTTTCTTCCATTCTCCCTCAGATCCCACCGTGGTTCTTCACTCCCTGCAGCTGCACCTGTTCCAAGTCAGTGAAACACCTGCAAGGCCACAGTGTGGAGCAGAACCTTGTCTCACATTGTGAAGTACACATGCTCCAGACATCTGAATGTGGAATTAAGGATCCATTTTTTTCTAAGGCATTGCTATGTGAATGCTCAGCACTTAATTATGCAATAGGTGAAGTCCCTACTGAGGGCACCAGCACAGCTGTGGCAGGAGAAATGAGATAAATCTATCCTCCCCTTTGGACACACTTACTTGAGATGTTTGCAATAAAAAAATCTAAAGGGTTATTTTGATTTGGGGATGTAAATAAATATCATGTCATTATAAAAAAGCAATATGTTATCTTGAATCATGTATAAGGGCATCATAATCTGTGCATAATCTTTGTAGTACTTACATCTTAACACAACCTAGTGGCATTTCTTGTATACTAAAGTTTAAAAATATTTCTGTGGGCCCACCTGTGGACCAACCCTATGTAAAACATTATCAACTTGGGAAAAGTTCATTCTGAGCTTCAATCAGTCAATTTACAAATTTGCCAAATGTTAACAAGTTAAAGACTACGTATAACCTATAAGATATTTTATCTTTTCAAGTGCCTTGAAATTACTCAAAAAAGCAATTTATAACCTCATTTTAAAAATCCTAAGTGGCTTAGGATTGACTTGGAGATGCGGGCTCTTTTTTGGTTCCATATGACCTTTAAAGTAGTTTTTTCCAATTCTGTGAAGAAAGTCATTGGTAGCTTAATGGGGATGGCATTGAATCTATAAATTACCTTGGGCAGTATGGCCATTTTCACAATATTGATTCTTCCTACCCATGAGCATGGAATGTTCTTCCATTTCTTTGTATCCTCTTTTATTTCATTGAGCAGTGGTTTGTAGTTCTCCTTGAAGAGGTCCTTCACATCCCTTGTAAGGTGGATTCCTAGGTATTTTATTCTCTTTGAAGCAATTGTGAATGGGAGTTCACTCATGATTTGGCTCTCTGTTTGTCTGTTATTGGTGTATAAGAATGCTTGTGATTTTTGTACATTGATTTTGTATCCTGAGACTTTGCTGAAGTTGCTTATCAGCTTGAGATTTTGGGCTGAGACAATGGGGTTTTCTAGATATACAATCATCTCATCTGCAAACAGGGACAATTTGACTTCCTCTTTTCCTAATTGAATGCCCTTTATTTCCTTCTCCTGCCTAATTGCCCTGGCCAGAACTTCTAACACTATGTTGAATAGGAGTGGTGAGAGAGGGCATCCCTGTCTTGTGCCAGTTTTCAAAGGGAATGCTTCAAGTTTTTGCCCATTCAGTATGATATTGGCTGTGGGTTTGTCATAGATAGCACTTATTATTTTGAGATACGTCCCATTAATACCTAATTTCTTGAGAGTTTTTAGCATGAAGAGTTGTTGAATTTTGTCAAAGGCCTTTTCTGCATCTATTGAGATAATCATGTGGTTTTTGTCTTTGGTTCTGTTTACATGCTGGATTACATTTATTGATTTGCATATATTGAACCAGCCTTGCATCCCAGGGATGAAGCCCACTTGATCATGGTGGATAAGCTTTTTGATGTGCTGCTGGATTCAGTTTGCCAGTATTTTATTGAGGATTTTTGCATCAATGTTCATCAAGGATATTGGTCTAAAATTCTTTTTTGGTTGTGTCTCTGCCAGGCTTTGGTATCAGGATGATGCTGGCCTCATAAAATGAGTTAGGGAGGATTCCCTCTTTTTCTATTGATTGGAATAGTTTCAGAAGGAATGGTACCAGTTCCTCCTTGTACCTCTGGTAGAATTTGGCTGTGAATCCATCTGGTCCTGGACTCTTTTTGGTTGGTAAGCTATTGACTATTGCCACAATTTCAGATCCTGTTATTGATCTATTCAGAGATTCAACTTCTTCCTGGTTTAGTCTTGGGAGAGTGTATGTGTCGAGGAATTTATCCATTTCTTCTAGATTTCCTAGTTTATTTGCGTAGAGGTGTTTGTAGTATTCTCTGATGGTAGTTTGTATTTTTGTGGGATCAGTGGTGATATCCCCTTTATCATTTTTTATTGCATCTATTTGATTCTTCTCTCTTTTTTTCTTTATTAGTCTTGCTAGTGGTCTATCAATTTTGTTGATCCTTTCAAAAAACCAGCTCCTGGATTCATTAATTTTTTGAAGGGTTTTTTTTTGTCTCTATTTCCTTCAGTTCTGCTCTGATTTTAGTCATTTCTTGCCTTCTGCTAGCTTTTGAATGTGTTTGCTCTTGCTTTTCAAGTTCTTTTAATTGTGATGTTAGGGTGTCAGTTTTGGATCTTTCCTGCTTTCTCTTGTGGGCATTTAGTGCTATACATTTTCCTCTACACACTGCTTTGAATGTGTCCCAGAGATTCTGGTATGTTGTGTCTTTGTTCTCGTTGGTTTCAAAGAACATCTTTACTTCTGCCTTCATTTCGTTATGTACCCAGTAGTCATTCAGGAGCAGGTTGTTCAGTTTCCATGTAGTTGAGCGGTTTTTAGTGAGTTTCTTAATCCTGAGTTCTAGTTTGATTGCACTGTGGTCTGAGAGACAGTTTGGTATAATTTCTGTTCTTTTACATTTGCTGAGGAGAGGAAAGCTGGAGGCATGACACTACCTGATTTCAAACTATACTACAAGGCTACAGTAACCAAAACAGCATGGTACTGGTACCAAAACAGAGATATAGATCAATGGAACAGAACAGAGCCCTCAGAAATAATGCCACATATCTACAACTACCTGATCTTTGACAAACCTGACAAAAACAAGCAATGGAGAAAGGATTCCCTATTTAATAAATGGTGCTGGGAAAACTGGCTAGCCATATGGAGAGAGTGGAAACTGGATCCCTTCCTTACATCTTATACAAAAATTAATTCAAGATGGATTAAAGACTTAAATGTTAGACCTAAAACCATAAAAACCCTAGAAGAAAACCTAGGCATTACCATTCAGGACATAGGCATGGGCAAGGACTTCATGTCTAAAACACCAAAAGCAATGGCAACAAAAGCCAAACTGGCAAATGGGATCTAATTAAACTAAAGAGCTTCTGCACAGCAAAAGAAACTACTATCAGAGTGAACAGGCAACCTACAAAATGGGAGAAAATTTTCGCAACCTACTCATCTGACAAAGGGCTAATATCCAGAATCTACAATGAACTCCAACAAATTTACAAGAAAAAAACAAACAACCCCATCAAAAAGTGGGCAAAGGATATGAACAGACACTTCTCAAAAGAAGACATTTATGCAGCCAAAAGACACATGAAAAAATGCTCATCATCACTGGTCATCAGAGAAATGCAAATCAAAACCACAATGAGATACCATCTCACACCAGTTAGAATGGCGATCATTAAAAAGTCAAGAAACAACAGGTGCTGGACAGGATGTGGAGAAATAGGAACACTTTTACACTGTTGGTGGGACTGTAAACTAGTTCAACCATTGTGGAAGTCAGTGTGGCGATTCCTCAGGGATCTAGAACTAGAAATACCATTTGACCCAGCCATCCCATTACTGGGTATATACCCAAAGGACTATAAATCATGCTACTATAAAGACACATGTACACGTATGTTTATTGTGGCACTATTCACAATAGCAAAGACTTGGAACCAACCCAAATGTCCAACAATGATAGACTGGATTAAGAAAATGTGGCACATATACACCATGGAATACTATGCAGCCATAAAAAATGATGAGTTCATGTCCTTTGTAGGGACATGGATGAAATTGGAAATCATCATTCTCAGTAAACTATCTCAAGGACAAAAAACCAAACACCGCATGTTCTCACTCATAGATGGGAATTGAACAATGAGAACACATGGACACAGGAAGGGGAACATCACACTCTGGGGACTGTTGTGGGGTGAGGGGAGGGGGGAGGGATAGCATTAGAAGATATACCTAATGCTAAATGACGAGTTAATGGGTGCAGCACACCAGCCTGGTACATGTATACATATGTAACTAACCTGCACATTGTGCACATGTACCCTAAAACTTAAAGTATAATAACAATAAAAAAGAAAGAAAAAAAAATCCTAAGTGAAAAAGTTAGTCATAATGAGGAGCATCTATTTAAGACCAATTGGTTAAAATAAAAACACACCTATCTTTTACTTAAATAAAATTTATTGTTGCTGTACAAGTATATTATATATCTTTAGAGTTGTATTATCTTCATTCAAAAGCCACTATTCACTTATCTAAATAGTGCTCTAAAAGTTCAATTTAAAAGAAGACATTGAATTTTAATGGCTTTTGTTTTGAAAGCTGTTCTCTGA
Source organism: Pongo pygmaeus (assembly GCF_028885625.2). NCBI lineage: Eukaryota > Metazoa > Chordata > Mammalia > Primates > Hominidae > Pongo > Pongo pygmaeus. The sequence continues at coordinate 36,482,623 of NC_072388.2, forward strand.
CATAATTGGGAATTTCTTATGTTACTATAAATTCATGATTAGGAATGAGTAGCTTATGTAAATGAGGTAAAATTAGATTTTTGATTTGATATTTTCCCCCATCAAATTCTTCCATTGGCTTAAGTGACATGGAATCACCTTTCAGCCACTGGTGTCCTTAAATAGTAAGACATAATCCCTGGGGCAAAACTCTCTTGGCCCAGAAAACTACAGAGGCGATGCAGAGATAAGCCAGGATGGATGTGAGGATGGTGGAAAACTATCTACCTGCTCCTCTTACTTGTGAAATAATGGCCAACACTATTTTAGGTGCCAAAACCTATCTCATGAATTCCTAGCAGTGAATCAGTAAGGCAGAAAAATGGCATAATATGATACAGTCATATTTATTATGTGACAGTTGATGTAATTAATTAATTGAACTATTTTTTTAAGGTTTAGGCTCCAAGTTCACCTTTTGTAATTTTCTTTTCATAGTAAAGATGTACAGACTTAATTAAACTAATAATTGTTTTTCAATAATTGAGACTTAAACTGTTCTTTGGGCATAAAATTTTAAATGATTTGATGACAGATGAGAAGAGACAGTGTTTGCATCCCTGATTGCAGTGCATGTGGTGGCCCACATCTAATGTATTTATACATTAGTGATTATTAAACTGTGGAAAAATTTCTCCTGTAGCTGCATGTCCTTTCGAAGTTAGAGCCTGAAGCTCTCTAGTGGACTGTACCTTATATAATTCTGTGGACAGTTTAAATCTAATAAGAAAATTGGCTTCATTACAATACATTAATCTTGTAAAGGTATGATTCTTAAAGTGATAACAAATGGTTTTGTTAAAATCTGTCAAAATATAAAAAGATTTAAAATTTAATAGGGATGTTTGAGGATGTGTGTGTGTATCTGTTTGTTTGTGTGTATGTACCATCAACAAACCTCACTGTAGTAATACATGACCCACTAATTTGGATGTCAGATTTTTAGGTCTAGAGCAAAGTTGGGAATTAGAAAGTGGGTAAAAATGCCGCCTGAGATAAATGCCTTAAAGCTATGTGCTTTTCTTCATCAGAGGGAGACACACAATTTACCTCACTCAGTCACCCAGCCACCCAATGTCTACTGAGCACCCATTATATGCTGGGCATTGCATATAGTGGAGGTGGGCTCATGAAGGTGGGCTACTCTGTCCATAAGAAGCTCTGAGTTAACTGAGGAAACAAACGGGAACAAATAGTTATGATAAAATATTAAATTTGAATAATAGAAGAATGTTTTTAATTGTAAGAGCACACACGAGTAGTTAATTATGCCCGAGGAAAGCATTCCAGAGCAGATATTTAAATGGGAGCTAAACAGATGAGTAAGCATTTGCAAGACAGGAAAGAGACAGTTGACATTTCAAACTACAGGAAGAATCTAGCACTAAGTGTTATTCTCAGAGATGAGCAAAGGAGTCTATATGGCTATGTGGGTGAATGCATGGGGCAGAGATTTTTTTCTAAGCTGTGATAAATAAAGAGTAGCATTCTGTCCTAAAAGTCACACATAATTTATTCCCCAAATTTTCATTGAGAGCCACACTGATGGAATTCTTAGGTCAAAGCACTGTTTTGTGTACCAAAAGTAAATTTGCTTCCTGTTCCCAAGGATTTCTGTTGAGATGAAGGTGGGTAATATGTAGTGTATTAGCTGACCAGCCTGGGCAGGGACGTGGATAGAATGGAGGGAGAAAAATACAAATTAACAGCGAAAGCACTGCTGCCTGGAGCAATATAAGATAGGAAAATACAGCTGAATTCACCTCACAAACCGTAAGGACCTCATTGCATCTCTAGGAACCACAATAATTCACACACATCATGTTCCTCTGAGTCACCAAGAAAAAATTACATCATACAATTTTATAATCAGAATAGAACTTAGAGGTCATCACTTCCCCTCCATCCCAAATCCCTGCTGAAGACTAGGATCTAGTTTCTCCTTTTCCTGCTGAAAGTGAAACGAATTTCAGTATTTGTAAAGCTGTTAGTTTACTCTCACTTTAGACAGCTCTGAGGGTGGTAAAAATCTCCATATGTTGCACTGAAATCTGCCTCCCTGTTAATTTCCTCCCCTGGGGAGTTCCTGAGAGGATGAATAAACTACTATCTTCTGCTCTTCAAACCTTGGAGTTATATTTGTTGTTGGATAAGAGAATACAAAAATGTGTCTGTAGGAGCTTTCAGCTCTTTAAGATCTCCAATACACAAGAAATAGTATCTCCAGGCACTCTATTATTTGTTTCACTTCTGACTGTATAAATGCCAAGCTATGGCCATGCCAGGTCCCACAATGATGTGTTTTCTGGCATATTTGTGAATACAGTTCACAGGCTGACATTTTTCCTCCTTGGGGATGCAAAGCCAGTGTGCCAAAATGACCTACAGCATTCTAAGGCCCATCCTCAGGTTTTTCTTGTATAATTCATAAACATACATTAAAAAGTTACAAAGCTCTTTCTCAGATAGGAGAAGAGCTCACCTAGAGCCAAAATTTATGTCTGTGATGGGTGTTGGTATAAAACCACACTTTAGTTCTACCCTCAGTAAAAGAACTGGGTCAACTATGCAGATTGGTTGCTTACTAAGCTCAGATATTTCCTAATTTTTTCTAATTCTAATCAACTTGAAGATTCTCTTCCTTATTTTTACTTATCTATATCCATGGAGCTTCTGACTTAAGTTTGTGTAGTAGTGGTGCTGTACTCTTTGAAAACCCACCACCACTCCTTTCAGTATCCTATTCTCTCTGGCATGTATCTCAGGGCCCTTTCACTGCCTCCTGACTTTTCAGGAATGTGCCTTCACCTGCCCTGTAAACTACTTCCATGGGCTAGGCTGGTTCCTCAGTTGGTTACTCAGTCAGTTAACTAATACTTAGGTCTACATCATATATAATATCAAGCACTGCACTAGGATACAAGAGTAAATAAGGAAATGTAAATCCCTGCCTTCACGGGGCTTAATAGTCTAGTGATAGAGGCAGAAAAATAAGCAAACAATTTTAAGGGAGCATGATGGATAGTGAAAAAATATATAGAGTGCTATGAGGACCTGTAGAAGGAGAAGTTACCTGGAAGGCTTTCCAGAGGAAAAAACTGAGACCTGAGGATTGGCAGAAGTTAACTACATGAGGGGGTCTCATGAGGGAATAATACACACAATATGGTTTTTATTAGAGATGAGAGAGCAGGATATGTTTAGAGAGCTGAAAGAAGTTCCTCATGGTTGGAACATGAACCAGGAGTGGTCAAACAGTAAGAGATGGAGCTGCACAGGTAACAGGAGTAAGCTTACAAAGAGGTTTGTGAGTCATGTGAGCCATGTTAACGGCAATGAGATTCATTAAAGAGTTTTAAGCAAGTGGTGACATGACTAGATATGGTAACATAACACAGACTGCACGGAGATGAAAGTATTTCAAGAGCAGATTGGATGCTGAAAGACCAATAGGGAGGCTATGGCAGTGATCCAGGGAGAAATGGTGACCTGAATCAGGTTCATGGTAGCAGGGATAGAGACGTGGTTGAATTGGAGAGGCATTTAAGAGATATACTCAACAAGACTTCATACTTGATTTAATGTTAAGAGTGATGCAAAAAAAAAAAAAAAAAAAAAAAAAGAGAACTGAGAGAGCTGCCAGGTTTCTGCCTTTGGTGACCGGGTAGATGGCAAAATTGAGATTGGGAAGCTAGGAGGAAGCACACTTGGGGGAAGGTTAGAAGTTCAGTTTTGCAAAGGTTAAATGTGAAGTGACTTTGGGATGTCCACGAAAAATATGGACAAGTTCTCTGAACTGCATATTATTATATTCAGCACGCTGAATTTCACACAGTTGTCATCTTGCACTCCTTTATTCCTTTAACTTCTTGTTTTAACTCATTCCTCTTAGGTAGCTCCCTATTGGGTAGGCTATAGGAGAAAGGGAGAAGTTATTTATATCACTTTTTAGTTATAATAACGTAATGTGCTTTATTTGGCAATAAAAGCTGGATAGCAGCTGGCAGTATAAATTCATTTTCAAATAGTCTTGGCAAACAATTGAATCCAGCCTCCACAACAAAACTTGAGCAGACCTCAAATGGTTGCTTTGGGGCTCACTGAAAGTTTTGATGTTCTAAATTACTCTTCTTAGGATTCACATGCTGTGAAACTTTCATTTTATTATTTTGCAGTGAAACAATATAGAGAAGGTATTTTTGATTGTGAAAAACAAGACTTTTGATGAAGTGACTGTATTACTATAGAAGCTCCATCAATCACTGTTCAGATGTTTAAATATTACAAATGGAAGCATTGCTGCTTACATTGAATAGTTTCACCATCTGTCTCAACAAAGAACATTTGGAAATTTTTTAGATGCCGTGTAATCTTCTATTATGTTGGGTTTCCACAAAGGATTATTACTTGCCTCTCAACTGAACTACATTTGATAATTTTAAAGATCCAGGAAAATGATCTTGCAAAAGAAATTGCATAGCTGATTTTCTCAAATCAAAGGAGTAGTTTTCAATATATAGTAATGTTCTTATCATTTCGGTAAGCAATGCAGAGATGCACTCATTTCAGAAAAGCAACAGTTCATTCAGACATCAAACATTGATCATTTTGTAGAGAATTACGTTGGTACTTTGCTTGAAGAGTCGTGGGGGCAGAACGCAGACACTTGGATAACATGGCATTCAAAATCTAATAGAATGAGCATCAGTGCCCTAAACTTGATACTTCTTATTTATATTACAATAAATAGCAATAGATTCCCATAAGAGGCTTTATAATCCTGCAACAATATTTATTGATGGCTGTGAACTCTGAACCTAAAATGGACTTTAGTCAGCTATCCATTATTGACTAAGACAGCTTTTATAATTTTATTTTTAAAGCATCAGTTGTCAAGTTGCTAAAACCAATATGCTTTTCTTTAAGATTAAAATCTTAAGGAAGTTTCTAGAGCTTTACTGTGAACATTACAATGTGTTTTCCACACGAAGAAGCTTCAGTTTGTTCAAGCAAGGATATAACACAAAAGGCTTTTGGAAACAAGAGATTTCCCTGATCACTGAGAACGTGAGAGGCATTTATGCCAGTCGAACTAGTGGGCTACAGGAAAGTAGTCAATATGTTTCACAAGGGATTCTTTGAAAAATTGGAAACTTGTTGTAAAAGTGAACTAATGTCATTATAGTCATCCAGTTCTGTCATTCCACCAATTTGAATGCTAGAAATTGATTTTTGTAAAAAAAAAAAAAGCATAATATTGTATTCAAATAAACTGTGCTCAAACTAGTTATGTTTATCTCATGAGCTGCACCAATAATTTTGGAGTCAAGACTTCTTTGCAGAAGTGAAAGAAAAGTTCAAATAAATAGAAATTTACAAGTTTTCTCACTTTGAAGGAAAGAAAGACCTTTACAGGAAAAAAGAAAAATGGAGCTGCTTGTCTAACAACCATAATTTAGATGGTTTCTAAAATGCAACCTCCTGCCAAAACAACCAGAAGGCAAATTTGCTTCAAAGGAAGAAAGGCTGAAATGATAAGCCTGTTACATGCCAGGCAGTGTGCTAAGTAAACACTTTCATAAAATTATTACATTTAATCCTCAAAACAATCCTATTGGGCAGAAATGATTATTGCCATTTTACGAATGAAGGAATAGAAATTGAGAGAGTGTATTTACTGCCCAAGGTGGCAAAGTTCTAAATATAAGAAGCGGGACTCAAAATCAAGTCTAGATGTTTCCAAAGTCCATATTTCCCGTAGTACACCATAAACTGAATGTTGGTTTATATTGGCCAGAGAGTAAAAATGACTTCATATAATTTTATTTAAAAAGTTAATATAGCAGAACTCTATACAATCACCCATTTGGGGGTGGCGGGAGGCTAAAAGCAGTTTATCATTTGGAGCTAAACTTGTTTAGTTTTGTTTGATCTCCAACCCCTACTTCTTTTTTGTCCCTAACGCAGGTGGTTTGACTTCTCCATGCCGGCTCAAGCCCACATTCATCCCTAAGACATGTAAACCAAAAACAAAATTCGAAGCCCCCAACTGACTGATGGACCCCCATCTCAACCAAGGGCATTCCAAAGTAAACCTGAAAGTCTATTTCAGGCCATGATGGGAAGGCGGGGGTTGGACATGCCTCATTATATGCTCTTCTCTTTGGAATTCAGGCACAACTGACCAACGTTAACATTAACACAGAAATCTTAAGACTAACCAAACAGACTTTTTGTAGCAATAATCCACCAAATTTCAGCCTGATTCTAGTATAGCATCACATGACAGATAGCAGGCCCTGAATGAAAACAAAGTATTTTACCCAAAATATATTTATTTGACATATTTTGAAAAGGCTCTGCAAAATGTTCTCTTGTGGGGAAAATCCACATTGTGTGGAAAGTCCCTTTTCCTTTCCATGACTTTCCCATGATCCAGGAAAGAATTAACTAAGAGTCTGGCACCTTTTTAGGTCTGATAAGCCTCTGAAGCCTGCTGCCTGGAGGCTTCATCTTCATGATAAACCCTTGGTCTCCACAATCCCTTGTCTTAACCCAGACATTTCTTTCTATGGATACCAGGTCTTCAGATAATAACTCTTTCAGCCAATTGCTAACCAGAAAATGTCTGAGTCCACCTATGACCTGGAAGTCCTTTGCTTCCAGTTGTCTCGCCTTTCTGGACTGAACCAACGTACAACTTCCATGTACTGACTGATGTCTTATGTTTCCCTAAAATGTATAAAACCAAATTGCAACCTGATCACCTTAGGCACATGTTCTCAGGATCTCCTGAGGCTGTGTTACAAGCCATTCATTGGTCACTCATATTTGGCTCAGAATAAATCTCTTCAAATATTTTACAGAGTTTGACTCTTTTCATCCACAAAGAATTCCTGGCTTTAGTTGGACAGGTTTTAGGAATGCAGCCATAAACCTGGGTGTAATCGACAGAAAACTGTGCCCCCCCTCACATGGTGTCTAAGTCTTAATCTCCAAAACCCATGAATATGTTACCTTACATGGCAAAAGGAACTTTGACATTGTGATTAAGGATCATGAGTTTGGAAGGTTATTCTGGATTATCCAAGTGGACCCAATGGAATCACATGGATCCTGACAAAGTTGGAAAACACAAGGAAATAGAAATCCTCTATTTACTACAGGAGGAATGCAGCCCTGCCAACACCTTAATTTTAGAACTTCTGACCCCCAGAACTGTAAGATAATACATTTGTGTTGTTTTAAGCTACCAGATCTGTGGTGATTTGTTACAGAAGGAATAGGAAACTAATTCACTGGGTCCTTGCATCAACTCACCTTTGTTAATCTTGGCTCTGATTTTGTGCTCCAGGTCTGGTAAACAGGTCAGTGTTTTGGTTCTAGTCTCTGAATATCTGCTTTGCTACTCAGATCTTAATCTTTCCAGAGGTCTTTTTTTGCTCAAGTGACTTTAAAAAGAAGTCCAACTGGAAAAAGGTAAGTACTTATAGTTGTTATATACCTCCCAATCAACAAGTCATAAGGGTGAAAAAAATCGTTGTTCTATATATATTTTGCTGAGGACAGTTTTGCAATCATAAGATGAGCTTTGTTTCCTAAGATATATTGGATTGTTGTCCTCACTATTATTTTTGAGGAAGTATAGTGTACATAAAGTATAAAGTAGGAGCTGAAAGCCAAAGACCCACATGACACCCCTAAACCTTTGGAAATGGGATTCTACTCAGTTTTTTGAACATTTCCTTCTCTAGGGAACTGAAGTCTGAGTTAAACTTTTTCTTCTGAAAATATTTCACATGCCAACTGCCTGACTAAATTTCTTGTGTTTTAGTTTTGGTGTTTTATTTAGAGTTATTGGGTTTCGGAAAAAAAATCAGTGCTATGTATTGTGCCAAATTGCTTGAACTTTGCCTAGTTACCATTTTCCTAAATGTGGACAATTTCTATTCCACATGCTCACCACTAACCCCAGCTCCTGCTTTCCAACTCTACCCCAACATTCCCTTTTCTCTTATGGAAATAGTGGAAACATTGTTTCCTTCACTACTCTGTAAATCACAGTCTTGTTCTATGTAAGGGCAACAGAGGAAAGGTGAATTATCTGAATTTTGCTAGAACGTGATTGATACCTATCTTGTGCAGTTTTGATGATAGAATAAATACTTGCTTTAATAAATTAGTTACATATAACCAGAATACATTGTAATTTGCTCTTCTGACTTGGCTGCTTGAACAAAGTGGCAGATGCCCTCTTCAGGTTTATTTTTGTAATAGAAACAAGATGATTTCAAGTTCCAGCAGAAAATACAATTTATTAACTCACTTACCTAGAACGTCAGGGTCCTTAAACTTGGCCGAATCCCAAGGCTAAACTACATTGTGGGCTTCTTTCTCCCTCTCTCCAGCTCTTAGCGCTGCTTCCCCTTGTGTGCTGACCTTATCCTTTACCCTTTTTGGTTAAAAATGAGAATTTTCTGGGGAAACTGGCTGCTGATAGTCGTTAATTTACAAGTCTCCAAACTCCTCAACGCCTGCCCCTCTGTTTTTAATAGTCCAAGGGAGAGGGAACTTTCAACTTCTTTCTGCTAGCATCCATGTATCAACTCCAAAGAACAACTTTGGTCCCACTGTTGTACATGCTCACTTCTGTGCCAGTTACTAGTTCTAGGAGAGTGGATATTGGGGTTGGATAGAACTTTACCAAATGCTTATCCCTATAACGGAGTGGTGAGGTACTCTAACCAAGACGTATAGTAATGGGGTTTGGGAGAGGAGCAGGGCATAAGTCTCTAAAATAATATATGGCAGCCAATCTCAGGAAAAGACTTTTCTCTGTTTATTTTTGTAGTCCTAGAACCAAAACCAGTACTTGACCAATAGTGGCATGTAATACATGTTTAGCAAATTGAATTTATTTGAATTACATTATACTTTGGCATTCATTGTTATATTAAATCATTTTAGTACATTGTGGCGATCAAGAACATTGCTCTGGAGTGAACTGACTGGGTTTATGTGTTGGCTCCATCTCAATTTCCTCACTTATATAGAATGAGACAATAACAGTACCTGCCCTTTAGTGTCCTTTGCCTAGGGAAGTCAATGCAAGTAAAACACTTAACAAAATCTGTGCCATGTAGTAAGTTCTCAAAAGAATGCTACTATTATATTTGTATGTTTTCATTGTGGTGTGTGTGTGTGTGTGTGTATGTGTGTGTATGTATGTAAATAAAAATATGTATACACAGAGATTTTCCTATATGTATTTTTGTGTCTATACAAATGTGTGTGTACGTACCTACATACACATATACTTACACACACATATAATTGTGTGAGTGAAAAACATACATATGTTAATTGGAATCATTCAAAAGTCATGTTTATTTCCTAGTATTAGATACTTTGCTAGATTCTATGGACACAAAGGTGAGAAATTTACAGCCCCCAAATAACTCATAAATATATACATTATAAAAGTGTATTTATACATACATATACTCATGCACACACATCCTCTAATCAAGCTGGAAATCATTCCCAGAAAATATGTTTGTTGTATGTTAAAAAACAATGGTAAAATGTTGGAAAAACTGGGTTCTAGTCATAGCTCTTAAATACTCTCAAATTTTGCATCCTATGACTTCTCTGGCTATTTAAAAACACTAATTGACTTAGTTAAGCAACGAAGAAAATAAATCTCTATGGAACAAACCTAAGCATTAACACAAATGAGTTACTTGCAAATAATTTCCAGGACTAAAGAGACCATCAAAGTCATGCATTTAAGCTCATAACCAAGACTTGACCCTCCTCCCCCAACCTCCAAGCCATTTAATTGCCTTTTATTAATTAAATGGCTTGCTTACTTATTTTTCAAAACCTCCAGGAAATGAGAAACTCTAAATTAGAAAAAAAATGTATCTTTTCTATTTACAGAGGCATATTAACTATGTATGGTATATAATTTACTAAAGAGATCATCTGTGTGCTCTCCATCCAAGAATAAGAAACAGAGCCCTTCACAAGGGGTGCATGTATGCCCTTCCAAATCTCATTCTCTCCTTGTCCCCCACTACACTGCCATTTGTAATAAACATCCCCTTGACCTCCTTATAGTTTTATCATTTTATCACATATTAGTTTTGCCTGTTTGTGAACACCGTATAAATTGAAAGCTTACTGAATATTTTCCTCTATGGCTTGCTCCTTTGTTTTGGAGATTTGTTTGTGCTGTGCATGAAGCTACAGTTCATTTATTTTCACTGCAGTTTCTTTGTGTCAATTTGTTTATCTATTAAACTGTCAATGGTTTGAGGCTGTTCCGTAAAGTTTTTCCATGAATACCCTTCAATCTGTATCTTCATGCACTTATTTTCCATCAGGGAGATACTAGAAGTAGAATTTCTGTGTCATGGAGTATTTGCATTTTCAACTTTATTAAGGGAGAAAAAATTATTTCCCAAAGTGGTTCTACAAAGTTCAGCAACAAGAGGAGAGATTCCACATCTTCTGCAAACATTTCATTTAGTCAGACCTTTTGATTTTGCTGATCTTATTATTATAAAATGGAGTCTCTATTTGTTTTTAATTTATATTTCCTTCATTAATAATTAGGTTGACACTTTTTAATAAGTTTGTCGGTCATTTGAATTTATTTCTTGTTTTTTGAAGCAATTGCCATATTTCTACCATTTTTTTAAATTGAGTTGCCTTTTTTATTCTCATTATTTGGGAAAATGAGTAGAACGAAGGAGTTCTTTTTATGGTCTGAACCCTTGCATTCTGTCATTTATATTAATTGAAAATGTCTTCTTCCCACTGTGTTTTTATATTTTCACTTTCTTTGCAGTGTCTTTTGATGAACAAAAGTTCTACTCTAATGTAGTTGGATTTATCAATTTTGGGGTATTTTGTGGATTATTAAAAAATCTTCAAAATTTTTCTCATATTTTTTTCCAAAAATGTACTTTTGCCTTTAAGGTTTTAAATCTACACTGAACTGATTTTTATGTATGTGCATCAGGCAGTGGGAAGGAGATAGGAATCCACTTTGCTTTCCTCCCATCTCTTCTCTACTTGGCTAACCAATTGTCCCAGAATAATTTATAGTAAAATCCATCATTTACTTGCAATGTGATTTCATTCATACATCAATTGTGTTTTAGTCTACTTCAGGGCTCTGTTTTAATATCCTTCTATTTATCTACCCCATTGCCAAAATCATATTACCTTAAATATCATAGTATTATAATGAGACTTGATATGTGGGAGAACAAGACTTCTACCTTGTTTTGTTTCAAGAGCATCTTAGCTTTTTTAAACTTTTACTCATCCATATAAATTTTAGAGTCAGTTTTTCAAGTAGTACGCACACACACTTAAAAACACACATACTTAATGGAACTGGCATTTCTACGATGCTGCATTTTCTAATCTATGGACTTAGTACATTACTCTGTTTGGATCTCTTTTAATCATTCTCAACAACTTTTTGTATATTTTTGTGTAGACATATTGCACTTCTTTTATTTCTATGTGTTTGATATTTTTATGCTATGTTCAATTTTTATTTTCTATTTGATTCTGGCATTTAGAAATACAATTCTTTTTTGTATATTGACCTTGTATTTAGTAACTTTGATAAACTCACCTATTAATAATTTATTATGGGTTATTTTTGATATTCAATTTATGCAATCGTATCTTCCATAAATAATGATAGTTTTGCTCTGTCTATTGAGTGGGTCTCGTTGTTTTCCTTTAGTCTTTAAATATAGTAGATTATTTCAATTGATTGTGTGATGTTTCACTGTTTGAATGTGATAATATTTTGTTTGGCTGTAGCATCTATTTGCATGAGTGGATTGGTCTGCAATTTTCATTTCTTTTGCTGTCCTTGATAGGTTTTGATATTAATGTTATACTTGCCTGATAAAATGAATTGTGTTCTTTCTTTTCACTAGATAAATTTATGTAAGATTGTAATTGTACTTGATTTTTGTTTTTTGAAGCAATTGCCAAATTTTACCATTTTTTAAAGTGAGTTGTCTTTTTTATTCTCATTATTTGGGAAAGTGGGTAGAAGGAAGGAGTTCTTTATGTGGTCTGAACACTTGTCTGTAAGTTATATTAATTGAAAATATCTTCTTCCCACTCTGTCTTATATTTTCAGATTGTTGTAATTTTTTTCACAACTTATAGAAAAATGATATAAACTTACTTATAGCTTACTTTGTGGGCAGAGTTTTAATTACTGTTCCAATTTTTTCTAATTATTAAAGGAATAATCAGGTTTTCTAATTTTTAAACATTTTAGTTTTCTGGGAATTTTCATGTACCTGAATTTTCAGATTTATTTAAATCAAATTATTGATTTCTTATATGATTTTTAATCTGCCTTTAAAAATTTTGTCTCCTTAGAGTTTTGTCAATTTAGTTTATAGTTTCAGAAAAATCAACTTTCATCTTTGTTCTTCTTTTATGTTTGTAGTTTTTTTTATTATTTTCTGCTTTTTCCTGTTATGTACTTTATTTTACATTTCATTTATTTTGCTGTTTCTCTTCTAACTTTTTAAGGATTATTTATATAATTAACTCATTCTTCAGGCTCTTTTCTTCTGTAATATATACATTTAAGGCTATACATTTTCATTAAGTGCTGCTTCCAAGCTAAGTAAGCTTTAATTTTAAAAGATGTTGGGTAGTATTTTCATTTCTAAATGTTTTCTAATTTTCTGTATGAGTATTTCCTTGAGGCACAAGTTATTAGAAGAGTGTTCCTCAAGTTCTGAACCTATAGAGCTCTTCTGATTATCTTAGTGTTATTCATTTCTAGCCTAATTGCATTGCTGCCCAAGAATAAGGGTGATATATACCAAGTCTTAACAATTTTACACTCTTATTTTATTATCCAGTAAGCAATCATTTGTTTATAAATGTTCATCATGTACTTGGAAATAATGTATAATTGTTTTATAATTCTGAAGTATGTTTTTAATACATGCTTATTAATTGTATTGTTGAAATCACCTATATCCATACTGTTTTTTTTTCTCCTGCTATTCTCTCATTCTCTGAGAGAGCTACATTTAAATTTCCCACTATTTTTATGTATTATTAAGTGTATGCAAATATAAAATTGTATATTTCTGGTTTTATTTTTATACGAAGTTATCCTCTTTATTTCTAGTAATGCATTTTGCCAAATAGAGTAGTTTGTCTCATCTTAATATAACTCTAAAAATTCTCGTTTTATTGCTATTGGTCTCATTTTTCCTTTTCATTCTTTTACTTTCAACATTTCTGTTTTCTTCTAATTTTAGCTATCTCTTAAAAACAAAATAGAGTTCAGTTTTATAATTTAGTTTAACAGTACTTGTTTTTTATTTTAGTTCAGTTACAGTCAGTATAAAATTACTGACATATTTGACTTTAAAGCTATTATTTGTTTTTCTGCTTTATTTTTTCTGACATTTTAGATTTATTTTTGTTCTGTTTCTTCTTTTCTTTTAGCTTGAATAAGTATCCATAAATATTTTTTTGTTTCCTCTACTATTTCAAAAGTATACATTAAGTATACATTATATTTTTCTTCTTTAAGTGCTTACCCTTACAGTTACAACATAATTAATTTATCAAACAATAAAAGAAATAAGTAACTTCACTCTTCTTAAACCTTAAAACATATTTACCACATTTTATAAATTGTATACTATCAACATGTAGATTGATGCTTTGTTTTTACAAAGACATTATGTTTATTTTTTATAAGGTTAATATTTGTTTATATTTATTCACACAGCTACTACATTTTTTTCTTCATTTTTGCATTTCATTGTTTCATCTGGGCTGACTTTCTTCAGTAGAATTTTTTTTTAGTGAGGTTCCACTGGTAGAATATTTTTGGGTTTTGTTTGCCTGAAAAGTACCTTCATTTCACTCTCACATTTGAAATATATTTTCACTAGTCAGAATTATAGTATGACATTGATTTATCTCAGTATATAGGGTATATCATAACACTTTTGTCTTTCATTGTTGCTGTAGAGAAGTCAACTCAGTCTCACTACTGCCTCTTTGAAGCTAATCTCTCTTTTCTATATGTCTATTAATATCTATTTCTCATTAAAGATTTACAATTTGCTGATGTGTGTGGATTTATTTTTATTAATCCTTCATGATAAATGAAGGATAAATTCTTGAATCTGCCTGTAGTAGGCAAAATTCTAAGATGGTCTGCAAGATTCCTACCCTCTGGTGTATACAATCCTCTCCTCTTGAGTTTGGAAGCAACTTGTCAATCTGGTGGGATTTTATTCCTGTGATGAGGTGACAAAGAAGTTTATATGACAAAGATGAAGGATTTGAAAATGTAATTAAAGTGTCTAATCAGTTGACCTTGAGCAAGCACTTTAAAAATGAGCGGATCCAGGCCTTCCTTGAGACAAAAATTTGGAATAAGAGAAATCTTCCTGCTTGTTTTGAAGAAGCAAACAACCATGTCATGAACTTCCAGTGGAGGGATATGTGGCAAGGACCTGAGTGTGGATTCTAGTAGCAAAAAGAAATATATATATATATATATATATATATGAGATATATATCTCTCTCTCATATATATATATGAGATATATAGATATATAGATATATGGCAGATATGGCAACCTCTCCTGGGGTTTCCCTCTTCCTGGCTACTATTATAGTTGATTATTTTTCAGTTATGTTCACTTTTCATTTACAGCTTGATTTAACGAAATCTTAAAAAGGGTAGTTTTCTAATGCAAATATATATATATACACACACACATATATATACATATATATATACACATGTGTGTGTGTATATATATATATATATATATAGAGAGAGAGAGAGAGAGAGGAGGGAGGGAGGAAGGGAGGAAGAGCATGTTAGTCTTATACTGCAAGGAAAGAAATTCTGCCCACACTACTGAACTTGGAAGAAGACCCTGAGCCTTGGATAAGATCAAAGCCCTGGCCAACACCTTGATTGGAGCCACCTTGTGAGACCTGGAGCAAAGAACTTAGCTAAATTATGTACAGATTCCTTACTCACAGCAACGGTAGGATAACAAATTTATGGTGTTTTAAGCTGATAAATTTTTGGAAATTGTTTACACAGTAATAGGAAACTAACATGGTAGGTCAGTATTTTTCATCCCTTCTAGAAAACTCTCAGCTATTTTCTTTTCAAATATTGGCTCTGCTCTATTTTTACTTTCAGAAATTTTAATTAAACGAAATTAGATGATTTTCACTCTATTCTCTATGTCTCGAAACAGGTGTTATCTTCTATCTCTTGGTCTTTGTGTAATGTACTCTGGATAATTTCTTAGGGTGCCCCTTCTAGTTCACTAATTCTCCATGTGTGTCTGTTCTTCTGTTAACCTGTCAGTCAGTCTTTAATTTTAATGATTGCTTTTTCATGTCTAGAAGTTATAGTTGTTTCTTTTTCAAAACTGCTTGTTCATATTCAGGTAAAAATATTTCTAAAGTGTTTTCTATATTTTCCTGCTTTCATTAGAGGCGCAGATATGAGGCATAAAGGAACCATTTTTTAGTTTATTAATATATAATATTTCTTCTGGTTTCCCAATAGAAATAGCATTGACTATACCCCTCAACACACACACACACACACACACACACACACCATGCACATACATACAAAATTAAGTAACTATTTTCTACAATGAGAGTCACCATTATCAGAAATTTAGTTATATCTCTGTTAGATCATTGGACATAACTAGTGATCATAACTCTGTTACAGATTCCTCATTCTGATGAAAATTTGGGGAATGTCAACCATAAAAAAGGAAGAACCATGAAGAGCCATATGTTTGTATAAAATTCCAGGTCATGAAAACTGTGTGTGCTAGCACCCCCTAAGGCTGCTGCCTCTTACATACATGGGGTGGAAGTTTAGGTTTGGACAGAACAGTGTTAGGTGGCTAGGCTAGGACTCTGTTTTGTGCATGTCCTTGTTTCATTCTCCTTCTAGCTTTTACAGTGTATTTCTCTAGCTTCCACCACACCCCCTCCCCCCACCCGAGACAGAGTCTTGCTCTGTCACCCAGAGCTGGAATGCAATGGCACAATTTTGGCTTACTGCAACCTCCGCCTCCCAGGTTCAAGCAATTCTCCTGCCTAGCTTCCCAAGTAGCTGAGATTACAGGTGCACACCACCACGCCTGGCTAATTTTTGTATTTTTAGTAGAGGCGGGGTTTCACCATGTTGGCCAGGCTGGTCTTGAACTCCTAACTTCGTGATCCGACCGCCTTGGCTGCCCAAAGTGCTGGGACTATGGGCATGAGCCACCACACCCAGCTTTCTCTAGTCTTTATGAGCTCATTCATGAATAAGCTTTATAACATTTCATATATAGAGAAGAATTGGAAGAAATTACTTCTAACAAAGTCAATGTTTTCATAGTGATAAAATCAACTGGGAAATTGTATTTATAGAAACTTCTATTGACCTGACTGCTAAAAAACATAATGCCTGAGTCTATGGGTAAAGTCACGTATTTATCTTTTATATACACCCTCACCCCAGTTTGGAGTTCTTTATGGTAGATGCTGCCTTTTCCTTTCATCAGGACAAAGCTCAGCCAGGCTGATCAGAATAAGAGAGGAAAGGGTAAAGTGTGGAAAGGGCAACAGTCAAGAAATCCAGTCACCATCGCACCACTGACTCAGAGATGTTTGCTGGTCTCACCCCTACTCTATTCCTAGTTTCTTTATCTGAAAAAATTTAAGTAATTTGAGCAGTCTAAATTCTATGGTTTTAGATAGAGCTGAGAAATTTCAACAGCTATAGAAAAGGAAATTATTTTTAAATTTCCTTCATCTCTGCTATTTTTTTCCCTTCCTCTTTGCCTTACATTTTTTTATTATGTTCTAAATTATGGAGGCAGAAATCTCTTATACATTTTGATGGATTTTTCCTGGTTTTACTTGTTTTTCTACTCATACCAACCAGTGTAATTATTTAATACTTGTTGAATAATCATGGGCATAGCTGGTAAGCTTTTAATTACTATTTTTATTCAGCATTGCCAAGAGACATTTGAACCACATACAAAAAACAGTACATTGCAGTTTAGGATTTTACAAACACAGACTTATTTCTTTTCCAAATTTTAAAATTTATTTTTAAGAAAATATTTCCATGATAATGATAATATTTCCTTGTTACCAGTAACAAATAATCAACTATTTCCTCCATTTTAGAATAAAACAAACCATACCTATCTCAGGATAGCTTTGGTTTAAATTCTGTTAAAGGGAGGAACAAAAATATCATATATAATGCCTGCTTTAGGCAGACAGGATATCATTAAATAAATTGTTGCTCTAGCTTTGGAAATGTCACCTTATTGACCTGAAAGAATTCCCATAATTCTGGAAGAACAACAATTTATTCCACACACAGGAACAAGAAGAAAATAGGGCAAATGTAAGTTCACCTGAGGATGATTGAATGTCATCACAAATTTGAGTCCTAGTTCTTACTCTTCAATTTCTCACTCATGTGAAAGCATAGAAAATAAATGGATAAGTGCTTCCCAAACAACTTAAATGAAGGGACCTGAGGGCATGAGCTCCCCTAAATTCTAGGTCGCAAGAATGCTGACCTAGTCACCTGTCACCAACTTTCTACAAAAAAAGTCTCATTGTAATTTTCTAATGACTCCTTACTGACTTTAAAATGTTAATGTAACTTCCTAATACTGACCTTCTCCTAGAGACTGATAATCAGATTCAGTAAGTCTAATATTTCCTTCTGTATGAGCATATGAAGCTTATCTTTTTATAAGCCATACAAAGAAACCAAAGTAGTCAAATTCTCCTAAACAATTAAAAGTATACCGCACCAACTCCTCATGTCAAGGCTAAATGTCAACAAAGTCTGTAGTAGTTAGTAAATGTTTTCATTATAAAATTAAATTTTATTGATCTCTTTTGCATAATCCATTTAATTTTAAAATTTCTAAACTGAATCTTCATTTTGCAGTACCAAGAATGAAAGTAATCATCTGCTTGCTATTGCCATATTTTAAAAAAAAAGAAATATAGGGAAATGTTTCCTTTAAATGTATAAATCCTATTTATTTCCTATTGGCTATTGGCATGTAAAGAGTTAAATTATTTGACCAAAAAAAAAAAAATTTTATTTGGCAACCTCTCCTGGGGTTTCCCTCTTCCTTGCTACTATTATAGTGGATTATTTTTCAGTTTTGTTCACTTTTCATTTACAGCTTGACTTAATGAAATCTTAAAAAGGGTAGTTAGTTCTCTAATGCAATCCAGATGAAAATAGTAGTGTAATTATTACCACCTTCAAATTCATTCTGGCTTCAACTTTTTTTGTCTTTATAATTTGGTACTTTCAAATAAAATTTTAATTATGCATAAAATTAATAAAGGGTGATTTATATTACCATTGTGACTGCTTGTCTGGTAATAAATGGAAGACTGGATCCTTGACGGAATTTTTATAACAGGAAAAATAATTAAATGGCCATATCATTCTTATCAAGGAGGAGTTATTAAAGTACAGTGTATTGCCTCTTACACAAAAGCATTTTGTTCAGCAATTTGAAAATGAAAATGGAAAGAGTAGTACATGGGGAATTGGCTTTATGCATTAAGATACACAGTCACAGCATCTGTATAGGTATATGATTTAAAATATAATGGGCAACATATTGTGCAAGAAAAAATAAGTAACAACTCCTTCCCACAGGAGGCTGTGCTTGAATGCTAAAGTAACATCAACACACACATGTAAAGGAGAAGCCTGTGAGACTGGATTAGGCAAAAGAAAAAAAATATGTCCTTTCCTCTAGGAATTTCAGACTAATGGAAAAAATGGATGTTGTTCAAAGGAATATGAGTTGGTGAGCTCCAACATCACCATATCTGTAGTAGTGTCAATATTTGCATTTTATTCAAATACAACGGGCACTACTTTTTTTATTTCTTGTCATTGTTCTCTTATGCGTAGAATAAAGAATTTTAAAACCACAAATTTAAAGGATACATTTCAATTTTTAAACATTTTGTCATATGTGTAATCATATATTACCTATTCTGTTTTAACCTTTTAAAAGAAAGGGGTAATATGAAAAACTCCGTGGTAAATCAGACTTCTGTCACTTGTTTTAAATTTTGGTATCTAGTCCATGGTGTCATTCATTTATTCATTCATGCACTAAATGTATGTTGAGCACTTACTAAATATCAGGAACACTTAATAGGTTTAGATTGATTGACTTCACTTGATTTACATAGCAATCAGCCAGCTACTTAGTAACTTGTGTTTGAGCAGTAACAGGGCATAGAAAATCTTAGCCCATCTGTGGTAGCTTAAAAACTTGAAAGCACAGGTGGCATTTACTTTTTACTTGGAGGAGAGCACTAGAGAGTTCAGAAGATCCCCCCTTCATCCAGTTTTAACATATGCCAAAGAAAGAACACATAAATGGAAAAGTACTACAATATTTATGGAGGGGGATAAAGTGAAAGTATTTGGTAAAAAAGTATTCTTTGACAGATAGGAGTCTGCTATGAAACTTATTTTTTTTAAGAATTTCTCCAAGTCGTTAATTCTAAGGTTTCTACCTCTGCTAGATCCTTTTTATTCTGTGTCTACTCACACCCCTGATTGATCATCCCAGGCCCATTTAGTAGGGCTGCAGGAAAAGCACCTAAGCTGTGTGGCAACTGGTGGAGGAGACAGAATTGGGTCCTCCAATTCCCGCTAGAGTAGACCCGAGACTCTCACTCAGACAATCCTCCTCTAACCCTTCTCTCAATCATCTCCACTTTGACCACCTCTCAATCCAACGAAGGTGGTCTCAGCCTAGTCTGCTTCCGCATACAGCGTCTGAGGCTAGAATTCCAGGCCATTCTGGAAACTGCTGTTCGCCTAATTTTACATGAAAGAAGATGTTGGTGGGGTAGGAGAGAAGATGTCTTTCTCACACATTTTCCCAGAAAGTTCTGTCTTTCTCTCCATCCCCAGAAGGGAGAGGAAAGGGAACTGTGCACACATCACAGAAAGGGTGCCAGTTATACTTCATTTATTTTGTTCTGCTTGGTTTTGTTTAAGCTTTTCTGGCCTAGGCAAAAAGTTAGCTAATTTTGCTTCACTAAGCCAGTGTATGGTATAGGGGACATTTGGGCCTCCATGTTTATTTAGAGCTCTTCATTTTGGATGTCAGGCCTGAACTTACTGAGTTCATGCTTGCAGATCCATTACCAATAATTAATTAGAGAATCTTAAAAAAAAAAAAAAGCCAGAGAACACACACACACACACACACACACACACACACACACACACACACATACAGAGGCATACACCATCAGGTGGGCTAGGTACAATAAAATAACAAAGAAAACAATTCAAAGAAAGCAAGAAATTCCAGGAAAGAGAAAAAACATATTTCATGGGTATGGAAGTTGAGATCAGCTCTGTGCTTGAGAACTGAAGTGGAGTAGGAATAAACGTTTGGGGAAAAGCAGAGACTGAGAAGCATACACCTATTATTGGTGAGTTCTTTATCAACAATCTGTTATGAATTAGTTGTATATCCTTGGGGAAAATATTGCTCTGCTTTTAATTTTCCTGTTTTTTAAAAAGATGAGATAACCTTTCAGATTTTTCCTAGCCTTACTAATAGTGATAATAATTTCTAATAGCAGCTATTATTTATTGAGAATCTACTATATTATCTGAAATAATTCTCTCAAGCAGTAATCATCATCCTAACAGAAGAAAAGATGGCTCAGAGCTGTCCAGTGCTTATACACAGTCCTACGTTTTACCTACAAAATATTTTTATGAGATGCAAAAAGTTAAGAGAAATGGATAACAACTATTAATTAACAATACATGAATAATTTCCACATTTACAATTTATTGCCTAATCGTATAATCAATGTTTATTTATGGGCCTATTGTATAGCAAACGATAAAGTAGTATACCATAAAGCACTAGGCTGGGAATGAGGGACCTGTCCAGGGATGCGGAGCTGGTCATTACACTCCTGTGGGCCATTTTCACCATCTCTCAACTAGACCTGTGTTTCTGAATACAGATGACAAGTTTGGGGGTCTGTGAAACTCCTGATATTGTATATAAAATTATAAGATTTGCATACTTATGTGGATATATCCAACATTGTGGGGATAGGGCCCCAAACTTTCACTAATGTCTAGAACAATGGTTTTTAATCAATAAAATTGTAGCATCGTGATTCTGGATGATATTGAAGTAATTTTCAAGCTCTGGCTTTCATGGCTAGATATACAAAGTGAGTGTCTCCTTGCTCTGCGCTTTGCTTTCTATTTGTGAGGTTCATTCTGAGAGGCATATTTCTTTCACCCCTCTTTCCATGAGTGGTCCACCTGAGCTCCTAAATCCTTCCATAGAAACTCTTTAAAATGCCCCCTGAACTCTCTTAAAAGGACCTCAGATCAAAAATGTAAACAAACAAACAAACAAATCAAAATATGCATTCTACAAGGAAGAGTACATCAAAGCCTAGCTCTTGCTTTATAATGAGAAAATGAACCAGAAACACAGTTTCAAGAAACTGGTTATACGAATCATAATGAACCATAGTACCTACTTAACATTTTCTATTTTTTTTGAGATGGAGTCTCACTCTGCTGCCCAGGCTGGAGTGCAGTGGCCCAATCTCAGCTCACTGTAGCCTCCATCTCCCGGGTTCAAAAGATTCTTGTACTCCAGCCTCCTGAGAAGCTGGGATTACAGGTGAGCACCAACATATCTGGCTAATTTTTTATATTTTTAGTAGACATGGGGGTCTTACCACGTTGCCTAGGTTGGTCGTGAATTCCTGAACTCAGGCAATCCGCCCACCTCAGCCTCCCAAAGTGCTAGGATTACAGGCATGAGCCACCGCACCTGGCCCTACTTCCATTTTCTAAAAAGACTTACTGGTCGGGTGCGGTGGCTCATGCCTATAATCCCAGCACTTTGGGAGGCTGAGGCGGCCAGATCATCTGAGGTCAGGAGTTCAAGACAAGCCTGGCCAACATCACGAAACCCCATCTCTACTAAAACTGCAAAAAGTAGCCGGGCGTGGTGGTGGGGGCCTGTAATCCCAGCTACTTGGGAGGCTGAGGCAGGAGAATCGCTTGAACCTGGGAGGCAGAGGTTACAGCGAGCTGAGATGGCACCACTGTACTCTAGGCTGGGCAACAGAGTGCAACTCTGCCACAAAAAAAAAAGAGACTTATTGATGAGTGCAACCTCCAAAATGGAAAAGTAGCATATCTGGCATATTTGAAAACCACAGCGAATCATTTTTAAACAAACCCTGCTCTGTATGGCAAAGTGATTTCAGTAAGAATTATGAAATGAAACAAATATTAACAATAATGGCCAGAAAAAAATTAACTATAACAGCAAAAAGTAATTAATTAAATATTAAGCCCTAAAAACAAAAAGGTGATAGATTAACACTGCTTTATTATGTTAATGTCTTTTTTGAAAGAAAAGAGGGAGGCACAAAAAAAAAATACTTCTAAAGGATTGAAATCCGCAAGGATCAGATAATAATTTGCATGTCAAATAACAGAATTGAAGAAAGGCACATTCTGTTGTTTCAGCTTTATAATCCCTGTGATATTATTGATCACTTCCAATCTACTGTTTAAATGCAGAAATAAGTAGCAGCACAGGGGTTGGAAACATGAACTAAATCTGAAGCAAGTTTGAGTAATTAGATCCCCGTCAAACTTACTCTTGAATTAGAGATACAGATGAGTCTTGGAGGAACAGTGTATTAATTAGGAGTCTTCTAAACTAACTACTATGTAGAATACAGTTTTTATTAAATGATAAGTAATAAAGTGTGCTCATTTGAACTTTGCAGATATATTAGTATACTCAATTTTAACTATAACAATTGTTTGAACATAAACCAAAAAATTATTTTTCCACTGCAGTTATTTTATCACTGACGATGCTTAGCATTGATGATACGTGGTAAACATTAAAAAACAGACCCACTTTTAGTTGGCTTTATTATTGTTTTAAAATTCACTAGAGTCAATGCCTATCCTCTGTTAGTGTCTATACCCAGTGTGGACCGCTGTCTGACCTTGATATGCCGTTGAGATAGGAGGAATAAATCACTTTTAATTCTTCAAAATAAATTACCTTTTCCCTTTAAAAAAAAAAAAAAAAAAAAAAAAAAGAGCATATGATCAATTCTGTTACCAGACCACCTTTTTGCTGTCCAGGATGCTGGCTTTAGGAAGACTTTTCCAAAAGCATGAAAAGCATTTTACTTGTTTCCAATGACTATATGGTGAATAACCTCTAAGATGTTAAACTGGATGATTTTAGTAGCAGATAAAAACTTCTTTCTGTTTGGGAAGGTATCAGATGTAAGTCAAGCTATGCCAATCAGTATCCCTGCAGTTTCTCTAAGCTACAACATCTCTAGCAGTAGAAAGAAAATTATGCTTCTTGTCATTACCTTTTGAGAGTAAAGTTAAAGTAAAAAATGTATCTGGTCCTGAACACTCTCTTCTGTTCCACTGAGTTGGCTCAGTACAGAAGATTAGGTGAGAAGATGAGGGAGAGGGTACAATCCAGGCAGTAGAGTTTAGAGGCAGCAGAGAACAGCTTCTCTAATGGAAACTGTACAACCTGACATTAGTTATGTTTTCATTAAGTTTGTGTTAAGTAATTTAGTATTGCTCCAGCACTTAAGCCAAAATATATTGCCATGATTTGTGCTAAGATAGTTTTGCCTCTGCCCACACCAATCTCTCTTACAAAACTAGAATTTCTACCATGGCATTAGACACTGGAACATAGCTCTTATTCTGATACTTTGAAAAAAGATCTTTTCAAGCTATTCTTTGAAGTAGGTTAATAACTGAAGAAATTTGTAGGTTAGGAAAGTCTGCGGTATTCAGCTGCTTGCTCATTTTTGTAATGGTCACCTAGCAAAAACATACCCTAAAATATTTGGAATGTTTTAATAGTTTCAATTAATTAGACTTTACATAATCAAGAGGAGAGTAATGCAAACAATTGACATGTGTGAATTTAAAACACAGAATGCCCCAAGCTTTCTTTGTGTGAGGAATTTTACTTTAAGATGGTCTATTTTGTCTGCAGAAAATATGAGTTACATGCAGAAAGTTTTCCAAGAGCAAAGAGTTTAGGGATTATTGAGTTTTTTAAGGCTAGCAGATTTTTTTTCCCCATCTAGTGCTACTCAGAGCCTTTAATATGCTAATTCAGATTCAATATGCTAATCACAACCAGGAGGGGGATATGGTATGGTGACATGTTTCCAAATTTACTACAGAATTCTTTTTTTCAGGGGGTGTCTTCTGGAACTTAGCATTCCACAGAACCTACTTAAGAAACTTTTCTATGTCTTTACTATGTCTCAGATGAAACCCATGGGAAAATTGCATGTTTCCACCCCTAAGATCTCTGTTTCCCTTCACCGAATTCCGCATCTTGTGCTTAGAAACTTGTGTCCCACATTTTCCTGCTACCAGCAAAGGAAACAACCATAATCTTCCCAGTTGAATTGGAGAGTCTCTAAAGTGTTCCCTAAGGAAATGTGATGCTATGGGAAGTACATGAACTTGAAATAACATTTAAATACCTTAAATGGTGCTTACCACATTGTAGATACACAGTAAATGTCAATTTGTTCCCTTCTCCAATTATCTTTGAAAAATGAAGATTTCTTGTTGAATTTGCTTCAGAGCAGATATTGAGTACAAGCCTACAATCTCACTAAATGCTATTTGTTATTTAGTGACTGTGATACAGTGAGCATGTGATACGGAGTCCACCTTAGATGAAAAACTGTTAAAATAATTTAGTAATAAGACACTCTTATCTACAAGACAAAAATAATCAGTGGACATATGTTAGCCAGTAAGACCCATGGGATCTGTCAGCCCTAGCTAAAGAGAGTGACTTACAAGAAAGACTTTGAAATAATAATAACATTTGATTTAGACATCAATCTCTTGCATTATACAATTATACAAAGTCTATTGGAAGCTAAGACATTTATAAGAAAATCGTGTTACTTAAAAATTATGAGTGACTTACCTGATTTGGTGCAAGAGCATTATGTCTCTAGCTTCTACTCACAATCTAAGCTAAGTAGTTTGATGCACGTGGCCTTTGAATTTGTTCCAAATTTTAAGATGTATGCCATTTAGTTTTAGGATAGGACAGAAGTGGGAACTGTTGGGAGGGAAGGAAGTTACATTCATTTCCTATATATGAAGAGTAGATGTGCTCTCTTGTTTAATCCTAACATCAATGCTATGGAGGGCTTATTAATATCTCCCTTATACAAATAAATTTGGGCTCATGGATCAGAAGTAAAATGCCCAGGGTTACATAGTTATTAAGTCTGGACAGAGTCAGGATTGTGAACCCAGATTTATTGGGTTCCAAAGTTTACATCTTTTCCATCACTAGTGGTGTTGCAGCAACATTAGGATTTTGTTTAATAGGATATTTTTAATAATATTTAAAAAAATTAATAGTAAGTTTTCAAGTGAATTTAAAACAAATCAGTTAGCAAAAATGTAATTTTCCATGTGATCCTGAAGTAACACTATTGATACTAAACAAGAGACTCATGCATCCTTCTTGCTTGTGATGATTATTTTATGTGTCAACTTGACTGGGCCATTGGGTGCCCAGACATTTGATCAAACATTATCCTGAGTTTGTCTGTGAGCACGTTTCTGGTTGTGAGTTAATCCTTGAATCAGTAGATTGAGTAAAGCAGATCATTCTTCCTAATGTTGGTGGCCCTCACCCAATTAACCAAAGACCTGACAGAACAAAAGCCTTAAGTAAGAAAAAATTCCTCCTGCCTCTGACCACTTTGAGCTGAGACATCCGTCTTTTGCTGCCTTTGAACTCAAACAAAAATACTGGCTCTTTTGAGTCTTGAGCCTGCCTGCTTTTGAACTGGAACATATACCATTGTCTCTTCTGGTTCTCATGTCTTTGGACTTAGATAGGAACTACAATATCAGCCTTCCTTGTCTCCAGCTTGCCAGCTGCAGATCTTGGAACTTCTCTGCCTCCATAATCACTTCAGCCAATTCCTTGTCATACATCCCTTCATATACATATACATATACATATATATATATATGCACATACACATACACATCTGACTATATATATACATAGACACATATATGTATATACCCTACTGGATCTGTTTCTTTGGAGAACTCTGGATAATCTGGGGCATACATTAAGTATGGTAATTTCTGTGGGAAATAAAAATAAAAAGTATTATTTATTGTTGCCAGCAGCTTAGTATTATCACTGTGTGACTATTTAAATTATTTCCATTATAATCTGTCTTATAGAGAAGTTTCATATTTTGTGATTTTTATTTGCTTTCCTGTCAGGGAAAATGCTTGTTTCTGGGGTGTATTCAAGCCCTGTCACTTTTTCAGATATATGGGAGCACAGAGTTCACTAAAATTTGCTTTCCCTGAAAAGGCACATCTGTCCTGTACTGGGAACTTGAAGTATCTTTAGAGTAATGGTTCTAAACTTGGGAAATCTCAGTCCTTGTTGGCAGCTCTGGAACCTCTTACCATGAACACACACACACACACACAGACACACACACACCACACATACACACACACACGGATACACATGTGCACACTCACATAAGTTTGTATCAACTTTAGTTTTAAAACCCTTTTTCTGACATCCCTATCAAAGTCTCTAATGTTTTCTCTGGGAAACAACTGAAAAGAATTACAGGAGTCAGAGAAAAGCAGACTCAGAAATGAGTGCTTACGGATGACAAATTAGAAAACAAAAGAGAAAAGAATGAAGACCAAGGGAAGACCTGAGATCTGCTGGGGGGCAAACATTTTCTACTAGGCACTTATTTCATTCAACACACTTATGAAACACTAAATATGTATAAGCCACTTTGGAATGCATGGAGATACATCAAACATAAAATTTGCCCTCATGATTTTACAGTCAACAAGGGAAAAGATTACTTGTACATATAAATCTAAAAACTGGTAGGTGTTATAACAGAGGTTTGAGTACAATGATACAGGGCTGAGAGAGGATATTATCATCTGGGGTGATCCGGAAAGGCTTCCTGGAAGTGGTAGCATTGGAAGATGATGTTGAAGGATGAGTAGACCTTGGCAATTGGAGATGTGCATTATGCTCCAGGCAGAAAGAATAGGATAAACAAAGTCATGGAGGAAAGACATGTAGGGCTATGTGTGACAGCATGGCTGGACTAGAGATCAGGCATGGGGTCATTGTACGTATTGTGGGAAGCTTTGGTAAAAATAAGAAGGGTGTTTCCCTTTCATTAGTCATCTTGAGCCTTAGAAAGATTTAGAGCAAAGTTACCTGAAGAGACACGTCCTTTTGAAAGAGTGATCTGACAGTGGTGTAGTCTGGATTGAAGCAATGACAGACTGGAATAGTGAAAAACCTGCAAGGAAGTTAACTTGATAACTCAAATGGAATAAAAGAGAAACAAAAGGAATGCATTGCAAAGGTTTATTTTTTCCATAATACTCTTCTAAGGCTGTTTTGAAATGAACTTGGGCTAACATTTTGATGGCAAAACCACCACTGAGGCGTGTTTGCAACAGCATTGCCAGTTCATGGGGTGGATGGGAATTACGGGGACTTCTCAGTCACTAACGCCTGAAGGTGTGAAAACACCCAAGATGTTCAAGTAGAAAGAATGAAGTTTAGAGACATAAAACAAATTTGGACACAGAAACCCTGTCAATACTCTTTAATCAGAGGAGCTCTGGATCAGAGACTTGTAATCTTGGAATTAAAGGAAGTAATTGTCAACTAACCATCAGAAGTGAGATATACACACTGTATATTGCGTGGCCAGAGGTTTTAGATGATAGAATTGGGCCGCCTGTGTTCTTGTTGATTCCCTTACATTTTGAGAACGAACACACATTTTGAAAAACCAGTCCACAAACACTGCCCACAGTGACTTTATTTAAGTATCCTTCCCTCTGGCTGATGTGTGATTTCATTATCTCACATATTTTATGTTTTCTGATTGAAGGTGAGCAAAGTACAAGCTATTTGTAGCTCGTTATATAAAATGCTTGTTAATGAAAAAGCACAGCAGATTTAAATTTACTTAATGTTCATTCTCACTTTTTTTTGCCTTCACATAGCATTTCCCTTTCTTTTACCATATTTTTGTATCTCAGAAAAATATTTTTCTCTGAATTTAAGAACCTATTTCCAGTGATCTGAAAGTTTTATTATACGAAATAAAAAGGAGAGACAAAAATTATATGCAGGATCCAAAAAGAATGTTTGTTTAGTGAATCGGAAACTAATTGAGGTAAATAGAAAGCATGTAAAATAAAATCAGCAGTATTTTTATAGCGTGTACGATGCTGTACCTATTTCTGTCACTTTGAAAAATGGCTTTTAAAATTTGCTAATAGTGTTTCCAAATTGCTAAATTGATTGTAATTTAATAGGCAGATTTAAAAAAAACATTTTCTTTGCTCATTTTGCAATGCTTACTTGAAAAAGACATGAAAAGTTATGCAGATTAAAGCCTTCCCAGGATTAGGGGAATGGCCAAGAAAAGAACATATCATGTCTACTCCACCAGCCTGACTTGAAAAATAAATTGGTTTACAATTTATTTGAGTAAAAACTAAAGCATGTACTCTCTTATTTATATACAAATGCTAAGTTAAACATTTATATGTGAAGTTAGGAAATTACATAATTTTAGAGAAGAAAATACGCAGTATGATTGAATTAAAATGGGAATGCAATTCTAATATATTTCCTTTATTCTAGCTATAAGTTTTCCATATTTAAGCATGTCTGCAGTCAAGGTTAAATATCAAAAACTGTCTGAAAATGTCAGATATTGGGCTAATTTTTTACTTTTCTATGGTACTAAGGGACTAAAATTGGACAAATACATAACCTAGGCAAATAATGCAGATTCTTCATTTCAGTCAAGATTTTCAGCTCTCTCCTGCAAAATATTTCCCCACAGCTAGTCAGTGGTAGCAAATTTAAGAGATGTCAGTTCTATTTTCTGCACATGTGCTTCCTCTCTGGTGAAGGTACCATTGTTTTTGAAGCTTTTCATTCCTGAAATTGTTTGTCTTCACTCTCTTGACCCACCCAAGGATCAGCTTAGACAGGATTTCATCTTCAAGATCCAATTCAAGGGCTTACATAACCACTCATCTGTGACCATTAAGGACTTGGGCACTTGGCCAAGTCTTCCTCTTTGCCCCACTCACCTACACTTTTAATGACCACGTGGATGAATCACTCCATAACTTTGCCAGTGATTTTTGCTTGTACTCAGCTCCAGTCACCCAAAACCATGCTGTAGATATTGCTCTTTCCAAGTCTCTTCCACTTTTCAAGAGACACCTATATTCCTAAGCACCAACATTCTTCTCAGTCGATATCCTTGAACCCTTCCATTTCTTTCATGTTCTTACTCACACTGAACCTATTTTTTTACTTCATTGACACTTCCTGCCTTTTCACTACTTCTTTTCCTCCCAGTTAATCATTTCCCTACCAGCTTCACTTATTGATTTTAAATAAAAAGACTTCATCATCCATAAACTTAGTATTTTATTTACTGCACTCTCAAATACATTATTTCTTGTTCTTTCATTTGGTCCTACTATAACCCTGGTTCAACTCAACTTTCTACTTTTTCTACTCTTATACCTAGATAGATGACTCGTAGAAAACAAGTTATACAAAAAAGTGGATTGATTTCATTAAAAATCTATAGGTTCCAACCTTAGACTGATACATAAACCTTCTTCATAACTGTGCCCCCAGCCTGACTGGTTGGACTTGCAACAGCTATGCTTAGCCTCTGACTCTCCTTGTGCTTCTGTCCCACCACTTCTCTTTTGATTTCAGCAGAACCTATTGTTTCCAATTTCACATACGAAATAGTAGGCATCAATACGACACTGAGAATTTGGCATTCCACTGACAAATATATACCTCCCTTCTTCTGATCTACAGATCTATATATCAACCCATCTACTAGACAGCTCTTTTGGAATGTCCCGAAAGTACTTCTTTGTTCAAAATGAAACATACAACCATCTCTATATTGATTATTTTAATATTTCCTATAACCAGGTGACTAGCTACCTGATTGACTGGATTAATGAAATCCTGTTTCTTATAGGAAATCTAGTTTACTAGAAAACTAGAGCCTACATTTCTCTCCAGTCTCTAAACTCTTTTCATACTTAGTGTCAAAATTCTTCAATTTACAGTGACTGCCATTCGATTCAAGTTTAATCATTTATTGCCCCATGTTTTCCAAATGCTTCAGATATTTAAATTCCAACTCTCCATTAAAGCACCCACCTCCTCAAAGTTAGTAACAATATCTGAAATTAATTTTATTTTCTGTAGAAACCGCTGTTTAGTAAGTGCTTAATAAGTGCTTTCTTATAAGATATAAAATGATGTAGTCATGACTCAAAGAAGACAAACAATAAACTAGAATGAAGCTAATAAATCTGTTTCTTGAACTAAAAGTCTGCCATTGAGATGCCGTTTTGTAGTATATGAACCAAAGTTCACTTATTCCTTTGTTAATTTTTGTTTATTAAATAAAAAAAACCAACATAACTTCAGAGCTCAGTAAGTAAGTTTTTTGGAGATGTAAAGACAGGCTCCAAAAGATTTTGGTTTACCAGAGTCCCTTCAGTGAGTGGTCATGACAAGCCAAGCCTCTTCCCTCTGGTCACATACTCTTTCCACAATACCATAAAACCAAGACAAAAGAATGTTGGTCTCGACTGCAATATACATGGACGACAAGAGAAAGAGGGAGTCAATCAATTGCTGATTTCTTATATTTGGAGTTAAAAAAAAAAAATGTGTACTAGCTACTTTTCCCACTATGTTCAGGAGAGAAGTTCTGTTTCTTACATCCATTTTCTTCCTGACGTTACTACAAAACTATTGTTTGATAATTTGGTAGTAAAAGAATGTAACCTACTGTGAAACACTTAAACAGCAAAAATGTGGCTTCAATTTACCTTGATTGGGATGAGTATAAGGAAGATATTAGGAATATTTAATCCAACTATTAATGGGGTTGGATATAAACAACTATTTCTCCTATAATTTAAAAACTTGATATTCTTTATTATGCTCTCTTTTAATTGTGGCAAAATCTTTATTAATTTAGATATTGCTCCAAAATATTTCTCCATTAGAAATTGTGTTGTCTTATTGCACTAATTTTTTGGTATTGTTTTTATTTCATAACAATTACACTTCAGCCTTTTTAGCTGCACTGATTCATTCCTTAAAGCACAAAAGTAGCATTTTCAAGACCTCGGAGTGATGAGTAGAATTTGGAGAAATGGTTTGAAACAAATAATAAATTAAGATCTAAATAATTAAGGTCTAAAATAGTTATGACAGTCATAGATTATGATTTATTACAACACCACAATCATCCTTACAAGACGCTTTATTATTTTATTGGTAATAAAAAATCTTAATGATTTACTCTAAATGTTACATATTTGTGGTAGCAATAAGTGCTTAATTATAATCACTTCTGGATTACAAACTCTTTGAAGATAAAGGTTGCTTTATTTACATTTATTTTTAGTATAGTACCTACTCTCAATTCTGTACTCCTCCAGCATTGAGTGTTTGGCTCTTAGATCACTTATTATAATCTTCCTTTTGATGGCTAATTGGTTAATGGTTAATCTTTTCTGGATTATAAGGAGGAATTGGTCAGTCACTTCCGGCTGAGCAGAAAGAGCTGAGCTGACCAAGAAAACAACACAGCCATGAAAAAATTGTGTAGCCAGAGTAGTGAGGCACTTTGGAGAAAGTAATCAATATCTAGATAGGACTTCTGTAAATGAGACCCTTTAGCATACTGTGTAAACTTCCTGGGTATAAGAATAGCTAAAGGAAAGACACATTTTGATTCGGAGCTTCTGCAGTACAATATATCTATGGAGCCCCAAGACTAATGAAGGCTGTGTATACTTGCCTGTTTACATGCCTGTATTTCCTCCAGACTGTAAGCTCCTTCTAGGTAGTAACTGTGTCCTTTCATCTATACATCCTCCGTACCTACTCCAAGTTTCTGGCACCCTATGCCTTTTCAAAAATGTTATTTGAGACTGAGTAAATTCTTAGAATGCCTGGCCATTTACATGGAATATTCTCCATAAAAGCTAGGTCATATATTCATAGCTATGCTGATATGAGCATGTTCATGTGTGAGCAAGTACAACAATCTGAAAACTTCTACTGAAATGCCAAAAATGTAGACAATCCTCTAAACTTACTAGAAACTACAATCCCTTGATTCTCCTACCTGCTCACTCTCCTTCACCCTCTTCATGGCCTTTGTCCCTCCTTTCCCCGATTCCATGGTCAATCATTAAAATCACACTCTTTCAAACTTCCTGAATTCCATTGCCTCCTCTTTGTTTTACTTGCTTGACTAAACCACAAGTCTGGTTAAGTTCATCTCCCTGCCTACTCCATGTCACTGTCTGTACCATTAAATATAATTGGAGTAAAACACAGAATTACACAAATTATTTTAAAATTCCTAGTTGTTCATTTAATGGGGTCATTCACAGTCCCAGGCATCCATATTCTACTTGCCCATGGCATTCACTTTCACCACTCTCCTTTTCTTCTTCCTCTAAAACTTCAAACAACTCCCCCCAGTCCTTGCTCACAACTGAAGTCTATATTATCAACTCCCTGAAAAAAACTAAAGCATTCAAGAAAGAACTTTCACAAACTCCTACATGTTTATCCTCATTCACCATCTGTGACCATTTACTCTTCCTCCTTTTACAATGGATAAACTATTAATTCCCCTTGCTAAAACCTAGACTTTGCTCATTCCTTTTTCACTTATTCAAAAATTTTCTCTATCCTTTATTCTCTCATTTCCTTCTTAAAGATCATTCACATCAGCATGCAAATAAGCTGTTATTTTTCTCATTTAAAAAACAACCTCTTGATTCTACTTCCTCCAGCTCTTCCCCATTTCTCTGCTCTATTTTACAAAGAAAACTTCTAGAAATATTAGTATAAACTTGATGCCTCCAATTTAACTCTTTTCCTAGTATCCTCAACCACACCAATCAGGTTTTTGCCTTTAACACTCCACTGCAAATAATCTTGTCAATGTCCCAGCTGACCTCCATGATATGGGTGAATTCTTAGTTTCTGTTTCATTTGATTAATTATCAGCATTGGACTTGAAACACATTTTTCACTTGGCTTCCAAGAACCCACACTTTCTTGGTTTTCTTCCTATGACACTAGCTACTCCTTTTGTCTCACCTTTTCTGGTTCTGCCTCATTTCTGACTCTTAACATTACTCAGTACCTTGGTGATCTTATCCAGTCTCATGGCTTTAAATATGCTGCTGACACCCAAATTCGTATCTCTAGCTCCTGCCTCTCTCCTCTGAACACCAAATGCCTATACCGATGCTCTTCAATTTATGATAGGGTTATGTCCCAATAAGCCCATCATAATTTAAAATATTCTAAGTGGAAACAGCATTGAAACTATCTTAAGTTGTTACACTTAGCCCATGGAATACCATAGCTTAGCCTAGCTTACCTTAAACATGCTCAGAACATTTACATTTGCCTACAGTTGGGAAAAAAATCTATTGAATTCAGTGTCTATCTTATAATAAAGCATTGAATATCTCAAATAATTTATTGAGTACTGTACTGAAAGTGAAAAACAAAATGATTATACAAGTACTTGAAGTATGGTCCCTACTGAATGTGTAGCACTTTCACACCGTTGTTGAGTTGAAAAATTCTAAGTTGAACCATAAGTAAGTCAGGGACCATCTGTGTACAATTCCTACTGACATCTAAATTTGTCTAATAAACATCACAAAACAACCTGTCCAACATAATTGATGATTCTCCCTTTAACCAAAACTACACAACCTGCAGTCTTTTCCATGTCATGCAACAGAGATTGTTTTTTCTGATTTCTCTGGCACAAGAAGTTGAAATAATTCCAACTCTTCTCTTTTTGTCATATTGTGTTTCCAATTTGTCAGCAAATTCTGTCAACTATGCCTTCAAAACATATCCAGAAAATGACCGCTTTTTGCTATCTCCCCTCCTACCGCTGTGGTCCAAACAGCCATAATGATGGATTGCTTGGATTATGGAAATAGCCTCCTGACTATTCTTTCTGCTGCCATTCATTCTCTTCTTCAGAAAAAATTTTCAGCATAGCAGCCAAAATGATTCTTTAAAATGTTGTGGCTTCCGATGCCCCAGAATGAACGCCACAGCCCTTAAGATGGCCTGCGGGGCTCTATACCATCTACTCCATTTCTTACCCCCAATAGACCTCATGGACTACCTTCTTTCATGTTCACATCACTCCAGCCACAGTAACCTTCGTGCTCTTCCTAGGACACAACAGACTTTTCTGTCTCAGGGCCTACACTTGTGGAGTTCCTACTTCTAAGAATTTTCTTCTCCATGTAGGTCTGCACAGCTTAGTCTTTCATTCCTTTCAGGTCTTCTTCTCATTGAGATCTTACCTGGCTTCCTTAGATGAATTGCAATCTCCATTGTCTCTACTCCTCTTCCCTCTATATTATTTATCACCATCTAGTAAATATTTCACATAATTTTCTTACTCATTTTGTTTTTGTCTCTTCTATCCTAAAATATAAGCTTCATGAGGGCAAGAGATTGATATGTGTTTTGTCACTAAGCACCTTGAACAGTGACAGGCTTCTAGTAGGTGTTTAGAAAATATCTGCTGCAAAAAAAATGAAAAAGATGGCAAGCAACAGCAATGACAAAGAGAAAAACTGACTGATTTTCTAAATACTGAAAAATATAATAACAGAGTGAAAAGGAAAAAAAAACTTGCAGATAATTAATTTTAACCAGCAGGAAGTTCATTTTGGTTGGAGAAGTAAAAAGCACTCTCTGTATAATTTTGCCCCTTAGAGGAAAAGTTTCAGTAAATGTCATTAATATAAGACTAGAACTGTCCCCATAGGGCAGATCCTCATCTCTTTTACCACTCTTTATAACTGACTTAAAGAAAGCAAAGTGACCCATATCTAGCTCATTTAATAGATCCTCAATAGATGTTCATAGACTGAGCAAAAAGTAATGACTTATCAGTGAAAGAGTTTATTTGATATTACTTCCTGGACTCAGGGAGAAATACCGTGAGTAACTAAGATACATGTTTTACACAATGGCAAACTTCGTTTTTTGTTTGTTTGTTTGTTTGTTTTTGAGACAGAGTCGTGTTCTGTTGCCCAGGCTGGAGGGCAGTGGCATGCATGGTCTGAGCTCACTCCAACTTCTGCCTCCAGGGTTCAGGAAATTCTCCTGTCTCAGCCTCCCGAGTAGCTGGGATTATAGGCATGCGCCACCACACCTGGCTAATTTTTGTATTTTTAGTAGAGATGGGATTTCACCACATTGGTCAGGCTGGTCTCGAACTCCTGATCTCATCTGCCTTGGCCTCCCAAGGAGGGGGATTACAGGCATGAGACATTGCACCCAGCCTACACTGGCAAACTTCTAATCACAACTCTACGTTCTTTGATTTTTAAATTTCCTTTTAAAAACAGTAAAAACACAATCACAAATAGCAGATTTTAGGGGTGGCCTCTTCTCTCCCATAGTCCTACCCTCAGACTTCGTAAGAGAAATCTTTCTTTTCTTTTATTCGTATTTCAACTCTCAGCCTGGAACAAAGCTATGACAAAAACAAAAACGTATTCTGAAAGCATCCATTATAAGGTTTATAAAAGTAAAATTTCAACAAAACTCAAATATTCACTGTAATGTTTCACACTAGATCAATGGACATGTTATCAACGCCTCAATATCCTCTGATTACACAAAAGCAGAATGACTTCGCAACTTATCTCAGTTCAACAACTAATATGTATGTATTAGTGAAAGATTTTCCCCTGGGTCTCCTCCTTTATGAATAAAAATTTCCGTTTAAGCATGATCTATTTGTTGAAGTATTCTAGCTTTAGCAATTTTCATGAGGCCTGTGTAAAATTGTTGCTATATATGAATAAAAGGTGATATATTAGATATTGGGTATTTGGGGCATTGGGCAGAGTGAATTTTATTTAAACAATTAAATTTTTATGTTTTATCCATAAATGGTGATAATATAAAAACCTAGCCTAAGAACTCTTGAAACGGTAGTGAGGTTTCACTTTTAATTGAATCCTATATATTTATTCTCTTGAGATCAATGCATGTTAACCCTGATATCATACTCTATATCTAGCAAGGGAGAATAGAGGTTTTTAGAGATCTTAGCAAT
This sequence comes from Pongo pygmaeus, assembly GCF_028885625.2. Classification (NCBI taxonomy): domain Eukaryota; kingdom Metazoa; phylum Chordata; class Mammalia; order Primates; family Hominidae; genus Pongo; species Pongo pygmaeus. Next base: position 36,519,151 of record NC_072388.2, read on the forward strand.
AGAAAATTCAGTCCTATCGAAGAACTTCAGTTCAATTTAATATAATATATTCTATTTATATTCACTGAGCAATGATCATATGTTGAATATATTACCAACACTCTATGGCACGGTCTCCAGTGTTTTGGAACTTACAGTCTTTCTTGACCTATGTCTGCATGCATAAAAGAAAATCAGAATTCTGCCTCAGATCATGATAAGTGAATGGTACCAAATTTGCCTCCTGCCAAAAGAAACTGTAAAACTGGACATAAATATATGAGACAACTGTTTTCTGGTATTAGGCACAGACAGCTTAGAACCGCAATCATTGAGGGGAAAAAAAAAGCACAAGATGGTCACCACTTTTGACAAGCTTCCTGTTTGGGGGCATTTTTCAGACTACTTCTGAGGGAAATGAAGCCCAAGGAGAGGCCAGTGGTCTCACTAAGCAAAGGAGAGAAGTACAAGAGTTTGGAACTAAAACAGCAGCAAGAAATTCTGGGATAGAGAACTGGAGATGAGGAAGATGTGCAGAAATGGAACCCCAAAACTCTACCCAGGAGGTTCTTGGCTAAAAGATTGGCAGCAGATATGTAGAAAGAGATACCACAAGGCCTAACAGAGGGTGGAGGTTGTGGGGCTCAGAGCTGTCCCACAAGAGAGACGCAACAGGTCTTCCGATGCTTGGAGATGTTTGGCCACTATTCCACCCTCACTGTGTACTTCATTCATTTAGTTTGGACTCAGAAAGGACATGTCTAAGGAATAAGAACCACTTTAAAGTAGGAATATGCTGTAAGACTAAGGAAAAAATAGAGCAGCTCTAAAATAACAACAACAACGACAAAACCAAGCCTGAAATAAACAAAAGGATTTACTACTAACAACCTAACAAAACAAAATTAAATATCTTTTTTAGTAAAAAATAGACAACATAATGAAGACAAAATAATCACCACAATGTCCAGCATAAGATTTGAAAAAATACTAAATTTGTGAGCAGCAGGAAAATGTGTACTAAAATTGAGAAAAATGCTGCCAATAGAAACAGAATTCCAAATGATTTGCAGTTTGGAATTAGCAGACAAGAACTTTAAAGGGTTATAAAAATGTACAAAGACACATCAAAAAATGTGGACCTAAAGAATAAACAGATAAGAAATGTCTTCAGAGAAATGGAAAGTCTAAAGTATTCAATTTCTCAAATGTGTTAAGCATATATCTCTGATATGGTTTGCCTGTGTCCCCACCCAAATCTCAACTTCAATTGTATCTCCCAGAATTCCCATGTGTTGTGGGAGGGACCCAGGGGGAGGTAATTGAATCATAGAGGCTGATCTTTCCCATGCTATTCTCATGGTAGTGAATAAGTCTCATGAGATTTGACGGGTTTATCAGGGGTTTCCGCTTTTGTTTCTTCCCCATTTTTCTCTTGCCACCACCATGTAAGAAGTGCCTTTTGCCTCTCGCCATGATTCTGAGGCCTCCCCAGCCATGTGGAAGTATAAGTCCAATTAAACCTCTTTTATTCCCAGTTTCAGGTATGTCTTTATCAGCAGCAAGAAAATGAACTAATACAATCTCAAATAAAAAATGTATTGATTGGCTTAATAGCAGATTGGGGACTGTAATAAATAGGCCAATGAACTTGATGACAGATCAATAAAAAATTATCCAGTCTGAAAAACAGCAAAAAATAATAATAATAAATAAAATAAAAATCTTACTAGAGTCTTAGGGACTTGTAGGAGCAATAGCAAGCAATCTGACCAATGTGGAACAGGAGGTCCATAAGAAAAGGATAAAGTTAATGAAGCAGAAAAAAAAAATGAACAATGACCATCTGTTTCTAAAATCTAGTGAAAACATTAAGCTATAGATCCAAAAAATATAGGAAACTTCAAGCAGGATAAACATAAGGCTAACTACACCTAGGAACAACATAATCAAATTGCAGATAACTAAAGATAAAGAGAAAACATATATAAGTAGTCATTAAAAATACACATTACATACAAAGATACAAGTAACGGCTGAGTTCTCATCAGAAAAATGCAGGCCAATATAGTTAGATAGAAAGCATAAGTTCTAGTGTTTGACAGTATAGTAATTAGAGTTAACAATGATTTATTGTATATTTCAAAATAACTAGAAGAGAAAAATTATAGTGTTCCCAACAAAAAGAAAAGATAAATGTTTGAGGTGATGGATATCCCAATTACCCTGTTTTAATCATTGCACAATGTATACAGGTATTGGAATATCACATGTACCCCAAAATATGTATAGCATACATATCAATTAAAAAATTTAAAAAATAAATTCAGAATCTAATTCAAAAATAGAAGAAAAATGCAGGCCTGAAGAATATGAAATGATGTCTTCAAAGAGCTAAAAGGAAAGAGAAAGCGTTTTCCAAAATTTTACACACAGTGAAAAAGGTCCTCCACAATGAAGGTAAATTAAAGACATTTGCAGATTAGAGAAAACAGAAAATCCATCTCCAGCACACCTGCACAACAAGAAATGCTAAGGCTAATGGAAATGATTCCATGTGGAACCATGAATCAACAAGAAGAAATGAAAAGCACAAAAAACGGTAAATATGTGGATGAATATAAATGATTATCTCTTTCCTCTTAATTTCTTGAAAAGAGTACTAACTGCTTAAAATAAAAATGAAATCTTTTATTTGGTCAGATTTGTAATGTATGAAGCAGTAAAACCAATGGTAACAACTGCATTAGGAATCGTGGAGTAGGTAGAATGGCACCCGGGTAAGAGTCTCACATATTACACCAGGTGGGACAATAGTAGTTCTAGGAACACAATAATGAATTAAGAATGCATAGCTCCTAGTGAAATGACTAAAAATCAATAATACTAGTGCTTCAGTAAGGATCACATCTCAGACCTAACAAAACCGCCTCAAGATTGTCTTGAAGATACACTGTGGCAGGTTAAGTGAGATGGCTTCACTGAATGATCAAGTTGAAACAAGTGCCATCATTGTAGTACTTTTTCAAGAAATAGTTGATGTGGGTTTCTGGCTGCAAATTGTGCAGCCTACTCCCATTAAAAAAAAAAAAAATGTTGCAGTATTCTTAATTATCTCCACTAATTGCCCTTCTATTTGCTTCCTGAGAGTGAAAACCACGTCCAAAACAACTTAGAATGAGAGCCAAATGAGCCTTTTCTTTGGAAAAAAAAAACATTGACAAACTATTTATTTAATCTTTATACCAAGGTCTCAGGGACGAAGACTAAAACAATGACTTTATATAGACTGAGTAATAGACTGAATAGTATGTTGTAGGTGGCTATATAGATTTAACACTATTTTTAGAGGCATCAGGGTAATGGTGAGCATTTCTCCTTCAATAATGCTTTTTTCTAAAAGCTTGAAATACTGCATACTTTGGTTGCATAATGGTTATATTCTTTAGTTATTTTTTGTTTCTTTTTTTTTTTTTTTTTTGAGTCAGAGTCTCACTCTGTTGCTCAGGCTGGAGTGCAGTGACACAATCTCAGCTCACTGCAACCTCCGCCTCCCGGGTTCAAGCAATTCTCCTGCCTCAGCCTCCCGAGTAGCTGGGATTACAGGCACATGCCACTATGCCTGGATAATTTTTTGTATTTTTAGTAACGACAAGGATTCACCATGCTAGCCAGGATGGTCTCGATCTCCTGACCTCGTGATCTGCTTGCCTCAGGCTCCCAAAGTGCTGTGATTACAGACACGCGCCACCACGCCTGGCCCTATTCTTTAGCTATTTTTAATAACAGCAAGATTCACCTTCTGAAGTGCTGTGCTTATTGATATAATTCAAGCCTGGGGACTTGTAACATCAAAAGAACTTCTGAAATTTCTATTTAATTCTGGCCTTTTATTCACATTCTTTCATGTTTCCATTTTCAGCTAGTCTCTCATTTTTGCAGTGGTAATGAGAGAGATGAGTAGTTAGAAGAAGTCTGTTAGTCAGACAAATAAGATGGCGTTTGCCTTTGAGAGCACTTTTAATTTTCTTTTGTGCTGAGGTAAATCAGAAGCCTGTTAAGCCATGAAATGTTTTACAGTTCAATATATATAACAATATATATAACAATATACATTGTTTTAGGCAAGAAGCCCTCGCTTTAGAGAACTATGTCTTTCTGCAGTCCGATAAACCCTCAAATGCATTTGTCACCTGTGTGATTCCATTTTGCATTGCTATAAAGGAATGCCCGAGACTGGGTAATTTATAAAGAAATGAAGTTTATTTGGCTTGCAGTTCTTCAGGCTGTACAACCACAGCAACAACATCTGCTCAGCTTTTGGTGATGCCTCAGGAAGCTTATAGTCATTGTAGAAAGTGAGGGGGGAGCAGGCATGTCACATGTTGAGAAAGGAAGCAAGAGAGAGAGAGGAGGAAGCGCCAGGCTGCTCTAAACAACCAGCTCTTTTTAATGATCGCCATTCTAACTGGTGTGAGATGGTATCTCATTGTGGTTTTGATTTGCATTTCTCTGATGGCCAGTGAAAAACAGGTGCTGGAGAGGATGTGGAGAAATAGGAACACTTTTACACTGTTGGTGGGACTGTAAACTAGTTCAACCATTGTGGAAGTCAGTGTGGCGATTCCTCAGGGATCTAGAACTAGAAATACCATTCGACCCAGCCATCCCATTACTGGGTATATACCCAAAGGACTATAAATCATGCTGCTGTAAAGACACATGCACGCGTATGTTTATTGCGGCACTATTCACAATAGCAAAGACTTGGAACCAACCTAAATGTCCAACAGTGATAGACTGGATTAAGAAAATGTGGCATATATACACCATAGAATACTATGCAGCCATAAAAAATGATGAGTTCATGTCCTTTGTAGGGACATGGATGAAATTGGAAATCATCATTCTCAGTAAACTATCGCAAGGACAAAAAACCAAACACCGCATGTTCTCACTCATAGATGGGAATTGAACAATGAGAACACATGGACACAGGAAAGGGATCATCATACTCTGGGGACTGTTGTGGGGTGGGGGGAGGGGGGAGGGATAGCATTAGGAGATATACCTAATGCTAAATGGCGAGTTAATGGGTGCAGCACACCAGCATGGCACATGTATACATATGTAACTAACCTGCACATTGTGCACATGTACCCTAAAACTTAAAGTATAATAATAATAATAAATAAAATAAAACAAAAACAAAAACAAAAGAACAAGAGGCAAAAAAAAAACAAAACCCAGCTCTTTCTTAAATTAACAGAGCGAGAGCTCACTCATTACCATTGGGAAGACACCAAGCCATTCTTGAGGGATCTGCCCCCATGACCCAAACACATCCCACCAACCTGCACCTCCAACACTGGGAATCACATTTCAACATGAGATTTGGAGGGGACAAAATATCCAAACTATATCATTACCCAAGGCATCGAACAGGAATTCTTCAGAGCAATATTTTTCCAGGAACTTTCCCACTGATAAAATAAAAACCTTTGCTTATTGTAGAAACAATAGAAGTTGAGAGACTCATTTATGTTCCTCAAGAAAGAACAAGTAAAACTCCATTTCCCAGACCAAGGCATTTGAAGCTACTATATTGTGCAAAACCACACCAAACAGATTCATTTACCATTTTGCCCATCCATTATGCAGCCATTGCATGTTGCTTGGACTCTGACCTCAAGGATCTCACCATCACTGTAGGAGATGCACACATGAACAGATACTTACAATGCAATGTGAAAAGTCAATCATCATTACAATCCCCTATGTACTAAAAAATGTAGCCTTGCCTAAGAGAAAAGAGAGCTGGCTTTTGCCCTTGGCTTCTGGAGGCAGTCTGTAAACCCTTGGAATGTCATGCCTGATAGGGGTGTCTTTGTTTGCCCGCTGGCCTTGGATAAGACAGATAAATAACCATGTGATTTAGAGAGGGGGTTTTGGGTCACATAGTGTAAGCTAGATCTCTTGAGGGGCTGGAAATGGAGATCTAACATGTGGGCAATCAATTGTGTTTACGTGATGGAGCTCCAACGAAAACTCTGAACACCAACACACCCATGAGCTTCCTGGCTGGCAATATTCAGCATATCACCAGACATCAGTCCTGGGAAAGTAATGCTGTTCATGATTCAATAGGTGAAGGACAACTAGAAGCTCTGAGTTTGGCACTTTCCTAGACTTTGCCCTGGGTACTTCTTTACTTGGCTAATTTTAATCTGTATTCTTTTCCTAGAATACAAACTAGAGTAACAATGACTGTGATTATACAGCTTTTAGTAAGTTCTATGTATACTTCTAGTGAATTATTGAAACTGAGTGTGTTTGGGGGGAAGTCCCCAAACTTGCATTTGGTTTCAGAAGTGAGAATGGTCTTGTGGACTGTGCCCCCTCACACATCACATCACCTGTATCTTCAATGTCTTCTAACTATGACTTAATCCTGGCTTTTTCCTAAAAACACTTCTTCCCTGGGAGGCCTGTCAAATAGTGACTGTTTCTTTCCCACATTCCTCAGGCCTCTGGATGCAGAGGTGGGATAGGTGTTCTCCATTTTCCTCATGTCCATTCTGGACCATTCTCTTAACTGTTTTAAGAAAATCTTCCATTTCTAATCTCATGCTATCACTTTCCACCACCCACTACCTTTCATTGTTGCAATCATCTGCCTCCCCAAGCTTTAGATCACCCTCACTCCTCAAAGTTACCACCTAGCCTGGTAACTAATTGCCTTACCTGTCTCATGGATATGTAACTTTTGTTAGAAAAGTACCATCCTGAAGAAAGGCCCAGAACTCAATCTGCACCAATTTAGACCCCTGTCCAATCCAGTATCCCTCTGTCCTGGGTTGATCCTTCTATAGCCCTAAAGCCTATTTTCTCTAATAATATTTTTATGGAATTCTTTAAAGTTACTTGACTGCATAACACACCAAAGTTTCGGTTTTATTCCCTGCATTATTTTTGGCTTCTTAATCAGTTTGTGGCCTATATCCAGGGTCATAGGACCTCTCCTGGGAAAACTTTTGTGATCCATTCATTTTGATGGTTATATTTTACACAGTTTCAAATTAAACCCTGCTATGTGCACAGAGAGGTGCTCGTTGCTTGGAATCCAAAGATAGAAAGACATCATTCCTATCCCCAGTTAGATCACTGTCCAATTGGGGGATGGTACAGAAACTTAAGTATGTGTTGGAGCACAATATGATACAAACTAGACCAAGGCTATGAAGGCACAAAGGATGAAGTATTGATGGAACCTTTCATTGATGTCTGGCAGTGGAACAGACAAAATCCTGCAAGAAGCCACTAAGAAAAATGGAGGAAAGATAAGTGTGTGACCTTCAGCTTTAAGAGAATATTTAGTCCCACTAATTGGAGCACAGCCAGAGGAGAGGAACCTGAAAGTGAAGGAAATAAATGAAATCATGTTAGCCGAAGGAAATGGAGCCTTAAGTCTGAGAAGAAGAAAACATGGATGGACATGATAGCTGCATTCAAGTGTGAGAATTGGTATCATTCAAGAAGACAAATGTAGTTCTTGGTAGCCTCAGATTGCAACATTCAGAAGTTATCAAAGTACTGGATTTCAAATCAGCTGGAGAATTTTCCTCTCAAGTAGAGTACCTAAAGTGCAATGTCTGCTTCAGGAGGTAATGAGTCCTTTGTCACTAGGGAGGCTCAGGGAGAGTTTGGACACATATTTCCAGGGATGTTGTAGAGAAGATCAAATAATCATTTGGTGATGGGACTAAATGGTTTAAAACAGCTCTCTTTCTAAGGTTCTATACTTCTATGCCTCTCCTGGCTCCCTGTCATCTGGCAAAGCCCAGAAAATAAGTGAGCGTGAGAAATACTGCCTTTCCAGAGGTGACATACTTGGTTTGTTTGGCCTTTCCTGTTTATCTTTCCTCTGTGACATTTCTTCTCTAATCTACGCAGAGCATATGCAATCAGTGAATTTAAGATGTAGAGTTATTTTAGTACAGTGGAAGAAAATGTCAGCATAAGTAAGATAGAGTAGGTAGATTTTAAGCTCATAGTCTAACATTATTTAATTAGCATGGCAAGAATTTAAAGAATTAAACAGCCTCTTGCCGGCTCTCCCTTCTCACCCTCCTCTATTCACTTGGTACCTTTTCTGTATTGCCAGTTCTGAGTGTGGACAACAGAATACACTCTGGCTAGTCTAAGGAGAAAGTGGATTTTTAAAAAATGACATAAGCAGGTATTTTATACAAAATAGAGAAAAATACAAGTTTTTTTTTTTTTAAACTAAACAAAAAACCTCACCCTCATCACAAGGATGCAATATGTTTGCAGAATGTTCTTACTTGTATTAGTTTCCTATGACTGCTATAAAAAAAATACCACAAGCAACATGGTTAAAAACCACAGAAATTTATTCGTTCACAGTCTGGAAGCCAGAAGTCTGAGCTCAAGGTGTTTCAGGGCCATTCTCTTTCTGAGGGCTTCTTTGCCTCTTCCAGCCTCTGCTGGGTGGCTCCTGGTAGCCCTGGATTTGTGACAGTGTAATTCCAATCTCTGCTGCTATCCTCACATGGTCTTCTGGGTTGCATGTCTCCCTGTGTCCTCTCCTTTTCCTCTGAGTATACTAGTCATTGGACTTAGAATCCTCCCTAAATTCTGGTGGATTTTGTCTTGAGATCCTTAGCTAATTAAATCTGCAAAGACCACATTTTCAAATAAGGTCACATTCTGAGGTTCTGGATGTACATGAATTTCTAGGGGACACTGTTCATCCCATTCCCCTTGTCATAACTGAAATGTGGCTCCATGCTGAGGACCCTGCATCTCTCTCAGGCACATCTTATTCTTTCAGGGCTCTTCCAGCTGCTACTCTTACCTCTTTATTCCTCCATCTTTATGGGAAAGCACATCCTCTTTTAAGATTTTTATCCTCGATATCTCATCTTCTCCTCTTCCTCATCTGATAAAAGACAAAGATTTCCAGACTAGATTTAAAACACCAATGACAAAATTCGCTACATGTTATTTATGAGAGGGTGGTGGTTTCATACTGTGTCAATTTAATAAGCCGGGACACTTTCTGTATGTTCTCAGGCTAACGTGTGTGGAAGTGAAGTAGCAGCCATTATTTTCTGAAGATTCTGGAGGCTAGACACAGGGAGAAATGAGGCAAAAGCTGTCCCTACACATTTCTACCAGCTCCCCTTACATTTCAACTCTGGCAGCTGGATAGGCTATTTTAGGAGGCCTGCTTTTTAACTTTTATCTGAACCTCCAACTTCCTCTTTCAGACCTGGATATTCTCAGCTTCTCCCATAATTGTGTAAGGTATTATTCCTGCAATAGATTTTTTGTTCATTGTATTTATAGAGGTTCTATTTTTCTAACTAAACCCTGACTAATAGAAATAGACAACATTTCCTACTAGAACGTAAATTCCATAAGGCAGATTTTTTTTGGTCTTTTTCATTCACTGCTGTGATCCTAGAACACTGTCTGATACATACTAAATAATCAATATTAATTGAATAAATTAATAGTTAATAAGAAGCAGATTTGAGAAGAAGATGGTGATGCTGTCTTCAAAATGTTGAATTGGGGTTAGTTTACATCATCCAAGTGTAGGCATCCTGTATGCAGCTGGTACTCAGGAGAGGCCCGGGACAGGAACATGAGTTATCAGCCTAAAGGTAGAGCTGCACCTATGATAATGCATGAGATTTCACTTGGAGAGGGGCCAAAGTGAGGGTTGACCTCTGGGGCATCAACACTGAGGGGTAAGAGGAAAATTAGGTAAGAGAATATCAAGGAAACAACAGTAGATCAGATCATTAAGAAGGAGAGAGGGAGTGTATCAACATTTAAAATGATAAATAAAAGTACGTAATATAAGTTCTGAAATGCTTTCACTATATGTGGCAACAAAGGGAACAGAATGACCTTAGCAAGAGTAGTTTTATGATTAAAAAGTGAGATAGTAAGTGTTAACTGATCTTTCCAGACAATTGGACCTGAATGGAAAGAAGGAAATATGGTGGTAGATAAAGAACACACAGGATAAATAAAGAGTTTTTTAAAAAGATGAAAAGGAAAACATTGAAAAAGTCATACACACACACACACACACACACTTGTGTGTGTTAGTATGTAATTGTACATTGCACCTAATGAAACCTAGACAAGGGAACTGAAATCTGTCATTTACTAGCTGTGAGATCTTGGTCAAGTTAACAACAACAACAACAACAAATCTTTCTATAATTGTTTCTTTGTCTGCCAAATGGGTATAGTAGTGGTTCTGCATCATATTCTTTTAAAAATTAAAGAAGACAATATAAAGTTCTCACTATTGTGCCAAATAAATAAGATCAGTATCTGAAAACTCATGAGTTACTTGCTGTTGCTAAGAAGAGAGAATGAGTGGAAAGGGAAAGTCAGGCCATCGCAGCAGCTCACGCCTGTATTCCTAGCACCTTGGGAGGCTGAGGCAGGCAGATCACTAGAGGTCAGGAGTTTGAGACCAGCCTGGCTAACATGGTAAAACCCTGTTTCTACTAAAAATTAAAAAAAATTAGCTGGGCATAGTGGCGCACACCTGTAATCCCAGCTACTTTGGAGGCTGAGGCAGGAGAATCGCTTGTACCCAGGAGGCGGAGTTTGCGTAAGCCAAGATGGTGCCACTGCACTCCAGCCTAAGTGACAGAGTGAGACTGTCTTAAAAAAAAAATAGAAAATAGAAAAAAAAAAACAACAGGGAAAGTCAATTGCAGAGGAAGTAAAGGGAAGGGCCTTTGGAAAGAAAGGTCACTGAGAAGTTTGGAAGTTAAGAGATTCAAGGCAAAGTATGGGACAATTCACCTTAAAAAGGAATAGTTTTCTATAAAGATGAGAGGGAAGATAGGAAAGAGAGTTAGGATCCTAAAAAATTTAAGGAGTACAGGGAATCAAAATGAGGGAATTTCTGCTTCATCAATGAACTCTTTTTTTCTGTGAAGCAAGATCAGAGGCCTGACCACTGTGAGTTAAGGAAAGAGCCAGAATGAAGTAGGGAACTTGAAAAGAGTAGCACTCATTTGAAGTAGCAGTTGTGGGGAATAAAGATAACTGTGTAGGGACAGATCAAAGGCTGGTCAGGCAAGGTCATGGACCCAATTTAAGATGAGGAACAATGACTTGCGGTAGCAGCAATCCCATGCAGTTGTGGACTTTCTCTAGCTGCCATTCAGCAGCTTGGGTTTACAAATGGAGAATGTGGTGGTGGATTGGTTTGTTATGGGGATTTTGCGGGACAGGGAAGTGAGGAAGCTGAGGACACTGGCAAGAAAGTATCTGAAGCCATGAATCCTAGGCATAGTCAGCAGAGGGAATGCTGAAGTCATGAAGGGGCTGAGGTTTGAGAATCCTGGGGCCAGAAGAACAAGTGTGGTAGAATATGGAGCTATTTGGAAGAACTGATGCTTGCATTGAAGGTATGAATTTTCTGAAGTTAGGGAGAAATTCTCTCCTAGTATTCCCTTTTCTCCAGAGTTGTTTCCACCAATCATCAAGGGTATTTATTTCTTATCCAGCACCAAAGTGTCTGGAGACTCTTCTGTACATTGGTTATTTGTCTGCATTTATTACAGCTGTATCATCTATATGACAACTCTCATGGACCACCTCTCTGCTGGTTTCCACCAAGAGACTGGGAACTCTCAGCCTAAAATCAAGGCTCCCTGGCCATTCATTTCAATATTCTTCCATATTCTAAGAGTTCTGGCAGGGAGAAAATGCACAGATGCCCTCTCTCCTTGGGACTCCCAACTTCTCCCTTGCCCCGATCCCATAATATGTCCAGGGATTTCTTTTCATTCTGAGTTAAATATTTCTTCTCAAACCATACTCTCTCAGTGGGCTTAGGCTTATAAACAAAAAATAAAATTCTAAGGTCCCCCAGTCATCTGAATGGACCCCTTCTCTCAGCCAAGGGCATTCCAAAGTTAACCTGAAAAACTAGTTCAGGACATGATGGGAAGTGGAGAGTTGAACATGCCTCATTATACCTTTCTCCCTTTTGGAATTCAGGAAAAACCAACCAGCATTAACATAAATACAGGCCTTAAGTCTGATAAGAAACATTTACAATCCATTCTCTCGGAAGCCTGCTACCTGGGGTTTCATCTACATAATAAAACCTTGGTATCAACAGCCCCTTTATTGTAACTCAGACATTCCTTTCTATTGGTAACAACCCTTTCAACCAACTGCCAATCAGAAATTTTTTAAATCTACCTATGACCTGGGAGCCCCCTGCTTCAAGTTCTCCCACTCTTCCAGATTGAACCAATGTAAATGTTACATGTATTGATTGATGTATTATGTCTTCCTAAAATGTATAAAAGAGAGCTGTACCCTGACTACCACCTTGGACATATGTTGCCAGGACCTCCTGAGGCTGTCCTGGGCAAAATAAACTTTCTAAGTTAACTGAGATCTGTCTCAGATACTTTTGGGTTCACAGCCTATACACAAAAAAAGCCAGGAAGTCAACCGCACACCTCACAGAGGCAAGGAATCATCTGTTGTCTACATGAGCAAGGGAGGAAGAAAGGGGAAAATAAAAGAAGGAAAAATTAGTTTGAATCTCAAAAGAAAACATCCTTACATAATATGTTAAAGGATACTATACAATATGGGGAAAAGATATAAGTATATGACCCAAGAGGATGAAAAAATTCACTTATTGGCAGGAAGGACAGTATCATTTGTATGTAGAAAATTGTCAGGCCTCTGAGCCCAAGCCAAGCCATCCCATCCCCTGTGACTTGCACGTATATGCCCAGATGGCCTGAAGTAACTGAAGAATCACAAAAGAAGTGAAAATGCCCTGCCCCACCTTAACTGATGACATTCCACCACAAAAGAAGTGTAAATGGCTGGTCCTTGCCTTAAGTGATGACATTACCTTGTGAAAGTCCTTTTCCTGGCTTACCCTGGCTCAAAAAGCTCCCCCACTGAGCAGCTTGTGACCCCCACTCCTGCCCGCCAGAGAACAAACCCCCTTTGACTGTAATTTTCCTTTACCTACCCAAATCCTATAAAACAGCCCCACCCTTATCTCCCTTCACTGACTCTCTTTTCGGACTCAGCCCCCCTGCACCCAGATGAAGTAAAGAGCCATGTTGCTCACACAAAGCCTGTTTGGTGGTCTCTTCACACGGACACGAGTGAAATTTGGTGCCATGACTCAGATCGGGGGACCTCCCTTGGGAGATCAATCCCCTGTCCTCCTGCTCTTTGCTCCATGAGAAAGATCCACCTACGACCTCAGGTCCTCAGATCGACCAGCCCAAGAAACATCTCACCAATTTCAAATCTGGTAAGTGGCCTTTTTTTACTCTTTTCTCTGACTTCCCTCACTATCCCTCAACCTCTTTCTCCTTTCCATCTTGGCGCTACACTTCAATCTCTCCCTTCTCTTAATTTCAATTCCTTTCATTTTCTGGTAGAGACAAAGGAGACACGTTTTATCCATGGACCCCCAAAACTCCGGCATCGGTCACGGACTGGGAAGGCAGCCTTCCTTTCATGTTTAATCATTGCAGGGACATCTCTCTGATTATTCACCCATGTTTCAAGGGTGTCAGACCACGCAGGGATGCCTGCCTTGGTCCTTTACCCTTAGCGGCAAGTCCCGCTTTTCTGGGGAAGGGGAAGTACCCCAACCCCTTCTCTCCTTGTCTCTACCCCTTCTCTGTTTTTCCAGGGAAAGGGCAAGTACCCCAACACCTTCTCTCCTTGTCTCTATCCCTTCTCTGCTTTTCTGGGGAAGGGGCAATTACCCCAACCCCTTCTCTCCTTGTCTCTACCCCTTCTCTGCTTTTCTGGGGAATGGGCAAGTACCCCAACCCCTTCTCTCCTTGTCTCTACCCCTTCTCTGCTTTTCCGAGGAAAGGGCAAGTACCTCAACCCCTTCTCTCCTTGTCACAACCCCTTCTCTGCTTTTCTGGGGAAGGGGCAAGTACTTCAACCCCTTCTCTCCTTGTCTCTACCCCTTCTCTGCTTTTCCGGGGAAAGGGCAAGTACTCCAACCCCTTCTCTCCTTGTCACAACCCCTTCTCTGCTTTTCTGGGGAAGGGGCTAGTACCGCAACCCCTTCTCCTTCACTCTTAGTGGCAAGTCCCAATTTTCTGGGGGAGGGGCAAGTACCCCTCAACCCCTTCTCTTTCACCCTTAGTGGCAAGTCCCGCTTTTCTAGGGGGCAAGAACCTCCAATCCCTTATTTCCACACCCCAACCTCTTATCTCTGTGCCCCAATCCCTTATTTCTGCACCCCAACCTCTTATCTCTGTGCCCCAATCCCTTATTTCCATGCCCCAACCCCCCTTCCTGCTTTTCTGGAGGGTAAGAACCCCAAACCCCTTCCCTCCGTGTCTCTATGCTTTCTTTTCTCTGGGTTTGCCTCCTTCACTATGGGCAACCTTCCACCCTCCATTCCTCCTTCTTCTCCCTTAGCCTGTGTCCTTAAGAACTTAAAACCTCTTCAACTCACACCTGACCTAAAACCTAAATGCCTTATTTTCTTCTGCAACACCGCTTGACCCCAACACAAACTTAAAAATGGCTCTAAATGGCCAGAAAACGGCACTTTTGATTTCTGCATCCTACAAGACCTAAATAATTTTTGTTGAAAAATGGACAAATGGTCTGAGGTGCCTTACGTCCAGGCATTTTTCACACTTCGTTCCCTCCCTAGCCTCTGTTCCCAATGCGATTCCTCCCAGATCCTCCTTCTTTCCCTCCCGCCTGTCCCCTCAGTCCCAACCCCAAGCATTACTGAGTCTTTCCAGTTTTCCTTTTCTACAGACCCATCTGACCTTTCCCCTCCTCCCCAGGCTGCTCGTCGCCAGGCCAAGCTAAGTCCCAATTCTTCCTCAGCCTCCACTTCTCCACCCTATAATCCTTCTATCAACTCCCCTCCTCACAGCTGGTCTGGCTTACAGTTTAGTTCTGCAACTAGCTCTTCCCCACCTGCCCAGCAATTTACTCTTAAAAAGGTGGCTAGAGCTAAAGGCATAGTCAAGGTTAATGCTCCTTTTTCTTTATCCCAAATCAGATAGCATTTAGGCTCTTTTTCATCAAATATAAAAATCCAGCCCAGTTCATGGCTCATTTGGCAGCAACCCTGAGACGCTTTACAGCCCTAGACCCTAAAAGGTCAAAAGGCTGTCTTATTCTCAATATACATTTTATTATACAATCTGCTCCCGACATTAAATAAAACTCCAAAAATTAGAATCTGGCCCTCAAACCCCACAACAGGACTTAATTAACCTCACCTTCAAGGTATACAATAATAGAAAAAAGTTGCAATTCCTTGCCTCCACTGTGAGACAAACCCCAGCCACATCTCCAGCACACAAGAACTTCCAAACGCCTGAACCACAGCGGCCAGGCGTTCCTCCAGAACTTCCTCCCCCAGGAGCTTGCTACAAGTGCCAGAAATCTGACCACCAGGTCAAGGAATGCCTGCATCCCAGGATTCCTCCTAAGCCGTGTCCCATCTGTGCGGGACCCCACCAGAAATCGGACTGTTCAACTCACCTGGCAGCCACTCCCAGAGTCCTTGGAACTCTGGCCCAAGGCTCTCTGACTGACTCCTTCTTGGCTTAGCAGCTGAAGACTGACACTGCCTGATCGCTTCGGAAGCCCCGTAGACCATCACGGACGCTGAGCTTTAGGTAATTCTCACAGTGGAGGGTAAGTCCGTCCCCTTCTTAATCAATACGGAGGCTACCCACTCCACATTACCTTCTTTTCAAGGGCCTGTTTCCCTTGCCTCCATAACCATTGTGGGATTGACAGCCAGGCTTCTAAACCTCTTAAAACTCCCCAACTCTGGTGCCAACTTAGACAATACTTTTTATGCACTCTTTTTTAGTTATCCCCACCTGCCCAGTTCCCTTATTAGGCCGAGATATTTTAACCAAATTATCTGCTTCCCTGACTATTCCTGGACTACAGCTGCATCTCATTGCTGCCCTTCTTCCCAGTCCAAAACCTCCTTTGCGTCCTCCTCTTGTATTCCCCCACCTTAACCCACAAGTATAAGATACCTCTACTCCCTCCTTAGCGACCGATCATGCACCCCTTACCATCTCATTAAAACCTGATCACCCTTACCCTGCTCAAAGCCAATATCCCATCCCACAGCATGCTTTAAAAGGATTAAAGCCTATTATCACTTGCCTGCTACAGCATGGGCTTCTAAAACCTAAAAACTCTCCTTACCATTCCCCCATTTTACCTGTCCTAAAACCAGACAAGGCTTACAAGTTAGTTCAGAATCTGCGCCTTATCAACCAAATTGTTTTGCCTATCCACCCCATGGTGCAGAAACCCATATACTCTCCTATCCTCAATACCTCCCTCTTCTACCCATTATTCTGTTCTGGATCTCAAACATGCTTTCTTTACTATTCCTTTGCACCCATCATCCCAGCCTCTCTTCATTTTCACTTGGACTGACCCTGACACCCATCAAGCTCAGCAAATTACCTGGGCTGTACTGCTGGAAGTCTTCACAGACAGCCCCCATTACTTCAGTCAAGCCCAAATTTCTTCCTCATCTGTTACCTATCTCGGCATAATTCTTCATGAAAACACACGTGCTCTCCCTGCCGATCATGTCCGACTGATCTCTCAAATCCCAACCCCTTCTACAAAACAACAACTCCTTTCCTTCCTGGGCATGGTTGGATACTTTCGCCTTTGGATACCTGGTTTTGCCATCCTATCAAAACCACTATATAAACTCACAAAAGGAAACCTAGCTGACCACATAGATCCTAAATCCTTTCCCCACTCCTCTTTCCGTTCCTTGAAGACAGCTTTAGAGACTGCCCCCACTCTAGCTCTCCCTGACTCATCCCAACCCTTTTCATTACACACAGCTGAAGTGCAGGGCTATGCACTCAGAATTCTTACACAAGGACCAGGATTGTGTCCTGTAGCCTTTTTGTCCAAACAACTTGACCTTACTGTTTTAGCCTAGCCCTCATGTCTGCGTGCAGCAGCTGCCGCTGCTTTAATACTTTCAGAGGCCCTCAAAATCACAAACTATGCTCAACTTACTCTCTACATTTCTCATAACTTCCAAAATCTATTTTCTTCCTTATACCTGATGCATATACTTTCTGCTCCCCAGCTCCTTCACCTGTACTCACTCTTTGTTAAGTCCCACAATTACCATTGTTCCTGGCCCGGACTTCAATCCAGCCTCCCACATTATTGCAGATACCACACCTGACCCTCATGACTGCATCTCTCTGATCCACCTGATGTTCATCC
This sequence comes from Pongo pygmaeus, assembly GCF_028885625.2. Lineage (NCBI taxonomy): Eukaryota > Metazoa > Chordata > Mammalia > Primates > Hominidae > Pongo > Pongo pygmaeus. Next base: position 36,536,461 of record NC_072388.2, read on the forward strand.
CATTTCCCCACATTTCCTTCTTCCCTGTTTCTCACCCTGATCACACTTGCAGTTCCACCAGGCCTAATCACCACACACCAGCAGAGGCAGGCTATGCTATAGTACAAGCCACTAGCCCGCCTCTTAGAACCTTTCATTTCCTTTCCATCATAGAAATCTATCCTCAAGGAAATAACTTCTCAGTGTTCCATCTGCTGTTCTATCTGCTATTCTACTACTCCTCAGGGATTATTCAGGCCCCCTCCCTTCCCTACACATCAAGCTGGAGGATTTGCCCCCACCCAGGACTGGCAAATTAGCTTTACTCAACATGCCCCAAGTCAGATAACTAAAATACCTCTTAGTCTAGGTAGACACTTTCACTGGATAGGTAGAGGCCTTTCCTACAGGGTCTGAGAAGGCCACCGCAGTCATTTCTTCCCTTCTGTCAGACATAATTCCTCAGTTTAGCCTTCCCACCTCTATACAGTCTGATAACAGACCAGCCTTTATTAGTCAAATCAGCCAAGCAGTTTTTCAGGCTCTTAGTATTCAGTGAAACCTTTATATCCCTTACGGTCCTCCGTCTTCAAGAAAAGTAGAACGGACTAAAGGTCTTTTAAAAACACACCTCAGCAAGCTCAGCCACCAACTTAAAAAGGACTGGACAATACTTACCACTTTCACTTCTCAGAATTCAGGCCTGTCCTCGGAATGCTACAAGGTACAGCCCATTTGAGCTCCTTTTTATTAAGCCCCAGTCTCATTCCAGACATCAGACCAACTTGGACTGTGCCCCAAAAAACTTGTCATCCCTACTATCTTCTGTCTAGTCATACTCCTATTCTCCATTCTCAACTACTCATACATGCCCTGCTCTTGTTTACACTGCCAGTTTACACTGTTTCTCCAAGCCATCCCAGCTGATATCTCCTCATGCTATCCCCGAACTGCCACTCTTAACTCTTGAAGTAAATAAATAATCTTTGCTGGCAGGACTATGCTGAATCTCCTTAGGCACTCTCTAATCAGATGTCCTAGGTCCTCCCAATTCTTAGACCTTTTATATCTGTTTTTCTCCTTCTCTTATTCCATTTAGTTTTTCAATTCATACAAAACTGTATCCAGGCCATCACCAATCATTCTAAATGACAAATGTTTCTTCTAACAACCCCACCATATCACCCCTTACCACAAAATCTTCCTTCAGCTTAATCTGTCCACTCTAGGTTCCCATGCTGCCCCTAATCCCGCTCGAAGCAGCCCTGAGAAACATCGCCCATTCTGTCTCTATATACCACCCCCCAAAAATTTTCGCCACCCCAACACTTCAATACTATTTTGTTTTATTTTTCTTATTAATATAAGAAGGCAGGAATGTCAGGCCTCTGAGCCCAAGCCAAGCCATCCCATCCCCTGTGACCTGCACTTATAAGCCCAGATGGCCTGAAGTAACTGAAGAATCACAAAAGAAGTGAATATGCCCTGCCCCACCTTAACTGATGACATTCCACCACAAAAGAAGAGTAAATGGCCGGTCCTTGCCTTAAGTGATGACATTACCTTGTGAAAGTCCTTTTCCTGGCTTATCCTGGCTCAGAAAGAACCCCCACTGAGCACCTTGCGACCCCCACTCCTGCCCGCCAGAGAACAAACTCCCTTTGACTGTAATTTTCCTTTACCTACCCAAATCTTATAAAATGGCCCCACCCCTATCTCCCTTCGCTGACTCTCTTTTCGGACTCAGCCCGCCTGCACCCAGGTGAAATAAACAGCCATGTTGCTCACACAAAGCCTGTTTGGTGGTCTCTTCACACGGACGCGCATGAAAAAAATCACCTCTCAAAATAGTAAGTTGCTGAAAGGGGAGTGGTTGCGCTAGAATCAGCACCAATGACTCTTTTATCCTATTTCTCAGTTTTAGGGGAAAAGACTCTACAAAACTACAGGTGTTTTGCTGACAGTAGAAAAAAACCTTCACTTGTTAACATGTTAATCAAACTTTGGAAAAGACATCACAAGTCAAATCCTATCACAGGATGCTTTATAGAGATTATCTATTTTAAATTTTATTGGAATTTCGATGACATCAAGTTGTTATTGCTTGGACCACAGTGGTGGTGGTTATCTAAAGATTTCTGCAAAAGTGCCATGCCTTCTCAAATAAGGCAAGTCATCTAAAAAATATCCCTTATATATATTTTTCATTTCTTTCATCATGTTACAGAGAATTTCAGTGGTATTCTAAGACTCAAAGCCTCCCCAAGGAACCAAATCAAGCTTTTATGCATCAGTGGAAACCAGAAAGTGTACACAGTGGCAATGGCCAGAGATTACTCTTTCATCTGGTTCAACCCCTAGAGACACAAGGTCTCATCCCGTTCACACCCAAATCCCCCTCCTTCCCCAAACACACAGCCTCCACATGCATTCTCTGACAAGCCTGAGTAATATTTCCTCAGTTCTCCCTAGCCACTCAGTCCAGGTTTTAATATAGCTGGAATATCTTGGGTAGCTTTATCAAGATGTAAACCTTATAATCAAGGCTTAGTTCAAAATTTAAGTTGTTCCAGCTGTCAACTGACATACAACTGTATAAAATCTGAAACTTTCCCTATCAAAGTTCTCAATGTTAAAATCTCCCCCTGGTGGATTTTCAGAGCATGTGTTTTCACAAGTAAAACTGAATAGAATTTTCCAAAAAAAAAAAAAAAAAGCTAAAAATTTCATATGTGTGAAAAATAAGACCTATTAATCTCAAAGTTCAGAGGGGAAAAAATGCAATTTCATTTAAAAGCTTGCCATCAAAAAAATTCTAAAACTAAAGTAGAATAGTTTTGGTTTACTCTAGTCTTATGTGCAAGTGTGAATATTGAGTTTTACAAGTTTTTCTTGTGTGTCATTATCCTCTATTAAGTTAAGGTATTTTAATGGACTAAACATGCTAATTTCTTACTTAATTGTTTAGTGAAGAGAGGCATAATGTTTCAATTAGGAAAGAATGTTCCCCCACGAGTGAATCTGCCATCTGTGTATTCTCATCTCTGTTAAAACTGTCAGTCAAATCAACAAAAGTCCAAGTGCAAAGTCCCTAAACCAGCTGAAATGTGCACACACTTGCTCTAGGGAAGGGGAAATTTTATTTTAATTGATTTTGTTTCAGCAGCAATCCCTTTTCCTTTCCTGGGAATACATTTTGGCTGGGATTTTGTGGCATCAGTACAAATCACTTCAAAGCAGCTATTGCTCCTTTATCCTCTACCTAGCAGCTCTGCTGACCCACCACTTGGATACCCATTTTCCTGAGGTGGAGCAAAGATGAGGCATGGCAAGACTACAGGAATGGAGTAGGAAAAAACTACAGAGAAATACTCATGCAGAAGATAGCACAAAGCTGCCTGCAGTACTGATGGTCACATGTTTAGAACTGGGAAATGGTGGTCAGTTGTTAACAGAAAATGCATTTTCTTTGGTACCAAAATACCAATGGCTCATCAATCTTAATACTTTTATAATAACATTTTTTAAGGTTAAATTTTTTCAAAACGTCACTCCAAATTTCTGATGAGGTCTAGTTACTTTTAAATAATTAGGCAACATGAATAGAGGAGAAGACTGAGGCAATTATTGGATTCAATGAGGAATGCATAAAACACAAAAATGACTTAAATTTGCTATTTATGTGATTTTGTGGTCTCAGAACCACCCTTCAATTGAATTGAATTTAGTAAGAGATAAGACCACAGCAGTGTGGCATGATGTTTAAGAGCACAGGCCTTAGGGTAGATTGTCAGAGTCAAATTCGAGCTCTGGCTGTGTGACTTTGAGCCAGTTATTTAACCTCTCTGTGCCTTGGTTTCTTCATCTACAAAATGAGAGTAGTAAATAGAAACTTCCTCATCGTGTAGTTGGAAGGGTTAAATATGCTGAAACCGTAAATGGAAAGTACTTAGTACACACAGATCCCACAGCTTTTTTTGGTCACTTTCAGACATTAACAGTCTTATTTTCAGACATTATTTTAAAAATCCTTTTTAAATTGAAACTTTCATTTCTCATTGAACTTAAATCTCTTTGTCCCTATACCAGCTCCAGCACGACCTATGCGTGGATCCTGCAGTAGGGAAGAGGGAAGTGGTTAATTCTTTATCATGTCTTTGCAGTATTTTTTTACTCTACCTCCCTCACCCCTTTCTCTGTCTTTGGTTCCTGCAGGGGAGAGGGAAAATCATTTGGTGACAGCCAATTTCTTCCTTGAGCGGTGCAGTTATAATCATGCATTGTGCCCTCTGTGAGTGCTTCTTTCTCTTTTGAAATTCTTCAGTGGGTTCTTCAGCATCGCCCACTCTGTTGCTGGAGACCACCCACTGTGTCCTTGGATGGCGTGCCCAATATCCTTAGCCAGCTGGCTGCATTCCCCACTCAGCTACTGATTGTTGTGCTTCACAAACTTCCTGCTGAGCGTCCTCTCATCCTGGGGTGGAGAGCAGACCCATCATGGGGCTCCCACCTGCCTGCCTGCCTGCCATACTGTCCATGCCAGTGTCTGAGAAACACCGCCTCTGCTCCACTTTCAGTGGGAACCAGCATTTTGCACCCCCCTCCATAGCCTTTTCTCTTAACTCTACCACCTGAAGCAATTCCCACTGGGCTGCTTGTTCACCTTTAAGTTTTCCAGGTAAGAATCAGACATCAGTCTCTGTGTCTTGTCAAATGTTCAGGGATAATACCAAGCTCTTTAAGTGGTCTTATAGAAGCCTCCACAGTTTACTGATGGGGTAATCACCAACTTTCCATCTTCTGTGGGAAGAAAAATGCACAGCACTCTGAGAACTGTCTCTAAGGAATTAATCACTATCAACTTCCTTTCTACTCTCATATATGGAGGTAGGCAATGGGCTAAGGGGGTGGACTAGCACCTCTGTTTAGAAAGTGGATACATTTCCCAATTGCAGTCATCAGGTTGGGAGCCTGGGGCCTCACTGGAAATTGAGACAGAAAATAAAAGTTAAGTTAAACTTAGACTGTGCATATGTAACATTCAAACATTTGGGTTATGTGAGTCAATGAGTTCAGTGATTAGTATGAATCCTTACCATGTGGTAGGCTAGATTGACTTCAGTATGACGTAGATAGGGGTGATTAATAACTTAGAGTTATTTTAGCTGAGGGTGTGTCATGTACCAAAAACTGGTGAATGGAACATAGTTCACAGTGTTGGAATTATGGGATTCGACTGGATAGGCAGGAGGAAAAAGAAAGGGTAAGTATCATGCACATAGAAACTGTCAGTATTTTTTAGACTGCAGAAGTGAATGTCAAACCTACTGTATTAAGCTCTTAAGCAAGGGACAAAAATGGATTTTTCAAGTTTTGGGGCTAATTCAAAAACAGTGTTACATTGTAACCCATACCTCAGAAATTATTTTATAATAGCTAAATATTTACATAGTGCTTACTATATGCCAGACACTGTTTTAAACACTTTTAATGTATTTAATCCTTTTAACAATTTTACAAGATAGATGCACTGTTACTTCCTTTTACAAATGAGGAAAATGAAGCACAGAGGGATCAAACAACCAGCACAAGGTTAAAGTCATGGAAAATATGAGATGTAAGCCCTGATGTTTGGCATTAGACTACACTTTGCTTTCGCAAACATTATCTTGTGATTTACGTCACAAATAAATCACATTATATAGCAATGATAAAGTAATTCCAAAAGATAGGCATATCAGACTCAAGCATACTCAATGAATCACTTAGCTATGGGATGATAGGGGCTGCCTAGAAAATAATTGACTGCTGTAGCTCCTGTTCCAGTTCCTTCTACCAACTTCTGATGGGTATGTTTTGTTTACCATTTAATTTACATCACAACATGTTAATTTCAAGAATAAATTTATTAGTGTTTTTCTAAAAGTAAAAATAATTGAGGAGAAAATAAATCAGCAAATGTTATATTAAATAGAACAGACACTTATGGCCTGGAGTCTTTTCATTTTTAAGGTATAAAAAGCTTTTATTGCTTTTATCTTACTTAAAAAGCAATGCATGCTTATGACTGAAAAATTAGAAAATCTCTGCAAAAGGGAGAAGAAAGCATTCACAACCCAACTACCTGATGATAACCACTGTTAATATCTTAGTAACTGTCCTTTCAAGCCTATGCATATATATGTTCATTTAATGTGTGTGTATGTATTTGCATCATTATTTATATAACATGTTTATTTTTGACTGGGGGAAGAGCAAAATTTTATTTTGGAATGAAAAAGGCCAAGGGGATAGTCAGAAAAGAATAAAGTGAGTGGTGTGGCATCCTCTCTCCATCTTCTTGATGGCTGGGGTTATACATCTGCGCTTCAAGTTCTTCCAAAGGCTCAACTGTTTTGTTTGGTGTGCATGTTTGCTTACCTTGAGGGTTATCAATCAAGCTCAGAGTCCATTAAATAAAATATAGCCTATCATCTATCTTCATTATGACCTGGAAAGACAGAGTCCAATTTAGACTCCTAGCCCTCTTCACAAGCTCTACCCTGGAACTTGCCCCCACCAGTAGCCTGTCCTACTTCAACTTCCATTCCTGGCTTTGTCTTGCCCAGTGAATAGGCTCATGTACATTAGGACAGATACCTGAACCCCTATGGCCAAGCTCATTCCTCATCTGCCACATCCTCTCCTAGTCACCTCTGAGCCTCTTCTTGGCCATGTATTTGGCTCACACTTCCCTGGAAGTGGGTTTGGAGCCTCTGGGCAGGGAGTCATGGAGTCTAGAAGATTGTGATCTAGCATATGGGCTAGATGTGGCTTGCAGGCTCAGACTGGGCACTTGTTGGCTGCGGGAACTCCTTCCCTTGCCGGGAAGGATGTGGCTAGAAGCGGGAAAGAACAGGATCTTTATGTATTCTCTATGTGAGGTGCTGATCAAAATAAATAATTGTATTTACACCTAGAGATGTTCTCTAAATTATGACTGTAGAAAGTAAGTTAAAAATGGGAATGTGTAGCTTTAGTATGCCAACACCTACATCTGCAGAATCCCCATGATTTATGTGCGCTGTTGCCTTTGACTGGAACAACCTTCATCAGACATGTGCCCTTTTACTTTCACCTTATTCAGAACTGCTCAAACATCTTCTTTCCTTCCCTTTCCATCTAATCTATACCAAGTACACCCACCCCTCCAGCACTCTGTATCCTCTCACCCCCACTTATCTTCTTAGAACTTATCACTAAATGAAATTACGGTACCTGTACTTGTTTACTGTCTTTCTGTCCTACTAGAATTCCACAGAAAATTAATCTAATTTGTCACTATATCTATTGTGCCTAGAACAGTGCCTGCCACCCAGTGGGCATTCCCTAAGTATTTGCTAAATTAATAAGTAAATTACTAAGTTACAATTAAAAACACACATTACTCATACATAGTGGAATTCTGATATTAATTTCCACTTCCTTTTAACTAAGAAATGGGGCAAATAACTGGAAATAAATCTTTTCTACTGCAGTCTGAATTTTACTTCCATAAAATAAAACACACACAAATAATTTTTTTAAATTAGGATATAATATCAGAAACCACTGCATTGGCTAATGGCATAGGCAGTGAAATCTTGGCTCAACCAAACAGTCAACAAAGAAGGAGTGTAGGCCAGGTGTCCCCACCTGGGCTATGCTATCTTTTTACTTCCTTCTTCTGGCAGGAAAGGAGATGTCAGGCTGTAGGAAAGGAGCAGCACAGGCTACTTCCTCAAGGACTAAGTAAAGTATCATTCCATGCTGTGGGCAAAAGGAGACAGGGGCAGGGCCAGGTGCTGGTGAGGAGAGGCAGTCCACTCTCAAGAGGGGAGAGTGCGCTGAGGATCCAGGACCTCTTTCTGGACCACTCCTGGTAGTTCTGAGTTCCAGTCTGACAGCTCACAGACACAGCCTCCCATTTTGCCTCCAGCAGGAGAAGACAAGAAGATGGAGACAGTCAACCTAGAACCAGTAATGACCAGTTCCAACTTAATTGCAGAAAGGGAGAAAAGATCAATCATTTAAGTTGCTTCATCATCTAAATAAAAGTGTTTTGGCTGATGAAACATGAACCTAGACTCCTGCCTCAACGTATTTAAAATGAGAACAAAGTGGCAGTATCATGGTGGTGGGCGTTTAGATGCCTACATTGTTTTCATCTACAAAACGGGCTTTCCTTCCACACCCTAGCTCTTTGCTGGGCTGGTGGAGCTGATTGACAGATATAGCCCGCTCCAAAGGAACAGCCCTTTCTCAAGGAATGAATGATTTGCTGTAAGTATTTAAATCCTCTGCTCAAAATCAAACATAAATTGAAGTATCAAAATAAAAATATGGTTTGTGGTTTTGAAAGCATTTCTTTGTGATTTTTGCTAAAAAGAGAAATGCCAAAAAAAAAATGTTAAAGATTTTGAGACAATTGTCTGGCGCGGTGGCTCATGCCTGTAATCCCAGCACTTTGGGAGGCCGAGGCGGGCAGATCTTGAGGTCAGGAGATCAAGACCATCCTGGTCAACATGTTGAAACCCCATCTCTACTAAAAATATAAAAATTAGCTGGGCATGATGGGCGCCTGTAATCCCAGCTACTCAGGAGGCAGAGGCAAGATAATCACTTGAATCCGGGAGGTGGGGGTTGCAATGAGCCAAGATCATGCCACTGCACTCCAGCCTGGGCAACAGAGTGAGACTGGTTCTCAAAAAAAAAAAAAAAAAAAAAAAAAAAAGATTTTGAGACAGTAGTTTTAAACTAATGCAATCCATCTTAAAATCCTTAACTAATAGACTTTATTACAGAAAAATGTATTACTGATAAGGACTATTCAAAATAATACAGATAACATGAATGTTCTGCTTTTATGTTTCCATTATTTGTAATGAATACTTTCCTGAATGTGCTGAATTCTTGTTTTTAGAAATATTATTTTGTAGTAGAGAAAACATAGGGAAGAATATGAGTTGTTACACCATATGGGTCTTTCCTAAAAGCACAAAAAAAGACTCTGTCATGCTGTTCACAGAAGAGGCGATAAGAAAATCAGTGGGCCAGGGTGAGTTTGCTGAGGTTGGTGATGAACTAAACCACAGGCTACCAAGGCTGCTGTGATTGGGTATTCCTGAGAAATGAAGTCCAGGATTGTTTCTTAGCCCTATAGCCACATTTGAGCTCTGGTAACTTTCTCATTAGACTGACATCATGTTAACTGCTTAGTGGCAGATGGTCCTTAAGTGACACAACCTTTGCTGTGGGCCATATTGCTGAGTGGTGTTAGCCCCTTATACTGAGTTTGGTCCCATCTGTCCAGACAGGTGTTTGTAAACCTGACACTGATTCTGCTGCTGCAGAGAATGTTCCAGGAAGTGTACCCTTTAATCCCTGGCCCCAGCCAGCCCTTTATCATTGGTATGAATTAGAGGTGCTCATTTAAGGATCAACATATGCTCTGATTGGAAAAACCACATTAGTAATGATTTTGACATAAGCAGAAGTTGAGGTCCTGATAATTACTATTCCACCAAACCAACTGAGGCTCAAAACTGCTATTAAAAAGAAATGATCTTCCACGTATGATGACTTTCACACTGCATGACACCATTAAATAACCATCATTAGCTACTAACGCATGTACTACCCATTTTCTAGAGCCCTTTCTCTGCTAAGAAATTTAAGACCAAGAATGATCAATGAATGAGCCGTCAGTATGATAACTGTTGATATAGGACATGCAAATTGAAATTATTTAGAATAATTTAAGTGTATAAGGAATTATTACACATGATAATATTCCTAAGCTAGTAAAGCTCTATTTGTAAGGAGCTCACAGTTCATTTCTTTGCATCTACATTTTATAATCTAGAAAAGAGGAAAGTGCTATCCATGGGATGCCTTGACAAAATAAAACAAGGTGATTTGGGGCAATTTTGTAGGTACTGCACTAGATGCTGGGGATAGAAAAATAAATAAAATACAAGCCCCTGGTCTCCACAAGCTGATACATTTATAAGAGGGTACAGATAAGTACACAAAAAGCCACAGTACAGTGTGATAAATATAATAATCAAAGTGTGCACCTGGTACATGATAGCACAGGAGACTATAGCTTGTAGGAGAAAGTTACAATGAGGGAAGAAAATCAGTCTGCTTAAGAATCTGCAACTTCCTAAATTGGAACATTTCATTCTCCCCTTTCTGGAAAACATCTCCTTCTTTTCTATCTATAAATGTTCATATCACAGAGGCATAGGAAAGATGGTAACCAAAGAGGGCTGGAGGACAGGTAACTTGTAGGGAGAAAACAAGCTCTTCCTAATCTTTTCAAGGTTTTAGACATGTGAACTTAAAATGTTTTTAACAAGACAAGAAGATGGTTGAGTCCTGACTATTCATTGGCTGTGTTTTTTGCAAATTAAAGTGATCTCATGCCTATATCAGTTTTCCTTTTTCTTTGGAAATATTTATATTAAATTGAGATCTGAGGGGAAGATAGCACTCTAACTGGGCTCCTGCTTTTAATATAATTTGAAAATAGCTGCAACCCCAATCCACCTTCCTGGTGGCCCAGAAATGCCACCCTTTTTGTTTGTTTGTTTGTTTTTGTTGTTCATAGATTAGTTCACAAATACAATAATTAGAAATACATGACTGGGCTGAGCACTGTGGCTCACACGGGTAATACCAGCACTTTGTGAGGCTGAGACAGGAAAATTGCTTGAGCTAGGAATTCCACACCAGTCTGTGCAACACAGGAAGACCCCATCTCTACAAAAACCTTAAAAATTAGCCAGGCATTGTGGGGCACACCTATAGTCCCCAGCTACTCCAGAGGCTAAGGTGGGAGGATCACTTGAGGCTGAGACATCAAGGCTACAGTGAGCTGTGATTATGCCACTACACTCCAGCCTGGGTGATAGAGCAAAACCCTGTCTCAAAATAATAATAATAATAATAATTTAAAAATAAATACATAACTGAAAAGATTTAATAATGCTGCATAGCTTATATCCATCTCAATCCCTCTCTTTGTCTTTCTCTCATGCTTTTTAAAATTGAAGTAAAACTCCCATAATATAAAATTTATAATTTTAATCATTTTTGAAGTGCACAATTCAGGGATTTTTAGCATATTCACAATGTTATGCAATCATCACCACTATCTAATTCCAGAACATTTTCACCACTCAGAAAAGAAACCTCATACCCATTAAGCAGTCCTTCCTCATTTCCCTCTGCCCCAGCCCCTGGCAACCACTAATTTACCTTGTCTGTATGTATTTGCCTACCCTGGGCATGTCATATAAATGGAATCATGCCACACATGGCCTTTTGTGTCTGGCATCTTTCCCTTTGCATAATGTTTTCAAGCTTCATCTATGCTGAAGCATGTATTAGTACTTCATTTCTTTTTATGGTTGAATACTATTCCATTGTATAGATATACCACAATTTATTGATTCAGCAATTGATGGATATTTGGATTGTTTCTAATTTTTGGCTATTATGAATAGTGCTGCTATGAATGTTCATGCACAAGTTTTTGTTTAAACACCTGTTTTCAATTTTGAGGAGTAAATAGAAGTGGAATTGCTGGCTCATATGGTCATTCTAGTTTAAACTTCTTAAGCAATTGCCAAAATTTTTTTCTGAAGTTGCTGCATCATTTTTTATTCCCACCAGCAATGTATGAGTGTTCTAATTTCTCCACATTCTCACTAACGTTTATTTTTTGTTTTTAAAAATGTTCTTATAGCCATCCTAGTGGGTGAAAAGTGGCATCTCAAAAAAATAAAAATAAAAAGCATTCTCACGTCAGGTCTTAAGTTTTCTTCTTTTGTATATGAGGCCACAAAATTGAGAGAAGTTTTCCCTAAGATGAGCTGAAAGTGAATTTAATGAAATTCTGAACAACAGAGCTGTTTTTCACTGACTCCCATCACCCACTTCCCAAAGAGCAATCATGATCAAAGCCAAGGCGTCTAACTAATGACTGTTGAAATCCAAGCTCCCAGAGGTACAGATAGTCAGGTGTCTTTAGTCAGTGATTGGCAGAGGCATCTAAGCCATTATATGAGGCTTGGCTAGTAAAATGCTCTTCCGGGATTCTGGGACAATACCCACTCTCTCTTTTTTTTTTTTTTTTTTAACTTAATGAACATTTATTTTCTCTCCATATGTGCTGTATTTGTAAAGGAAAAATAAATATAACTAAACACCAATTGTACATTCCACTTTAAAGAAGGCAATTTGTTCAGGTAAAACAATGGGTTAAAACAGTTTGAGCCTTACGAAATTTCAAATTCCATCCTAGCACATTCCTCATTAATAATTGCACACATTCCTATGAAAATCTGTCATTTATTTTAATCTTTGATTGCTATCATCAACATACTACAGAAGTTATTCTTTCCTGTTCAAGACAATTAGTTCTGAGAACTAAAACACATACAGTATATGTAAGTGATTACCTGGATAAAGCAACAGGGCATTAGGAAATGTACTTTTTTGTTTTTAATTTCTGCATCCATTTCTTCATTCTGGACTGGTACAGATAGCCTCCATAAGGAGTTTAGCCTCTCCTTGGAGCAAACTCTACTGAGAGGAGGAAAACTGAGACTTACAGTACAGCGGGCACAGCCTGGTTGAGGAGAAGGAGAAACTAAGGAAAAACTGGAGACAGCAAAGCTTGAAGAAGGCAGGACACTAAGCTGCTGCGGGTCACTCCTCCTGTGAACATGCAAGTTTCAAATAAAGACTTGCAGGGATCTTACCGAGCAAAGCAACGTTTATGAAAAGGAACAGGGAAGTTGCATGGAGTGTGATTCTTCCTTCCACAGGAACAGTTGGAAAGCCAAAGAGACCCTAGGGTAAGAATGGTGGGAAGTCCCAGGGTTCGTTTAAAATCCTGAAAACGGAACATACATTCTTTCTTACAGGGAAACCGTTTTGATTCTTAAATGAAGTCAGCGAGCTTCAGGCTTGCCTACATTGATATCTCCTAATGGTTTGGGCACGTGACCCAGAGCCAGGTCACACATCAAGCCTCAGAAAGAGCTGACATCCTAGCACTTCCCGGAAAAACTCGAAAGTCGCCCTGCCGTTCCTGGGGTTTGTGACAAGTCTGGTCATGGCACGGCGGCAGCTCCTCACCTGGATTTAGAAGAGCTGGCGTCCCCGCCCGCCCAAGCCTTTAAACTCTCGTCTGCCAGAGCCCGCCAACTCTCCAGGGTACAAAGTACAGCAGGGACGCGGGTGGAGCCCTTCCAAGCGGCGCAGCCTTATCTTTCCCGAGTGAACACCTAGGTGGATTCCCAACACCGCGCCTGGCACGTTCTGGAGGGAGTCTCAAGCTTCTCCAGAGCTCCCAGCCGCGCGTCCTCGTTTCTGCAGTCGATATTCCTGTGGGAGACACTGGGGGCTCTGAGCGCTACGAGCTTTATTAAGAGATTTGCAAATGGTTCACTCAGGTCCCTGAACACTCCCAACAGCCTAAGCTGCCTGCTGTGTTATAGCGCAGAAGCCCCTAACGCACGATGGTTGTCCTTTCTTCTCATAACGCTCGCAGCTTAGGGCCAGTTTCCGCGACTCTAAGAGTAATTGCGTGGGCACCTGTGCTGGGGCCAGGCGCAAAGAAGTGAGTCAGTCTGCGCGAAGATCGTCAACCTGCTACCAGACCGCACATGCACTTTGCACAGGCCATCTACGTCTCAGTCTGGAGGTTGCGCGCTCTGGGTAAGGAGGGCCCGGAGCTTCCCTAGAGGGTCTGAGCTGCAGGGCAAGCGAGGGTGGGAAGAGGGAATTTAGGGTTCTGGACTGCGGGACGGGAGAGGAGCTGGGGTCTCCAGAGAAAAGGGCAGCAATGGAGGGAAACTGAGATGAACTCCAGACATCCATGTTCATAGGTCCGTTTGAGTCTTTGCTTTGGGTAGGAGAGGAGTGGGATGAGACAGAAGCTATACCTTTGGTTCCCACCCGCCCTCCAGTAAGGCCGAGGAACTCTTGGTTCCTCTGAGGGAGAGGCAGATGGTGCTGCGAGGGAACCGCGGAAGCAGCCACTAAACTTGAGCAGAGTGCAGGACTGGGAAGGAAAAAAATGGGGGGCGGGGGGGACAAGCCACCTATGTGCTCTCCTCCCTTTCTCCACCCCACCCCCTTTTTTCGTAGCTGCTGACGCGCTGGTGGTGCCTATTAATCATTTACCAGCCCAGAGCCGCGCCAGTTAATGGCTGTGCGGCGCGGGGCTCCCGCATCCTGGCCTCCCCTCTCCACGGTCGCGTGTGCCCGGGCACCCCGGAGCTGCAAACTGCAGAGCCTAGGCAACCGCTAGGCTGTGCACCCCCCCGCCGGCGCCGGTAGGAGCCGCGCTCCCCGCAGCGGTTGCGCTCTATCCGGAGGCGCTGGGCGGCTGTGGGCTGCAGGCAAGCGGTCGGGTGGGGAGGGAGGGCGCAGGCGGCGGGTGAGCGAAGAGAGAGCCCCAGCCCTGGCAGCCCCAGTGGCCCCCCTCAGCTGGGATGTTCCCCAATGGCACCGCCTCCTCTCCTTCCTCCTCTCCTAGCCCCAGCCCGGGCAGCTGCTGCGAAGGCGGCGGCAGCAGGGGCCCCGGGGCCGGCGCTGCGGACGGCATGGAGGAGCCGGGGCGAAATGCGTCCCAGAACGGGACCTTGAGCGAGGGCCAGGGCAGCGCCATCCTGATCTCTTTCATCTACTCCGTGGTGTGCCTGGTGGGGCTGTGTGGGAACTCTATGGTCATCTACGTGATCCTGCGCTATGCCAAGATGAAGACGGCCACCAACATCTACATCCTAAATCTGGCGATTGCTGATGAGTTGCTCATGCTCAGCGTGCCCTTCCTGGTCACCTCCACGTTGTTGCGCCACTGGCCCTTCGGTGCGCTGCTCTGCCGCCTCGTGCTCAGCGTGGACGCGGTCAACATGTTCACCAGCATCTACTGTCTTACTGTGCTCAGCGTGGACCGCTACGTGGCCGTGGTGCATCCCATCAAGGCGGCCCGCTACCGCCGGCCCACCGTGGCCAAGGTAGTAAACCTGGGCGTGTGGGTGCTATCGCTGCTCGTCATCCTGCCCATCGTGGTCTTCTCTCGCACCGCGGCCAACAGCGACGGCACGGTGGCTTGCAACATGCTCATGCCAGAGCCCGCTCAACGCTGGCTGGTGGGCTTCGTGTTGTACACATTTCTCATGGGCTTCCTGCTGCCCGTCGGGGCTATCTGCCTGTGCTACGTGCTCATCATTGCTAAGATGCGCATGGTGGCCCTCAAGGCCGGCTGGCAGCAGCGCAAGCGCTCGGAGCGCAAGATCACCTTAATGGTGATGATGGTGGTGATGGTGTTTGTCATCTGCTGGATGCCTTTCTACGTGGTGCAGCTGGTCAACGTGTTTGCTGAGCAGGACGACGCCACGGTGAGCCAGCTGTCGGTCATCCTCGGCTATGCCAACAGCTGCGCCAACCCCATCCTCTATGGCTTTCTCTCAGACAACTTCAAGCGCTCTTTCCAACGCATCCTATGCCTCAGCTGGATGGACAACGCCGCGGAGGAGCCGGTTGACTATTACGCCACCGCGCTCAAGAGCCGTGCCTACAGTGTGGAAGACTTCCAACCTGAGAACCTGGAGTCCGGCGGCGTCTTCCGTAATGGCACCTGCACGTCCCGGATCACGACGCTCTGAGCCCGGGCCACGCAGGGGCCCTGAGCCAAAAGAGGGGGAGAATGAGGAGAAGGGAAGGCCGGGTGCGAAAGGGACGGTATCCAGGGCGCCAGGATGCGGTCGGGATAACGTGGGGCTGGGACACTGAGAGCCTCTGATGGAGGGACCCAGGAAAGGCGCGCGACAATGGTAGAAGTGAAAGCTTTGCTTATAAACTGGGAAGGCTTTCGGGCTACCTTTTTCTGGGTCTCCCACTTTCTGTTCCTTCCTCCACAGCGCTTACTCCTCTGACCCTCCTTCTATTTTCCCTACCCTGCAACTTCGATCCTTTCTTCCGCACCGTCCCTTCAGTGCAGATCACGAACTCATTAACAACTCAGTCTGATCCTCAGCCCCTCCAGTCGTTATTTCTGTTTGTTTAAGCTGAGCCACGGATACCGCCACGGGTTTCCCTCGGGGTTAGTCCCTAGCCGCGCGGGGCCGCTGTCTGGGTTCTGTCTGGTGCCCCTACTGGAGTCTCGGGAATGGCCGCTCTCCCTTTGCGCAGCCCTACCTTAAGGAAAGTCGGACTTGAGAAAGATCTAAGCAGCTGGTCTTTTCTCCTACTCTTGGGTGAAGGTGCATCTTTCCCTGCCCCGACCCCCGCCCCCCACCTCCCCTCGGCCCGCCGCCACCACTCTCACTCCACCCAGAGTGGAGCCAGGTGCTTAGTGAAATAGGTCCCGCGCTTCGAACTCCAGGCTTTCTGGAGTCCCTACCCAAGCCCTCCTTTGGAGCAAAAAGGAGCTGAGAACAAGCCGAATGAGGAGTTTCTGTAAGATTGTGGGGTCGGAGTGTGGGCGCGTAATAGGAATCACCCTCCTACTGGGCGTTTTCAAAGACCAAGCGCTGGGCGCTCCCGGGCCGCGCGTCTGCGTTAGGCAGGGCAGGGTAGTGCAGGGCGCACCTTCCCCAGGGTTCGGGGTTCGGGGTTCGGTTGCAGGGCTGCAGCCCGCCTTGGCTTTCTCCTTCACCTAAGCTTCCGGAGGAGCCGACCTAAAAGTAACAAGAGATGAGGTTTCCTGCTCCAGTGTATCTCAAAAGACCGGGCGCCAGGGGCGGGGGACCTAGGGCGACGTCTTCAGAGTCCGCCAGTGTTGGCGGTGTCGCCGCAACCTGCAGACTCCCGAGTGGGGCCTGTCTGGTCTCTAGAGGGTTGCTGCCTTTCAAGCGGTGCCTAAGAAGTTATTTTCTTGTTTAACATATATATTTATTAATTTATTTGTCGTGTTGGAAAATGTGTCTCTGCTTTCCTTTTCTCTGCTTGCCTAGCCCCAGGTCTTCCCAAAGTGGAAGTGGGGGCAAGCTCTCGCCCCACTCCCTGGCCATCTCAACGCCTCTCTTCAATGCTGGGCCCTCTTGTCTTATCCTTTCCTCTAGCTTTTCTATTTTTGATTGTATTGAGTGAAGTTTGGAGATTTTTCATACTTTTCTTACTATAGTCTCTTATTTGTCTTATTAGGATAATACATAAATGATAACGTGGGTTATCCTCCTCTCCATGCACAGTGGAAAGTTCTGAACTCCTGGCTTTCCAGGAGACATATATAGGGGAACATCACCCTATATATAATTTGAGTGTATATATATATTTTTATATATATATGATGTAGACATATGTATACTTATCTTGCTCCATTGTCATGAGTCCATGAGTCTAAGTATAGCCACTGATGGTGACAGGTGTGAGTCTGGCTGGAACACTTTCAGTTTCAGGAGTTCAAGCAGCAGACAGAGACTTTAATCACTGCTGAAGATGCCCCTGCTTCCTCTGGGTTCCAGCAGAGGCAATTCTTACATATGATCCAGTTAACATCATCACTTTTTTTGAGGACATTGAAAGTGGAATAATCTGTGTCTGTGTTTAATATTACCAACTACATTGGAAGCCTGAGCAGGGCGAGGACCAATAATTTTAATTATTTATATTTCCTGTATTGCTTTAGTATGCTGGCTTGTACATAGTAGGCACTAAATACATGTTTGTTGGTTGACTGTTTAAGCCAGAGTGTGTTACAACAATCTGGAGATACTAAATCTGGGGTTCTCAGGTTCACTCATTGACATGATATACAATGGTTGAAATCACTATTGAAAAATACGTTTTGTGTATATTTGCTTCAACAACTTTGTGCTTTCCTGAAAGCAGTAACCAAGAGTTAAGATATCCCTAATGTTTTGTTTAAACTAATGAATAAATATGCTTTGGTTCATAAATCAGAAAGTTTAGATCTGTCCCTTAATAAAAATATATATTATTACTCCTTTGGAAAATAGATTTTTAATGGTTAAGAACTGTGAAATTTACAAATCAAAATCTTAATCATTATCCTTCTAAGAGGATACAAATTTAGTGCTCTTAACCTGTTACCATTGTAATATTAACTAAATAAACAGATGTATTATGCTGTTGCAAGTTGTTTTTGCTATTTGAATTTTATTGTTTCAGTGGATTACTTGGTCACACACACACACACGCACACACACACACTAGCTTAGTTGACTTATGTGTCACTTAGATTTTAAGAAGAAGGTTTTCAGATTACTTTTGGGAATTTTACCAAGTTTGTGGTTATACCCTGAATTATTTTGATAAAAAGAATAGTCAGCTAGTTCAAAAAGGGAGAGAGAGGTAGACAGAGAGAAAGAAGAAAAAGTTGAGCCAGGATGAACAGGAAGCAATGCACTCAGTTGCACTCTGTTGTCACCAGACTAAGTGGATGATATCTTAATCTCTCGCAGACAAAATTACTGTCTATCTTCATTTATAACCTCAGACTTTTTTGGGGGAACTAAGTAATTGCTGATTTACATCCTGAGGAAAGACAACAGAAGGGGAAAACTATCTCTTAAAGATGTCCCAGAAGACAGTGGCAAAATAAATAGAAAAATCAGATTTTGACATAAGAGATGGATGTATTTTCTGCCTTGTTCAGTGATGGCCATATCAATCTCTGGAGAATGTAAGAAATCACTAGGGAAGTTGGTTTGTTTTTAACAGACTTTATCTTTTTAGAGCAGTTTTATTTTCATATCAAAATAAGAAAAAAGGAATATTTTCCAAGCAGGTAATAGCAGTGATTCCAGAAGCAGAGTTGGGGATGGAGAGTTCAAATGCCTTCAAATGCCCTATGACTCTATGTTTTATATGGTTCTATACATCATCACAATATGATTAAGGATAACTGGATTTTTGTCATTTCTATTATTTTTTTCTCTCACTATGCAAGTCTCTTTTATTATTTTTAAAAGCTGCAGCAAGGTGGCAAATTAAACTCATAACTTAGACGTGCAGAGAAAACCTATTTTGTCATTTGGTTTCTACTAATCTGAACAAAATTCCAAGCTCCTTCCCATACATTAGCTGGGAAAAAAATTAAACAAATAGTCAAACATCCAGTTGAGCTGATAATTTAAATAGCTGTTAAAAAATTAAAAACTACATTTGAATAAGTTTGGACAGCCTCTCAGTGGGCCTCCTCTTTCTCTTTTGACATCCCTAAAATGGCTTTAGAATGAATATGAGGAGGAGGTTTTATGCATGCTACTGGAGGAAGGGATAAGGTCAAGTCCTTGGGAAAGGGTCCCTCTCTTCCTTTTGCTCTCTGGGGCCAGGTCCTTTGTGTACCTTTCTGCTTCCTGGCTGAAGTTTGTTGAAGTCTGCAGCTGTCAGAGCCTGTGAATCAACCTCTCAGCTTGGGGAGGCCTGCACTTCAGTTCCTGTGGGCTGCAGCTTTCTCTGAGTCTTCTGTGGCCCCAGTATAGCCCACTAGCCCAGTGGTCTCCCCCAGCCTCTGCTGAGGAGTGATCTTACCCTGCCACAGAGGCCACATGGTAAAACTCTTGGCTCAGTGACTACAGGGGACCTCAGTGGCTGTAGACTCACAACCCTTAGAATCTGCTCGACCTGACCATGCCTCTCTTCTTTTCTGTGGCTTTCAGGTCTTCTTTATCCCTCTTTACTTTTGTCAACATTACTTATTAAAACATTCCACTCTCCCCACCTCACCTTTACACTAGAGGAAAAAGATAGTAGTTGAGTCCTTCAGTCTTACCCCTTGATGTGCTGTAGCAGGAAAACTATTTAGTAATCCCTCCTGCCCCTTCCCTAAACGCACACCTACCTGATTTCCAAGCATGTTTGCATAGCCTATAAAGAAGTTGGAGTCAAGCCCTCTCCTATCCTAACGTAATGAGCCTGTCCTCAGGGAGAGAGACTAAAATGAAACATGATTTATAGAAATTAAAACATATTAGTTTAATGTCTGTGAATTATTATCCTTTTTATAAGTGACCTTTGTGTTCCCAGAGTAGCATTTCCCAGGTCATCTTCTTACACAGTACCCACAGAAAAGGATCACACTTGAAAACCTTTGACTCCTCATCCATTTTAACCCCACCCATTGTACAAAAATGTTGAACATGTAATTTTGGCCTGAGAAAAAAGGCAAGAATTTCACCTGGAGAATAGTAGGGATGATTCATTTTTAAAATGGCAATATATTTCCAACCTATTTTAAACAAATAATAGAGATGTCATATTTGTATTGATCTGAAAAACACTTTAACAATGGGATTCTGTTTTGAAAATCTTGTTCATTCCCTTTTTTATTCCAACGTACCACATCAGAGTGTGGTATTAAGCTGAAATAATAAATAGATGTTCATATAACTTTTGCCTGTAGCACACATAACTGTGGTGGGTACTTACAAAATACAGTATTGCAAAGTCTATGTTTCTGTCTCATCGCACCACACAACTTTGAGCTAAGGAGAACCTCTTACACATATGCAGATGGATATCTTGCTTTTCATTCAATAAATTTCAGTTTGTTGGCTTTAAAAGAAGACAGACAGTTTCCACATTGTTGAAATGACATGGTTTCCCAAGGAGAAGGCAGGTACAGAGATAATGTTGTAAGTGATCACTTATTATTTTGCTAAATATCTGGAGACAAGGTATTAGAGTGAGCATACTTGTAAAACGACTGCGTTAGGAATGATCAAATACAGCCCAGCTTCTGATATCAACTAGAAAAGAAGGGATTCTGCAAGTATGACAAAGTTGAGGAGGCCTATGAACTGAATGAGCCAGTTAAAATTAAAATATCAAAATGCCTCCTTGTCATACTGTTGGGGAGAGAGGAGCATCATCTAAAGAAAAAGATATAATTTTAAATAAAATTATTAAAACTTTGGTAGAATGTTCACTTTTATAATAAACGTAATTATCGTCAAAACATTCCTTAAAATCAATTGGATTAGCCAAAAACTAGAAATATTATACCCATTGAAGACCTAGACTACAGGCATGTTACCAGAACTCTTTGGAGTAATAAGGAACTTAAAACTTTAAAAATAAATGCCTCTTTAAGCCAGGTTGATCTAAGTCTTCAATTTTGAGTGGACAAGAAGTATGAAAGAAAATGAGAAGTGGGAAATGCTATCAGTTAGCATATTAACTCATCACTGAATAACTCTAGCCCACCCTCAGTGCCTATATGCTTGGAAATGTTAAGAAGAAAGACTTCAAGTATTCCCAGCTTTAAGAATTTAAGAATACAAAGACTATATGCTAGATTCCACTTAAAGGAAGACATGTTATGCAGAGGAGGTCACAGTAGAGTATTATGTACAAAAACAGTTCTGACTTTCAACAAATAATACCTATCTCAAAAGGCAACTGATACTTCCCATAAATTTAAAGAGAGAAAAAAAACAAACCAGACATGATAGGCAAGCAGGATGATATTTTACAATAGCACACATGACTTCCATAACTATTCTGTGAAAGAATGTCCAAATATTGATGAATAATAACTCTCACTCTGTTCTTTCTGTCTCTACATCCCTTGAACAACTATTAATCTAGCTAATCTTATTAGCAGTGGCAAAATGTCTATTCAAAGTCAATAATTAAGTTAAACATTCTCCTTTATGTCCAATGAGCCACTGTAACTAGGAAACCAAAATGTCTGTATGTTTTTTTTCAAAAGATTTTCAAGTCTTCCTATGTATAAACTCTGGTACCTGAAATTCACACACACACACACACACACACACACACACTCACAATTATTAATTAAACAAAAAGGAACTTCTTAGGCAATAATTGGTGAGATAGAACTTCAAGACTGTCTTTTTCCCCTTTTCCCTTTTTAGGTCCCATTTCTACCCCTCCTTCCCCCAGCTCAGGACCTCATGTTGTCTGATTTTCCCCACTTCTCCCAATAAAGTTCTTCTCAGAAAAGGATTTCCATTGATTTATAGTTTACATAACTGACAAAGCTTCAAGTATTATTCCTCCAGAAGCAGGACTTTTTAATAAGGGCATAGTATCAGAAAATCAGGCAGCAGAATCCCTAAAATCACATGTTCCTGTAAGGCAAATGTTTCTCGACAAGTGATCCATAATTCCAGCATCAGAATCACCTGAGAACTTATAAAAAATTCGTGGCCTCTATGTCTCACCCACAGATATTTTGATTAATTAGGTCTGGGGTAGATTTCAATTCTCAATGATTCTAAAGTACAATAAAGTTTGAGTACTAATAATTTAAGTGTTAAGAGCATGGAGTTTGCCATCAGCAGATGTGACTCTGCTTTCTTTGTTGTGTAATACTGGGCAACTTAATCTTTGTGAATCACACTTCACTCGTCTATAAGGTCAAGATAATGACATCTCTTCCATAGGGCTGTTGTGGTGAGACAAGGCATGTCAAATGCCAAATCAGTCAACTTTTTTAGTATGAAAACTCAATTAGCTCACATGTGTGAAAAGTCTTGAGAAGATCTGGCTTCAGGGTGCCCTTGACCCAAAACTCACTAGAATATTTTTTCAGTCTCCATTTCTCATCTCTGATTTGTGCCATGTTGGCTTCATACTCAGTCTGGCTATTCTTTTGTGGTAAGACAGATGCAGAAAGTAAAACATGTCTTCTTTCCAGGTTCAAATTTCAAACAAAAGAGAAAATGTTATTTTCTCTTTTGGGCTGTCTGAGAACATTTATCTGTTGGGAGGCACTCCTCTCTTGGTTTCTTATACATTTTGCTGAGTATGCCAAGAATGGGAGGCCCTGACTGCTGACTGTTTTGTACCTGGATTATTTCTCAAAGTTGTGTTTGCAGCAAGCAATCTTGAGCAATCAGCTAATGTCTCTTTCAAGGTCAGAAAGAAGGCTTGGTTACTGCTTGCTATAAAGTGGTGGTTTCTCCAAGATCAGTGTCTTTCAAATGTGACAAAAACCCACTGCTGCACAGCATCCATCTGGGCTCATAGTGCATCACCCATATGAGAATGGGAGGCAAAGGGAACTAATGCAAATCATGCTTGCTGGCTGTGCCATAAGCAATAAAGTCCTCTGCCTGACCCAGGAATCTTGTATCTTCTGCCAACCTCTATGAAACAGCAACAGACTAACTTATTAGCTTGTAAGGAAGGTGAGTAAAATTCCAGAATATGACAGCATCTGCCACTGAATTCATTAGCAAGGTCTGAGGAATATGTCTGGCTGGACTGGATGATATAATCTACCCTTGGAGCTAGCAGTGTCAAATTTATCCAGAAATGGGAGGGTAGCAGGGTCGATTTCAAGAGGAATAAATTGAGATAAAATTACCCAAAGTATGTAATGAATGGTAGCTGCATGGCAACAAACAAACAGCAACAACAACAAAATCAAGCATCATCTACAACTGCCAGGCATATTAAGAGCTCAGTAAATTGAAAATACTATTATTATTATTATTAATCATTATTGGTGTTCTACAAGAGAAAGTGGAGAATTGAGGTGATTCGGGTTTTAAAATGCTTCTACATGATCTAGCCATATAAAATTACTTAGACAGTGTTAGATTTACTTTAAACAAACAAAACTTTGCTTCATTTCTTTGCATGTAAGTACCACTGAAAGCTGAGTGAAATGTATTTGTATTTATGCATTTTTCCTATGATAAAGGACACTAGTGATGTTATTTATTTGGGAAATTCAAAATATCTCATAAATGTTAAAAGGATTTTGATCTAGAAATTAACAGATTCCATATGGCCTCAAGAAAATTAATCAGTCTTTGCATTAGATTCTACAGCTTTAAAATCAGATTAGGTATTAATCCAGCTTAGCAACATTTTCTTACATTTTCATAAGATTAATAATATTATTTAAATATGTTTAAAAATAACTTGATAAAATCATCTTAATGTTACACATGGCATAATGTTAAGCATATTGAAGATGGCACCGAAGTTAGTAGTGTATAGGAATAAAACACAAAGTGATATGCAAAGGTTTGGCAGGGCTAGATATGAAACTACACTTTATCATCAACAATTGTGGGAAAGTTTGCTTTAAACATAATTTTAAGTAATATAAATAAGGTAGCCCACCACAACCAGAGATAGGTACCAATGATTAGTAAAATAGTATCCAAATAAGCTTCCTTCATTTTTCCTGTGGCTTACACATATAGCTATGCCATACATTTGGGGCCCTAAAACACCATTGTGAAGATAACCAATTCCCATGAATTAGACTGACAGTTCAGTTCCCTTCAGATTTCATAGCAGTTACATAAAACTGTCAGTAACCAGAGTTTAAAATATAGCAGCAGGGCAGGCAGAGAAGGAAAGAGAAGTAACATTTACTCAGTATCTACTTTGTAAGTGACACATTTTGCTAAGTGTTTTACATTTTATCCCATTTAGTTTTCCCCAAGATTCCTGTGAATTAGAAATCTTCATTTCTCATACAAGGAAGTTTTGTGTGTGTGTGTGTGTGTGTGTGTGTGTGTGTATGTGTGTGTCAGAGAGAGAGAGAGAGAGAGAGAGAACTTGCCCAGCACATAAAAGCTGATAGGTTATAGAAACAGAACCAGGAGGACTGGAAACCAGACCAATTTGACTCCAAGAACAATGATCCTCTATCAATCAAAGTCCTTTTAAATGGCACATGAATGTCATTCGGCAAACTATCTAAAATTGGGAAAAGTTTGACTATTGTTTCAGGATTCCCACATTACAGTGACCAAAAACAAAATGTACCACCCTACTCATGATCTCTACCTAAAGTATAATAAGATAAATAATTGGCAAATACTAAAACAGCTATAATATTTCCCACAGAAATGAGTCAGATTGCTTAGGAGAAAAACTAGTTTCACTGCTAAGTCAAATGTGCCCATTTCAAGAACTCCATATGATACACATAAGGCCACACCATACATGCCCCTCCCTCTAATGAGGGAAACAGTGTCACAGTGCAGTGATTAAGTAGGTGGGATCAAGAATCAGAATGCATTGTTTAGAATCTTGGCTTTGGAAAATCACCGGTTAT
Organism: Pongo pygmaeus; assembly: GCF_028885625.2. NCBI lineage: Eukaryota > Metazoa > Chordata > Mammalia > Primates > Hominidae > Pongo > Pongo pygmaeus. The sequence goes on from NC_072388.2 coordinate 36,561,497, forward strand.
TGTTTACAGAAAAATCTTAGACAAATTATGTTTAGCAGAGTTTAATTGAGCACAGAATGATTCACAAATTGGGCAGCCCCCAAATGAGATTAGGTTCAGAGAGATTCCAGTGTAGCCACATGGTGAAAAATTTATGGACAGAGAAAGAAAGCAGGCTACAGAAAATGCAAGTGAGGTACAGATTGGCTACAGCCCAGTGTTTGCCTTATTTGAACATGGCTTGAATGGTTGACCACCTTTGATTAGCCAAAACTCAGTGACTGGCACAACAGTAGGTTACAGTCCGTTTGCACATCCACTAAGGTCACAGTTCACTATGTACAGAGAAACTTTGAGGCCAAACTTAGAATATATAAGGAGGCAGCTTTGGGCTAAACAATTCCTCCCTTTTGGTCATCACTCAATATTGAGAGATTGACCAAAACTTTAGGCATTGATGTCACTCTGTCACCATTTAAAAGTGTACTTATTTGGTCTTAAATTTTACTGGAAAATAGTAGGAAAGTAGGTTTGTAAGATAGAAACAAGGACTTCAGGTTATTTTTTGTTTAGCAATTTCCCTCTTTTGGTCAGTTTCTCACTTAGGTGAGAGTGTGACCAAAACATAGTGCCTTCGTGCCACACTCAGTTACCATCCTTTTGAGTTTCCGGTCTCACCACATTATTCACAAGTTATGGTGCCCACATTTTTCTTTTGAGCTTTTATCATTACAGTTGAAGAGAGATCATTTGACATCCTTGAGATGGCTGCATGCAAACATTTAAGACTTTTGAGAGAATACAGTGCACCAGGGAGACTATTATGTCTATCAGGAGGATAATACCAAGAGTTTGGGGTGTGCTCCTTAGCCAGGTCACAGTGAACCAAACCAACTAAAATAAATAGATCAAAGAATGGGCTAGATAAAACATCTACCATTTTCAACCAAGCAGCCTGCTCATTAATCTCCTATTACTGAATCTCCGTAACACCCAATGCATGTCTCTATGTGCAACTAGAAGTATCAGCAACGGCAAAGACACTTCTCTGTTTAGCCAGTAAGTCATCTAGAGCAGTTCTGTTATTTAGCATAACTTTAACAAGAGAATTTTAAATCTGTTGTGAAACCATAGTCTTTGCAGTAGAATCTGTTATAGAGCCCAGCGTGAGGGATAAATGTCTAACTATTGCCTCATTTACTCCAAGCCATGGAAAAGAGACCTAAGAAATGATGCCCATCCAGAAGAGCAAAAGCCTCCTGGCAATGTACTCTTTAACTTATGCAATGTTCTCTTTAATCTATGACGTAGTTTAAAGAGTGGACTGATGTTTTGTTTCTGATCAGTTATGAAGCAACAAAGGTGCCATTGATTCTGCCTTGTAGCCTCTGGTCTAGGTGTTGAGAACATATCTCTAGGCCTCACCATGACCATCTATCCAGACCCCTGAATCTAGAGGCTCAAAACAAAAAGCATACATAAGCTCACAGTCACATCAAGCAACTATTGAATTATATTTCACCAACAATTTTGAAGCCATTCCTATTTTACCAACAACTTAAAAACTAGCTTTATTTACCAAACATTATTATCAACAAATAACACATATAGACATAGAGACATAGAGACACATAGACAGAAGCAGATTTACAGCTTTCATAAAGTGTTCTCATTTGCTGGCTTTCAGATTTTTCCCCCCATTCAGACTATCACTCTCTCAATTGCCCTGTTTCATTGCCCTAAGCAATTGTTAGCTAGGCAACTCTAAATTTGCATTTCTAAAGGGACAGCTCAGGTGAAACAAGAAACTGTATATTTCAAAAGCACATAGCTAAGATGTTAGGCCTAAATATAATAGCATCATTTGTTCAAACCAAGGAAAACCTGATGAAAGGATTCCCTATTTAATAAATGCTGCTGGGAAAACTGGCTAGCCATATGTAGAAAGCTGAAACTGGATCCCTTCCTTACACCTTACACAAAAATTAATTCAAGATGGATTAAAGACTTAAATGTTAGACCTAAAACCATAAAAACCCTAGAAGAAAACCTAGGCAATATCATTCAGGACATAGGCATGGGCAAGGACTTCATGTCTAAAACACCAAAAGCAATGGCAACAAAAGCCAAAATTGACAAATGGGATCTAATTAAACTAAAGAGCTTCTGCACAGTAAATGAAAGTTCAATTAAGAGGAAATGGCCAGAAAAGCACCTTAAAGAAAGTATGACTTGTTATGTAAATTTAAAACAATGGCAAGCGTTTCTAATGAACACAGACAGATACCCTTATATATGGAGGTTTCCTTTATAGATGTAATTTCTTTTACCAAAAGGTTTCAAGATAGCCAGTTAAATACCAGAAAAGTGCATTTTGGAGATCAATTTAGTTCAATAGGTAGCCTTTTAAGTTGCTATTTCTTAGATAAAAATTGCTGAGTTCAAGGTGTAGCTCATTAAAAAAAATAGGGCAAAGACAGCTTTTTGGGTTTTTTTTTTTTTTTTTTTTTTAGTCAGAGTCTTGCTGTATTGCCCAGGCTGGAGTGCAATGGCACAATATCAGCTCACTGCTACCTCCACCTCCCGGGTTCAAGCAGTTCTCCTGCCTCAGCCTCCCATGTAGCTGAAATTACAGGCGCCCGCCATCACGCCTGGCTAATTTTTGTATTTTTAGTAGAGACAGGGTTTCACCACATTGGCCAGGCTGGTCTCTTGGTCAGGCTGGTCATGAACTCCTGACCTCATGATCCGCCTGCCTCGGCCTCCCAAAGTGCTGGTATTACAGGTGTGAGCCACCGCGTTGGGCCCAGCATTTTCTATACCTCGAGTTAGCATGAATAGATCTGAAAAAGAGAAGACACAAGCCTACTTTGCCTGAAGGCCTACTTTTTTTTTTTTTTTATTTTGATGTTTACATGGTGTGGGGAAGGCTGGTTGGCCCACCTTAATCTTTTTATTTTTTATTTATTTTTATACTTTAATTTCTGGGGTACATGTGCAGAACGTGCAGTTTTGTTACATATGTATACAGGTGCCGTGGTGGTTTGCTGCACCTATCAACCGGTCACCTACATTAGGTATTTCTCCTAATGTTATCCCTCCCCTTGTCCCCGAGCCCCCAACAAGCCCCAGTGTGTGATGTTCCCCTCCCTGTGTCCATGTGTTCTCATTGTTCAACTCCCACTTATGAGTGAGAACATGCGGTATCTGGTTTTCTGTTCTTGTGTTAGTTTGCTGAGAATGATGGTTTCCCACTTCATCCATGTCCCTGCAAAGGACATAAACTTATCCTTTTTTATGGCTGCATAGTATTTCATGGTATATATGTGCCACATTTTTTTATCCAGTCTATTATTGATAGACATTTGGGTTGGTTCTAAGTCTTTGCTATTGTGAATAGTGCCACAATAAACATACGTGTGCATGTGTCTTTATGGTAGAATGATTTCTAATCCTTTGGGTATATACCCAGTAACGGGATTGCTGGGTCAAATGGTATTTCTAGTTCTAGATCCTTGAGGAATCGCCACACTGTCTTCCACAATAGTTGAACTAATTTACACTCCCACCAACAGTGTAAAAGTGTTCCTATTTCTCCACATCCTCTCCAGCATCAAAACCACAATGAGATACAATCTCATGCCAGTTAGAATGGCGATCATTAAAAAGGCCTACCTTTTATAAACACTCTATTCAAGATAGCTTTCTTTTTGACTTTGGGGTGGGATAGTAACTAAGCCAAAAGGTCAGCAGATTTAATTTTTCTTATCAATTAGTTACTTTCATTTTTTATTGATGTTTTATAGAGTCTTTTTTTAAAAGCAATAAAAATACTGAAATCTTTTTAGAAGCGTTTGCACGTGAAGAGGCATCCCTAGATGAGACTAATCTGGAAGCCCTCATTTTCAGTTGCACTCTTCAAGTGCAATGTTGTTCATTTGGAACATTCCACTGTAATTTAAAATTATCTTTAGTAAGATTTTGCCATTTCTATAAGCATTTGCTGTTTCTGGGGCCTAGTACTTATACCTAAAAATGTGGGCATAGCTGGAAGGTAAAGAACTCAGTTCTTTAGAAATTAAGGATCTCGCCTGTAATCCCAGCACTTTGGGAGGCAGAGGCAGGTGGATCACTAGGTCAGGAGATCGAGACCATCCTGGCTAACACGGTGAAACCCCATCTCTACTAAAAATACAAAAAATTAGCCAGGCGTGGTGGCAGGTGCCTGTAGTCCTAGCTACTCGGGAGGCTGAGGCAGGAGAACGATGTGAACCTGGTAGGCAGAGCTTGCAGTGAGCCGAGATTGCGCCACTGCACTCCAGCCTGGGTGACAGAGTGAGACTCTGTCTCAAAAAGAAAAAAAAAAAAAAAAAATTAAGAATCTCATTTTTACATTGAATACTGGCTTTGGCTCTCAGATCTCCTTGATCAAATTAGCCAATGATCTTTCCCTACCTAAGCACACAAGTAAAAGAAACAAGGGGGACAGACACAAAAGTCTCTGCAAATTTCTGAAAGCTGCAGTTTGCAAACTCTGCATTATTACCATTTACTACCAGTTTCTGTCTGACTCAGTCAGACATCTGAGGCCTCTAACTGGATCCAAACCAGTTAATTATTGGATCTAATTCAATTCTGGACTTGATTCAGTTTCTCTTGTGATTTCCAAACCCAATTTGGATCAGAAATGTGCTCAAACAAACTCAGATAGCTCAAAACACCAATTTGTGGAGCTTCAGAATCTGAGAGAGAGAATTTAACCATGATCCCAATCCCTAGTTGCAAAACAATGGACACAGTGGGCCTGGTGGGTACCTGGCTTGGTCATTTAGCACTCCTGGGAGTTACTTGAAATGCTACTTCAAATCCCACTTCTGATACCATATGTTAAAAGAAAACCCTTAGACAAATTAATTTAACTAAGTTTAATTGAGCAAAGAACAATTTGCAAATTGGGAAGCCCTAAAACCAGAAAAGGTTCATAGAGACTCCAGCATAGCCACATGGCGGAAGACTTATGAACAGAAAAAGAAGTGATGTACAGAAAAATGAAGTGAGGTACAGAAGCAGCCAAATTGGTCACAGCCCACTCTTTGCCTGATTTGGACAGTTTGAACAGTTAGCCGCTACCTTTGATTAGCCAAAACTTGGTAATTGGCACAAGAGTAGGTTACAATCTGTTTACACATCCGGTTAGGTTCATTAAGGACAGAGAAACCTTTAAGCCAAACTTAGAATATGTAAGGAGGCAGCTTTACGCTTAATTTAACACTATGTACCATGGGCAGGTTATCTGTTCACTCATGCCTCATACCGCTTAACTGAAAAATGAGAATAAAAATAATTTCTGTCCCAAAATATTAGCAAAGTTATGTTTAAATTGTTTCAGCATTTTTACTTTAATAATCATTCTCATTTACATAACTATCATAGAGATATCAATAGTTCAAGAACACCGAAAACCCATAAACCTGTTTCTTTTTACTTATGAAGATACAGTGAATATGTTCTAATTAATAGGAATTAAGTAATTAAGAAACATTAAAATAATTATTAAGTACTACCCCCTTTGATGGCTATTAGAATAGGACAAATCCTTGGAGTTTAAAAAAGCTAAATTCTAGATGAGTAACATTAGTTCAGTCCCATAAACTACTATAAACAGATTTTAGGACATTAGTAATAAGTAAGGATTTTTTCCCCTCTATTTAAATTAGTAAATTCTGCTATAGCAGTAACATATGGTAATTGAAAAGCATTAAACAAAATCTTTATCAGGCACTTTTCCCAATTAAGAGGTCTTACTATTTATCAGAATACCAATTAAATAGAATTCACTGAATTATTCAAGTGAATAGAGTCTGGTTAAGGAAAGAGGAGAAACTCAGAAAAAAAAAATACTTCTCAAATATTGAAAACTAATATTACGAAACTGTAAAACAACTTATTTTCTTGTAAATTTTTCTTATAAATTATCTCATTGAATCCACAAGCAGAAGAGCAAACATGCAACACAAAGAGGTAAATAGGCAAAATAAAATTTCAAACAGCTGTGGAGACTTTAAAGCTGGGGTCTACCAAACATTCCTCTCAAATGAGTGCTGTCTCACCTGCAGCTGCATCTTGTCTCATTTGCAAACCTAGGATGGATCCATAAGAATAAAATTGATGACTGCATCAATTTCTTTGAGTTGTAATCCTTTCCTTATGATAGCATCTTCCCCAAAGTGAGAATCTCTAGAATCATCACAACCAACATCTGGTTACATTCCTGTTCAAGATAAAATAAAACTGACTCCACTCTTAATTGAACATGCATTTAAATTTTCCTTTCATTTTTCTGACAAAAGCACGGGAAGGAACAAGGAGAAGAACATGGCAAACCAAGCGAAGGGTTCTTGCAAAAATAACCAGCCATGAGGAAGATGAAAAGTCAACCAGGATTTGCTTGGGCAAGACACAGCTTTTGTTCTCATTTTCAAAAACACAGATGGAAGAAACTTGATTAGCTAGTTGTTTTCTATTGGCCTATAAATTCCCCAGGGGACATCTCCTCAACGTCTAACCGTCCATCTACCACAACTAAAGGGCAACAGTACACAGTAGTTAGGAACAGGAACTGTGGCACTCAGCTGCTTAACAGCTGCATGACCTCAGGTCAATAACTTCATTTTATCATCTTAGATTTAGTTTTCTCATCTATAAAATGGAGCAAATCATGGTACTGACATCATAGGATTGTTGTGAAGATTAAATAAGTTAATATTTACAAAGTTCTTAGACAAAACTTGACACATGGTCAGTTTTTAAGCATTCAACAAAATATCCTTGCATTGAATTGGTGGGTTTATTAGGAAAAGGCAAAACTTTGAAGTCATCGATGCTCGTATTGGGAACCATTGCCTATCTCTTGACAGTCTCTCTCCCTGCTTTTGGTCTTCTAGAGTCTTCCTCACATAAGCCTGTTAAGGCAAACTAAATATGGTCTGAGAATGACTCTGTACTTGTATATTTGAGTCCTGGTGGATGAACTGTAACCTAGCTTAATAGTCAGACAAAATTGAAAATCTAACAGGAGTATGTGCCTGTAACAATAACTGAGTCTTGGCCAATCCCAGCGGCCACACTTCAACCACTCATAGACTGCTAAGTGTTCAAACCATGTTCAAATAAGGTAAACACCAACCTGTAACCCATCCAGCTGTTTCTGTACCTCACGGCCAATTTCTGAACATCATTTCCCTTTTTTGTCTGTAAGTCTTCTTCCACCACGTGGCTACACTGGAGTCTCTGTGAATCTGCTGTGATTCTGGGGGCTGCCCGATTCACAAATTGTTCATTGCTCAATTAAATTCCTTTAAATTTAATTTGGCTGAAGTTTTTCTTTTATCAAGCACCTCACACTCACATGTCAACTAATTTTTCTGAAGTACAAGTTATTGATGACTTAAATTATTAATTCCTTTATTCTTAGTGTGTTGGCTTTTTAAAGGAAATAACAATGGTTTTCTAACTTTGCTGCACATTAAATATACCTGAGAATCTTCAAAAAGCTTGAAGTCTCAATGCCCAGCTTTAGAAACTTCTGAAAACTAGGCCCAGGCATTCATATTTAAACAAGGTTTCCTTGGGACTCTGACACTGGCAGTGTCAGTAACTGGTATTTGGGAAACTTCAAATATAGAAAATTTGAAAGGCTTCACAGAGGAAAGTACTGCATTTTTAGTGAAGGAGTTTGGAGTGCTGTGGTTAGTCTATTGGTGGTAGAGGAAGTATTTTTTTTGCAGTATGGAAACCTCTTTTGGCTGTTACAATTGCATTATGCCATCATTAAAGTTGCTTGGTAACCCTAATTGTTTTTCAGAAGCCTTCCTGTAAACTTACCAAGTACAAGAGTGTTGCTGCCAGCCCCTTTTTTACTGGTATCATTTTCAAGGGTAATAGAAAATATTTATTCTGATATTCCTCTTTAATATTCTTTCCGCAAATACTTCTCTTCAAGGGAATCAGATTTATTAAATGAGTACATTTCCATAGCTTTCCTTTCTACATCCTTCAATACTCCTTTGGGTCTTGGTTCATGTTCCATCAGTTACTTAAAATTAAATAATGAGTAAAAAAAATGCTTAACCTTCTGCATCTTTTTCTAGTCATCTCATGTAATTATCATATGCAATATAAAAATCCAATTCACAAAGTACTTTGAGATCCCTGAGCAAAAAGCGGACTTTGTTTCTTGGGTGTTTTAGTTTATTAACTGCTGTAAGGAATAGAGAATATACTGAGGCCTGAGAAAGTTGTGGTTGTGACAAGTGGGATTAATATGGTGATGATGAGAATGGCTATTATTATCTCCATCATTCTTATTATGACCTCCTGGCTGGGCAACTGTAGTTAGCAGCTTCAAAGTAGTGGCTTATTAGCTTTTAGATGAGAAACTGTAGGGTCTCCCTGAATATTTAAGGCCATGATAAAAAGAGTGAAATAGAGAATTAATGACTTGGAAAAAAATCAAAATGACAGATATGGCTCTGAAAGGAGAATGTAGGATCTATCTTTAATATATCAGGACAATATTTAGCCTAGGTATAAAAGTATAGTGGATCAAACATCAAAAAATAGCTCAAATAAATGTAGTGTTTCATTTGTTTCCCATAAGCTACATAAAACTAGAAAAATAAACATTGACTGATAATGTGGAATAAAAGACATTTTGCAAAGAACTTTTCAGCAGTAGGAAAACCCTTTTTTTATTTGGTCAAAAGTGTTAGAGAAGGAAAACCAATGCTTATGAGACCAAATGAACTTAATTTCTTACAGTCTTTAGTATACATAATAAAATATTTCTAGTACTGGGAACAACTTCTTTACAAAAGTTACACCTCTTCATTACTATTTACTGTCATGTTTTGTTATGACTTAAAGGTTACTTCCAAGTTAGAAAACATGTATTTTAATATTATATTCAGTAGGTTAAAAATTCATATAATATTCTTAGAAATCAAGAATTTGTGATAATATGACTACAAATACGTTGACTTGGCCTCCTTGTTTTAATTATTGTTCCCCAACAATGTTTTATTTCTTTCAGAAACATTGTAAATTTTAGATAGCAAATTTGCAATTGTAGATTCTTAAATTAATATTCTTGTTGTATTTATTTTATTTCATTGCTGAAATAATATACTATTTGTGGATTAACATCCTTAGGCAAGTAATATTGGTTAAGGATACTTTTCACAACACAAGCATTATAATAAAATAAATAAATAAAAATAAAAATAAAAAGCTCCTTAAAAAATGTGCTTGTCTATTACCTTGGGATTTGCTTTTTTATGAATTCAGAATACCCTTGTATGAGCCATCATTCATATTGGCCAAGAAAGTCCCATCTTGGTTGTTAGGAATTAAATATGATTTGTCTTTGTTTATAGTCTAAATAAACAATCTCAGAAATTTTTAGTATGAAAATGAGAAGACATTGAGAAATATTAATTTCTTTCACATATTTAGAGAGGTATTTGGTAGCACTGAGTGTTGATATATTTATTAAACAAATTCCTTACAGAATTTCATTTTTGTTAGAGCACATGAGTCTTCAGGTTATCATGAAAATTACCCTAAATCTTATAAATTGGATAGCTAATGATTGACAGATTTCTTAGTTGATGTATGTGTTGGTTGAAAAATAATTAAATTAAAAATCTACATAATGTTTCTAGATTCCCATTTCCAGAATTTATTTTCTACCTCAGTGTCCAAAGTTAAATAAAAAGATTCATCAAAGTTATAAATAAAAGGAAGTACTAGCATAAGTTAGGGGAGAATATAATTATTTTTGCACTAAACAGTGCTGTAAGGAAGTAATCTAGAATTGCATTTAAATAAGTCGACATATTTAAGTTTAAATCTTAACATCAAAGTGTAAATCTGAAGTAGACACAATTATTCTTGCTGCATATTTATCAACAATGTAATTAGAAACTCCCCCCATTTTTTTTTTTTGAGACGAAGTCTGTCTCTGTTGCCAGGCTGGAGTGCAGTGGCGCAGTCTCAACTCACTGCAACCTTCACCTCTCAGGTTCAAGCAATTCTCCTGCCTCAGCCTCCCGAGTAGCTTGGACTACAGGTGCATGCCACCATGCCCAGCTAATTTTTGTATTTTTAGGAGAGACGGGGCTTCACCATTTTGGCCAGGATGGTCTCGATCTCTTGACCTCATGATCCACCCACCTCGGCCTCCCAAAGTGTTGGGATTACAGGCGTGAGCCACCGCACTGGGCCTGAAACTCCCCCTTTTTAAAATTAACTATTGTCACTGCCTTTGAAAGAGACTTTCTTTTAAGGGTAGTTTTGGACCCACAAAGGATAGATAAGTACCACAGTTTCTAGGTTAGTGTTTGAAATAACAGATCAAAGTAAATGTAATGGTTTCTAAAACTTTGTTAAATTTTAGATCCTCTTTGAGTACAAAATCCTTTTTAAAAATTCCATTTTGGGCGGGCACGGTGGCTGACACCTGTAATACCATCACTTTGGAAGGCTGAGGTGAGTAGATCACCTGAGGTCAGGAGTTTGAAACCAGCTTGGCAACATGGTGAAACCCTGTCTCTACTAAAAATACAAAAATTAGCTGGGCATGGTGGTATGTGCCTGTAATCCCAGCTACTTGGGAGGCTGAGGCAAGAGAATTGCTTGAACTCAGGAGGCGGAGGTTGCAGTGAGTCAAGATTGCACCATTGCACTCCAGCCTGGGCAACAGAGCTAGACGCCATCTCAAAAAAAAAAAAAAAAAAAAGGTGGAGAAATTTTTATCCATATGGCATTAAATATTCTGACAACTATGGAAATGCAGTAAAGATACAGTCGTTAGTGAACAAATAATGCTTGTCATTGTGTTCTCATTCACACAAGAAACACTTGAAATTACTTACAACCTAGAACAAGACAGACAAGTTCCTACTTTTATGGGATTTATATTGTAATGACACAAGACAGACAATGAACAGATACAGTAAATAGAAACATGTTAAGAGCTATGATAAAGATAAAACAAGGTAGTATGAACTAGCGTTTCTGGGACACTAAGATTGAGTGGTCAGAAAACACCCTTCTGAGTGGATGATATTTAAGGCAGGTATTGAATGACATGGAGGAGATTGTCCTGGGAAGGTCAGAGGGAAAGGACACTCCCAGCTGAGGACCTAATATGTGAAAGATATATTCCAGAGACAAACTGGAGATTGAGCCGAGGAGGGTGAGCCAGGAAAGGAGACACAGCCAGCAAGGAAGGAGGAAAATTAGCAGAGGAAACTGTTCTATAAAAAGGAGTGGTGAATGGAATACTATGCAGCCATAAAAAATGATGAGTTCATGTCCTTTGTAGGGACATGGATGAAATTGGAAATCATCATTCTCAGTAAACTATCGCAAGAACAAAAAACCAAACACCGCATATTCTCACTCATAGGTGGGAACTGAACAATGAGAACACATGGACACAGGAAGGGGAACATCACACTTCGGGGACTGTTGTGGGGTGAGGGGAGGGGGGAGGGATAGCATTGGGAGATATACCTAATGCTAGATGACGAGTTGGTGGGTGCAGCGCACCAGCATGGCACATGTATACATATGTAACTTACCTGCACATTGGGCACATGTACCATAAAACCTAAAGTATAATAATAATAATAATAATAAAAGAAAAAAAAAAAGGAGTGGTGAACAGTGTGAAATGCCTATGAGAAATTTAGTGAGATAAGGACGATCAAGTGACCATTAAATTTGACGGAATGTAGGTTGTTACTGATCTAATATTGCACAGTTTCAGAAGAATAGACAGTGGTCCAAGGAAAGAATGTAAGGGAGAGAAAATGGTTATAGCAACATAGTCAACACTTTTTGAAAGGTTTTTCTCCAAAAGGGAACGGAGAAATACGGTAGAAGCTGGAAGACAAAATCAAAGAAACCTGCTTATGCTAGTTGGAATAAATCAGTATAGAGGGATAAATTGGTAAACAAAAGGATTTTTCAGAATGTGAGTCCTGAATTAGGAGAGGCATGTGTTCGAGAGCATGCATGCAGGGCCTGGTTTTGGGAGAAGCGAGGATGCATCACCTCTGGTAATGGAAAACATGAGAAAGTGGGTGCACAGAGGGTGACTTGCATCATAGGATGGAGGCTGGAAGACTGAGGAGATATGAAAATTGTGACACAATCTTACTTTGGAGAGTGGGAAGTGAGCACTGATTAAAGTATAAGGATAACAAATCAGTATGGAATACCCAGTTAGGATCTGTGGTCCTGAGTTTAAATTGAAATCAGTCAGGAGAAATTCATGCTTTTCTCCAGGCCTGTTCAGCTGCCTGTATGGAATAAAAGATAACCAGAGTTAGAGGTTTTTTATGGAAAATAAAATGGTGGAAAAGAAGAGCAAGAGAGTTAAATGTATTTTTTGAATGTTGCTATAATGATGTAATATGAAATATCAGGTGAATAAAGAGGAAAAAATGAGAGATCACAAATAACAAGCAAGAATAAAGATTGGTGATTTGGAGAACTTGTTAAGATCAAAGCATAGCTGGAGTGGGAATGAGAGAAAAAGATGGGCAGGAAGTTTGAAAAATTAGATACAGAAAATTGAGGGAGCAGTACAATTATCAGTGATTTAAAAGGTCACAGGTACAACCGTGGGAGTGGGTAGCTGCTGTATGATAGGGGAAAAGGACACTGAAAATGGGGTGGAGGCAGCAAAAGAACCGAGGCTAGGGTTCTGGAGGAATTTTTCATGAGCATATTGAAGTCACCAATAAAAATGGCAGACAGAGGAGTGGAGAACATGACAGATTCATGTAATGAAATCTTCTGTGGATAAGAGGAAGGGGCCAGGAGGTTGGTAGATGCCAGCTGTAAGAAAGGTGGTCTAATACGAGCTTCAAAGAAGTCTTCATGTTTCAAGTGGGGAGAAGTGACATGGCAGCACAAAGAAAACAGACACCAACTTCATTATCAAACCCCAAAGGTTATCTGCATTAGCGACCAAATTACTATATTTACATCCAAATAATCCACATTGTAGGGACAACACAAAATCTATTCCATCAATTGTCATGGCTAAAAAGGGATAGTATTTCACTTGAGTTTAACCCTCTTGTCTCTTTTTTATTCCACTGCATAAAGATTTTTGACCTTACAGACATACTCTAGAAAATAATTAGCTATTAGTATTTGAAATTATTATACATTCAACTGTATATTCATTTTAAGATTTGCCTTATATGAAATAAACATTGAAATCTTAGGGCATTACACTGGCAGAATAGAGAATTGTGGTATAATGACCAGAAAAGATAAGACTAGGAAGGCATTTTATTCTCATAGGTAATAAGAATGCATGCTCATCCTTTCCTTTCCTCTTTCAAACTGCAAACATAACAATTTAACACTAAAGAGCTGATCTTCCCTTGGCTGAGTGAAGCTAATAATGCAAAATAATCAGCATATCTGGGGTACAATTTACAGGAACAACTTATAATACACACGTCTTCCAGTTCTTTTGACAAATGCCTTCGCTCTGACACCCTATGATAGATCCATTTCTATCTGTCTTTTTTATAGTGTATCTCAGAAGGAGGGTAAGCAGAGTTCGTATTCTACAACACCACAGTTTGTTTTTTCATTTCACATTTATGATTACTCAAGTCACAAATGACATATGATGCAAACCAGTAATATATGTTTGCGCCTGACAGAGGACATTTTTCATCTTGCAAGTTTAGGTTACAGCTTCAGCAGCAGGTGTTTTGAATCTCGGTGAAGTGAAACGAGCTTCTAAAGGTCCGACACACTTCAGAGTGTTTCTCAGGTCCGACACACTTCAGAGTGTTTCTCAGGTCCGACACACTTCAGAGTGTTTCATGGGACCAGAAATAAAAGGAGCAGTCTGGCTTTTCTATTGTCTAAAATTTCTCTACACCATGAAAGTCTTCAGCTTCCTTCTAGGCTCTATAAACTAGGCTAAATCATTTTGCTGTGGTGGTTTTTCTTTCTTCAGATTAGAGCCTAGTTACCTAGAACCCACCTTGCCTGTCCTTTGCCACACCTCCTTCCTCGGCACACTTTGATCTTGTTGGATCACAGCAGTGTGGGAGCAATTCCTGTACACCAAATAATTATTCATACATCTAGAAAAAGTACTGACTGATAAGACCTGGGCCACAGGAGGCACTTGATAAATACAATCAACTCTCTATATCCGTGGGTTCTACATCCGTGAATTCCACCAAATGTAGATTGAATATTTTTTTAAATGGATGGTTACACTTGTACTAAACATGTACAGACTTTTTTCTTGCATTATTCCTAAACTGATACAGTATAACAACTATTTACATAGCATTTACATTGTATTAGGTATTATAAGTAATCTAGAGATGATTTAAAGTCTACAGGATTATGTAGGTTATATGCAAATACTACATCATTTTATATCAGGATCTTGAGCATCCCAGGATTTTGGCATCTGTAGGGGTCTTGGAACAAATCCCCGACGGTTACTGAGGGATGGCTTCACTGGCTGAACAACTTGAGTGACTGCAGCAACAGGTTACTTGTGAGTGGACTGTGAATAACTGGGGGTAACTCTCCTACCTGCAGCCTTCTAGAGCCTGCCTCCAAGTGATTTCCAGTCACTCAGGTGTGCTTTGCCCTAGCACTGCTGCTTTCCTGGCAGGAGAGCTACTTGAGCAGTCAGCACAGGTCCTCATTTCTGTTTGCTTCTTTGTTTTTCCTATTTTACAAGCACTTTTTGCCATTAATGACTTGGTAGTAAGTTGGGGAGGTAAAAGGGAGTGTTATTTCCAGCTGATGCTTACAGAAGTAATGAATATGTGAAATATACAATCAGGATGAAAATCATCTCTTCAGCCACTTCTTTCTGCCTTCTTTCACCGACACAAAAGACTTTGATTTTTTTAGAAGACTTTAACTGTCCAAGCACATCAACACTTCTGACTGCCAATTTGGTCTAACTTGCCCAATAACCACAGCTCTCAGATTCCTTCTAATCTAAGCAGACTTGTATAAAAAGACAGGAAGAGAACATATTTTAGGGGCCTCAGATACCAAGGCCTATGAAACACTTTTATGGTAGGGAGGACATGGATATTGTCATCATCATTATGTAACAGCCCCTGCCTGGGATAAAAACTCACCAAGAGACTTCTTGTGCTTACCATCACAGTGAACACAAATTAGGTCACTTACAGCCTATCAAAGCATTCTAGATTCTGGAGGGAATGAACTAGAGTGAAGCTGCCTGGCAAAATTTGACTTGAGAATCTAGACTTCAAAAGTATTCTTTCGAGAGCTGGAAGAGGTTGGAACATAAAGAATGTAATTTTTATGAAACAAGTACAAATATCCATTTGGAATAGTTGTATTTGGGGGATTGTTGGGCAAAAATTCACTTCTTCTATTCCCCTGAACTAAGCAAAAATACTACTAATGTTAATAAATAAAATGGCAGGTTAATGTCATTCCACTCAATCATCCGTTATTTTACCAACCTGTTTCTTATGACCCACTTAGGCATCAGAAGCTCTGGGGCCACATTCCAGAGGCCAAAGGACTCTTCCCCTCCTTCCTTTGCCTACATGGCTTACATTACCTCATGGAGGTATTTAACCCTCCATGCCCCAAACTCATTATCCATATAGCTGAGTAATTTTTTAGCACCATAAATTTGATCATGTATTTCCCTAGCTTAAAACTCTTCACTGGACTTTCATTCACTTAGAAAAAAATCCAAAAATTAAAAATAAAAGTATTATATGATCCAACAATCCTACTTCTTATCCAAATAAATTGTATTCATCCAAAAGAATTGAAATCAGGATCTCAAAGAAATGTCAGCACTCCTATGCTCATTGCAGCACTATTCACAATAGCCAAGATGTTGAAAAACCTAAATAGATAAAGACACAAAGATAAAGAAAATGTGGTGTATATATATATATATATATATATATATATGCAATGGAATACTCTTCAGCCTTAAAAAGGAAATTCTGCAATATGTGACAACATGCATGAACCTTGAGGACATTATATTAAGTGAAATAAACCAGTTACTGAAGGACAAACATTGCATGAGACCACTTACACCAGGTATCTAAAATAGTCACATTCATAGTATCAAAGAGTGAAATGGTGGTTGCCTGGGGCTGGGAAGAGGGGAATATAAAGAGTTAATAATCAAATAAAGTTTCAGTAAGAAAGATGAATGAGTTCTAGAGATCTGCTATATGACATTTCACCTATAATCAACAATAATGTATTGTACACTAAAAAATATGTTCAGAGGATAGATCTCATATTATGTGTTCTTACCAGAGTAAAAAAATTTAAAAAAAAATCAAACTCCTCAGCACAGGCTATAATGTCCTGGCCCCTCTATAGTCAGCTCATATTCCTCTTGCCCTCCTTTACTAAACCCTAGCCAGTCTTCTTTTGAAGCCTCAATTATTCCATGTTCATTTCCGCCTCAGGGCCTTTGCACATGCTGCCCCTCTGCCTGGAAGGCTGTTCCCTTTTCCCCTATATAACTACCTTCCTCCTCCACAGACACTTTATCTTGCTCTAAAGCTCTCATTGCACTTGGTAATTGCACATAGGTGTGCTTGCTTATCAAATGTTTTTCCTCTCTGGAGCGTAAGTTCTAAAAAGAAAAGTGGGGACCTGATGTGTTTTGTTTACCACTCTCTTCCCTGGTACATAGAAGATACTCATTAAATATTTGTTGAAATATGATAGAATAAAATTATGAGGATGGCATAGATGGGCACTGGGCTCAGACACCTTCCCCAATTCCCATTGACTGTTAAGTGACTCCCAAGTAGCAACATCCCCTCTTCATCAGTCCTGGACACTGATCTGACCCAGAGAGCCTTTTGACAAATAATAAATATTAGGACAAAAAGGTACATTGGAGATATTAATTTACAAATGGGAAAATCTGAGCCTTATAAAGCTGAAGTGACTTATCTTGGGAGGGATTGCTTCTTCTCCTCTCCCTAAGGTTCCCTGATGAGGGATTTTTCGTAAACACTCCAGGCCTCTTATTCCACTTCTACTCACCTCTTGGAGGTGAAGTGAATTAGATATGTAATGGTCTGGGAGAGGAACTTGGGAAGTGGGTTCTGCCTCTCAGCCCCACTTTCTCTTTGGGATCTACCACATGACACAGACATTCTGCACTGCACCTCCTTGCCTTAGGGTTAGGCTCTTCTCCAAGGCGTGGTGTGCAGCTGTCTGATTCTGCATCTCTCTGGGGTGATGAGACAGACTTTGAAATTCTGGGTTCAGTATTTGCAGGGCCTGCATACATAAGCTGTGTTCCCAAACCTAGCTTTTAAAAGGAAATAAAAGGAAATAATTTTCTACTTCCTCTGTCTTAGTTGATTCATAACTGGGTGAATTTATTCCCCTTACATCCCAACACCAAAGCCTAAAATTCATCACTGTCAGAGTAAGGGATTAGAATTCATCTTCCCAAGCTCCAGCTCTGATTTCCAATGTGTGATCCTCATAGCTCAGCCAGTTCCCTGACAGCTCCCTTCTTAGCCATTCCCTAAACTGTCACCACTAGAGTCAACACCCCACTGACGCAGCACACAGGGGCAAGACCATCCTCCAATCCATATTCTTCCCAATCATTATAAATACATCCCAAGACATATTTATAATGATTTCACATGAACATGTTTTCAGGCTAGTGAAATAAATGTTTATAGAGACAACTTAATAAAAAAATTGAGTAATGATTAGATTAATGAGACAAATACCTCATCATAAATTAGGTTGTTAATACATATTTTAACATCAACATGTTTATTTTTACTTTTTCCTAATTATTTTGTTATTAATTTTCTCAAAAGACAGTTTTGTTTTAAATTGTCTTATATAGCCTCTTTAGAGCTGGACATTTATCTGGACATGTAATCACAATATTAATCCTCTTCTGGTTGATGCATATTTCAGTTAGTAATTGGCCAAGTAAAGAACTGTATTCTGGTCTGTTATTGCTATAACCGAATGACTATAATATTGCTAATGGGCCAACAGGTGGGCCTTGTCTATGTTCAAGTAGAATATAAAAATTATTGGGTATGATTATGACCTTTCTTGTTAAAACAAACACCTTCCATGGTCATTCTAGAAACAGGAGGAAGAGAAAATTACTTGCAATGAAAAAGTAAAAGAAACATATCTCTTTATCAAGAATGTTAACCACTATTACCTCTTAGCCAAAAAGAAAAAGAACAATAATAAAAATATATAAATAAAATAAGCTTTTAGAGCAAACAATAAAAACATCTCCCATGTAGTCATGTTCTTTAGACTGAGGTAGCAGTGTTGAAAAGGGTAAAGCTATTTTAAGTCATGTATTTGGAGGAGCAATGAATCAATGGATGTTTTAACATTTTCCATTAGGAGACTGACATTGTAAACTTTTTTCTGTGTCAAGGTGGTATATGTCCTCTTAGTTTGGAGGCTGTGTGTTATTTCAGAGATTCTTGTGTTTTGGGTATAGCTGGATATAGTTTTGATTTCTCATATTTTTGTTTTTTCTTAGCATTAGTCAGCCAACAACTATCAGCAAAGAACCCGCCTCTAGATGCAGAAATGTGCTAGATCTTGAAGAGATCAGGAAAAGACTATTTCTGTTTTAGCTCCTACTATCTCAAAGCTTATCATAGGTTGGAGACAAACAGATGTGTGTGTGTGTGTGTGTGTGTATATATATATATATAAATTTTTTTTTTTTGAGACAGCGTCTCACTCTGTCACTCAAGCTGGAGTGCAGGGCTGCAATCTCTGCTCACTGCATCTTCTGCCCTGCACCACCCCCACCCCCACTTCAGCCTCCTAAGTAGCTGGGAATACAGATGCAGGCCACCACACCTGGCTATGTTTTGTATTCTTGGTAAAGATGGGGTTTCACCATGTTGCCCAGGCTGGTCTCAAACTCCTGAGCTCAAATGATTTGCCTCTCTTGGCCTCCCAAAGCACTGGGATTACAGGCGTGAGTCACTGTGACTGGCCACAGATGTGTCTTGACATTCTGTTTGTGTATTGTATGCCATAACACTACTCCCTTACACAAAAACTATCTCCAGTCAAGATCGTTGTCTCTCTTGATTTTTCTTCTCTTAGATGGGGTATAGGCTAAGCTACTGAAAGAAAGAGACCTGGAGACACAGGGGCTTGAACCTGAGAGAAGTGTATTTCCCTCACACACAACAGTCCAGAGGAAAGAGTTCCAGGCTGCAGTAGTGGCTCTGTTTCACAAAGTTATTTGGGGTTAGGTTCTTTTCATCTTGTGCTTTTACTGTCCTCTTGAGTGTTTTTATTGTTATGACCAAAGACTGGTTGATGTTACATGTGTTCTGTCAGCCTTCAGAAAGTAGAGATTAAGCCTATGATATGTAATTGCATTTTATGTAAGTGTGATTGACATAACAATATTTACCAATATCCAGTTATTTTCTATTTATGGACACACAGAGGATTACACTTATTCATTCTTTGTAGTTAGGCATGGTCACGTGGCTAATTTTGGGACAATGTGTGGCATGAGTCACTGCCTTGCTGAAGTTTTAATTGCTAGTGCTTGACTCTCCAGCCACAAAAACCTATGTTGATGTGGAGGTGATACAAGATAGAAACCTGCAGGAATCCTGAGTCAACACATAGAAGATGGCTGCCCAAGAGATTCATCTGGGCTTGCAACAAATTTCTGTAAGAAAAAAACTTTTGCTGTTTATTCCAAAATATAACCTATCCTAATCTGTCTATTACAACAGATGATGTGAAAATTGTACACACAATTTCTGCCCATGTTTTATTGCTGAGAACACAGTCACATGGATACACCTGGTTCAAGGGCTAGCTAGGCGGTTTATACTGCATTACTATGGAAACCGAGGACATCAGATGGTGGGGGTGTTGGGGGCATTAGTAGTCTGCCTTATTTCCTTGTTCAGTGTTGCACTTGCTTGCAATAGCCTCCACCCACTTCTCAGTCTGTGCACATCCCACTCATCCACCAAAGCAAAGCCTTCTGCAGACTTTCTTCTTAGAAAAATTGACTCTTTAATTTCTCTAAGTTCTGATTGCTCAATATTCATGATATTTTGTTATGGGATTCATTCAAAAAGGTTATGGACTACCTACTCATCTTCAGGCATTGTGTGACACTGGGCATATGATGGCAACATAATTCCTAACTTCCAGAGTTTGCATCTTTCAACTTGCCTAGCACAAGTCCCTATCCAAATTACACAGTTAATAAATACTCCTTGATTGAACTATGAATAAGTCGGTAATGTATCAGCAGGTAATTAAACATTAAGGGACAGAACCCTATTGGCAGATAAGAGAAGGGAGAAAATCCTGTAGTAAATTATAGGAGGCATGAGGGCAGTGATCATGTCTGTCTCAGATCATGTCCTAAGTCCAGTGCTGATCATTGGATCTGGCACAAAGTGGGAGCTTAATACATCATTTTTTTGGCTGAGGAAGGCCAGATTAGCTGAGAAAGGCCTCATGAAGGATTTGAATGGGCAGGACAGGAAGGAGGATTTTCTAGCATGGAGAACTGTGAGGCCAGGGGCCTGATGGGTGATGGTGGGTCTTGAAGAATCTTAGGACATAAGGTTTGACAAGCATGTAGGGTGGGACCAGATATCAGGAAGACACTCATGGATTTTTGCATCTTCATGTGCTACAAAATGGAAGCATAACCTTTAAAATTTTTTTAATGAGCTCTAGAAAGTCTAAACTGTTTTTGTTAAATGGATTTGAATATAAATATTAATATTAGAGTCAAAAGAGGACTAAGGGAACACTATAACAATGAAAGCTTAGACTGGGATAGTGATAGAGTACCTGGATGGAAAAGGGCAAATCTCATGGACATTTCAAAGGAAGGATAAATAGGAATTGGCTACATAGAATATAAGGATTAAGGAGAAATGATGGGTTGAAAAGAGCAATTGTGGATTTCAGCCTGGAATTCTGGAATGAGAGTTACACCAATAAGGAGATAAATGTATTTTACAGAAGGAACATGCAATGAGTTTAATCTGAAACATGTATTTGCTATGGCAGGGGGATATCTTTGTGGGGATGTTGAGCAGGCAGCTGAGGCCTGGAGAGCAGGTGTCAGTAATGAGGATGTCTTGGAAGCCACATTCCGTGGGCATGCAGACCTAAACAGAACTTGGCTTGGCTTTAATGTTTTCCAGCACACGTGAAGGTAAACATGACCAGTCCTCAGTACAACTGTCAATTGCCTTGCCCTCTCATGGACTCTCCCCTTATTGGTGGAGTTCCTGGCCCGTATGTACATGCCAGGGAAGAGGAAGATGCCAGATCATCTGGAGGAAGAGTAGAGCAGATGATGGCTGGAAAGAGGGAGAATGGTAGAAGGAATGCATCCCGGAAAAAAATATCATGCCTAGGAAGCGCAGAGCCCTAGAGCAGAAGCACACAGGCAACTTCTGTAGAGCTACAGAGGTGAAAGATGTACATATATGTGTGTACATGTGTGTAGGCACAGTCAAATGCATATGTATTTATAAAAGAGCAGCAAATGTGTCTCCCTCACCAACTCTGCCCCTCAGCTATGTTTCAAACCACCTACCTATTCCTTCATTCATTCAGTAAGGACTTACTGAGTTCCATTTATGTGCCAGACAGTGGGAATGTGGAAAAGGCTCATGCAGACATAGTCTCTGCCCTCACAATACCTATATACTAAAGAACCCATATATAGGTGACGAATACATACAAACTAATTTGCTAAAACTGTGGTAAGTGTGAAGGACAGAACTATGTGCTCTTGGTTTTATCATTCTTGCCTCCTCAAGGTAAGAGTTTAAGTACAGTTTTGCGGAAGCAACATGTCTTTTGGGTCAGCTGATACTTTGAAAACTGGTCATTTAAGAAAATACTAAACTGACAGCTTGGAGAGGAGGGCCTGACCTTGGGTGCTTAAAGCTATTCCCACTCCATCCACCACCCACAATCCTGGCACCTCATTCAAAAGGCAGTCTCAATGAGAGTAGAGGCTTACCTGCAGCTTCAGAGGCCTAGAAATATCTGTACAGACTTTTTCTCAGTTACTTCCAATTGTAATGGATTAGTCTGTCTCTGTGTTCAAGAAATAAGGGAAGTAAGGCTGGTGGAAAAATAATACAAATGGGATGTCAAGAAGATAACGGTAGTAGTGGAGGTTTGGGGTGAGATTAAAGGATGATAGATGTGTAAATTATTTTAAATTTAATTTGTATTTCCTTTTTTTTTTTTAACCCATTGGGTCACAGATTCATTGGGTAGTAGAGTCAGGATTTTTGTCATTGGCTGGAACCACTACAATTCTAGTTCCACAGACCTTGAGTAGAGAAGCCAGTGTTCCAGGGAACCTCTGTCCTCCTCAAGTTACAGCTGTAGAGCTGTTGGATAGGTTCTACTAGAATACAGTTTTGTCCATGAGGACACAGACCATTGCCATCTGTCCTTCAGCTCCCTGCTAGACTTAGATTTGCCCCCACGAGTACTCCCCCAAACAATGGCACCTCAGCTAACTCAAATTTTCATTCCAGAATTCCTGTGGCTTTGAGCCATCAGGACATCTGACACTGGTCTTCAGAGGGGAGGACGTTAAGCAGCGTGGGTGGAAGAGGTGGTGTTAGAAGATATTGGGAGAAACAGATTCCATCTGCATGTCTTATTTATAGATGTCTTTGTAAGAAAAGAGATGGTCTGGGGAGAAAAAGTGTCTCAGTTCTTAACCATGTGGGAGGGTAGATGTGGGTGAGCGGAAAGTTAGACTTTCAGGAATACAGATCAGAAAACTTTGTTTCATAATTTTCTGAGTTAATACGTATATACCATAAATTGAAAAACTATATAATGTGGCTATGATACCTTTTAGTAATAATGCGTAATACAGTTACTGAATTATGTTTAAGGATTTGAAATTGTTGAAACTTGGATTTTCAGTAAAAAATTAATAGCCACTTAAACTACTTTTTGTCTATATAACTTATTTAGGAAACATCTGTTGATAGCTTGCAATATGAAAGCAATTTGTTTTTCACAAAATGTGTAAGGCATAGCCCTTGACTTAAACAACATGGCATGTGGTAGAGAGATTCAAATAAAGTGATGAGGGATTTCCGAGGATTGGTTTGGGTTTACGGTAACTGGGGAAGATATCTTGGAAGAGGTAGCATTTAAACTGGGATATGCAGCATGTACACATTTTAGCATTCCAGCTGGTAATGACTGGCATCCCAGGTAGACAGAATGCGGATTAAAATCATGAAGCTACAATAAAGCAAAGGAGTGGGTAATTTAGTCTGGCAAAAGCACAGGGTGTAATATGAGAGAAGTGTGGACTAACCTGATAAGGTCTTGAAGGGCCTTGAGCCAGCCTAAAGAGCATGAACTTCATGTAATGAGGAGTCCTGGGAACCTTTTGAGCAGCAGAGCTGAATGGTAGAGTGGTATATTAGGAAGGTAAATCTCATAGCAGGCTGGGGTAGATCACCAGAAGAGATGAAGTGCAAATGGAAAAAACAAGGTAATGAAATTTCTCTTTGTGCTGGTGTTTTCGCATAACAGACTTAATGGATGTATAACTCAAAGGAAAGATCAGTGCAAAGAGAAAAACTGAAGGTAAGAATGAGACTAAATTACTTTTAGGGAATTAAAACTGTTGAAACTTTAGTCTCAAACAATGGAGGGAAGTGTCAAGACCATAAATGGAAGTGTTAGCCAACCCTCCCACACCTACTCTAAGACCTGAAATAGAAGAAAAAGAAAAAAATTAAAGTATATTTCAAAATTACTCAGAGAGTATATTTAAACATTCCCAACATTCTCATCACAAAAAAATAAGTAGGTAAGGTGATGGGTATGTTAACTGGCTTGATTTAATCTTTCTGCAACATACATATATCAAAATATCACATTGTACCCCATAAATATATACAATTATTTTTGGTCAATTAAAAATAAAATTAGTTAACCAATTAATTTTTTAAAAGGTGGCATGGGAGGTTCTAATGAAGGTGCTAAGGTCTGAGATAGAGAATTTCCTAGCATGGGCCCGTATCTCCCTATTCACCTGCCAAATATAACCGAAGCATAAATAAAAAGTTTTAATTCTGACTTAGCTTTCACAGAAACCTGAAAAGTTCAGTCAAATGTGACTCAGCTTCAAGAACATAGAAATTTTACTCCCTATAAAACTCTTTGGTTTCCTACCTTTTCAAGGAGGAGGACTTCTTGTTAAAATGAGGAACCTTACTGATCTGCCTATGATAACAATCTCAATAATTCTGTAGGACTCATCTTGAGGACTGTTGTAGATACTGCAGCTATTCCTCCCCCAGTTTTGCAGGGATTTTGTGAGGCTAAATAAATCAAGATAACAAATGTAAAATATTTTCTCTATAAAAAGTTGTTATGCAGATATTATAGGACTATAAAAAAGTGCAATGTGGTTATTGCAACATATTAGAATAATCTGTGATTGTTTTCTGTTCTTTATTATTTATATTCAACCATCTTAGAAAAAGAATTTAAAGCAGTTTTATTTGGCTTATCATTTTTTGGAGCATCCTATATATTTTGGTGAGGAGAGTAGTGGGGAAAAAAATACTTTCAGCCAAGCAGGGTGTATGGGTAATAATGGTATCTGCCAAAATGAGACCCTTAACATTGTTGATATATAAACAATTACAGCACTGGAGAGTAGACCATCTGGGGCTTGTCCAGGGAATAAACTATAGTTACTGCCTTCTATGGCACAGTAATTCCAGGAGAACTTACCTATTGAGCTGGATCATTCAGAGGACATACTCATATTCTGGGCTTTAAGAAGGAAGCCTTCTGGCGACATGTAAGTATCCATTTAGTACCCTTTAGTTCAATACAATATGGACCCAGTTCTGTCATTGGAAAGAGGGGGAAATGTGGGAATTGAGCAGAGATCTCTTTTCCAAATAATAATGAGAATCACTGCCAGCTCCTATCACATCTCATATCACATAACTGGTTAGTTAGTAACTTTTTCAGAGTTGCGGACCAGTAGACTTGTTTTCTCATTCTCAGGACTCTTAAATTGTGTTCACTAGTTTATAATGACATTAATAAGATTTCCTAAAACCTCGAGTGGGTGTGGTCTGAGTGATTTGTAAATATCACGATACCGGCATTTCATAGTTTTTATCTTCAGTCTACTACTAAGATTGTTGATAAGTGCTTACACTACTCCAGGATACTGTAATAAGTCTCTATATTCATTTTTTCATAATATTCTTATGAGGCAGTTAACATTATCTCTATCGTACAGACAAAATATATGTGATATTTTCTAAACAAACCACTAATAATACCTAAATATGTACAAATAGAAATGTCTTTATTCTTCAGTAAGAGAACTCAGTTTTTGAGTTCTATTTCTGATGACAGAAAGCTAATCTTGCCACAAGGTAAATTCAGCTCCTTCTTATTTTTCTTAGTGCTGCCTGGCTTTGACTATTCACCATAAAATTCTCTCCCTCTTAGTTTTTTTCTTACCCATAGGAATGACCTATGTTCCAGGAAGTTTCCATCTTGCCCTGGCACTGGGGGATAGATGAACTACTAGAAGAAAACACTGGGAAAATGCCATAGGACACGAGTTTGGGCAAAGATTTTTGGGGTAAGACCTCAAAAGCACAGGCAACGAAAGCAAAAATTGACAAATGGGATTATATCAAGCTAAAAAGCTTCTGCACAGCAAAGGCAACAATTAATATAGTGAAGAGACAACTTGCAGAATGGGAGAAAATATCTGCAAACTTTCCATCTGACAGGAGATTAATATGTTAAATATTGTTCCAGAATGTATAAGAAATCCAAACAGTTCAATAGCAAAAAACAACAAATAATCTAATTTAAAAATGGGCAAAACACCTGAATAGACATTTCTCAAAAGAAGGCATACAAACGACTAACAGGTACATAAGAAAATGTTCAACATCACTAATAATCAGTGAAAGGTAATTCAAAACCACAATGAGGTATCATACCACCCTAGTTAGAATGGCTGTTATCAAAATGACAAAAAATAACAAATGCTGGTAAAGGTGTGGAGAAAAGGGAACATTTGTACATTGTTGAAAGGAATGGAAATTGGTACAGCCACTATGGAAAACAGTATAGAGTTTCTTTTAAACACTAAAAATAGAACTACCATGTAATCCAGAAATCCCACTGCTGGGTATGCATCCAAAAGAAAGAAAATTAATACATTGAAGAGATATCTGCATTTTCATGTTTATTGCAGCGCTATTCATAACAGCCTAGATATGAAATCACTTATACTTGATATAAGTGGAATTATACAGCATTTGTTCTTTTGTTACTGGCCTATTTCACTTAGCATAATCTCAAAATGATGTTAGGTGTCTATCAACGGACGAATGGATAAAGAAAATGTGGTACAAATTCACAATGGAATAGAATTCAGGCATAGAAAGAATGCAGTGCTGTCATTTGCAGCAACACGGATAAGACTGGAAGTCATTATGTTAAGTGAAGCAAGCGAGGCACAGAAATACAAATATCATATGTTCTCACTCATATGTGAGAGCTAAAAAAAAGTGTATCTCATGAAGGTAGAGAGTAGAATGGTGGTTACCAGAGGCTAAGAAGGGAAAGGAGAAGAGTGGGATGAAGAGGAGTTGATTAATGGGTACCAAAATGTAGATAGAAGGAATGAGTTCTAGTATTTGATATTATACTAGGGAAATTATAGTTAATAATAATAATTTATTATATATTTCAAAATTGCTAGAAGAGAAGAATTGTAATGTTCCCAACACAAATAAAAGATAAATGTTTGAGGTGATGAATATCCCAGTTACCCCAATTTAATAACTACACATAGCATACATGTATCAAAACATTACATATACCCTTAAAGTATGTACAACTCTGATAATTTTCTACTTATGCATTAATAATCACTCAGTTTGGCTGAGGAGACATGCCAGTAATTTCTTATAAAATATTTAACGCTAAGCAGCATAACCTCACAAGGTGTCCTCCAATGTAAATGAGCTGCTAAATATATCTCTAGGTAACTAAAAGAACTTGACCTATAAGTGAAGATATTTCATCAAATCAGTTATATTTTTGCAAATATCTGCCAAAACAAGATGTTATTTTTAACTTAATATTGATGATTTTTTCCTTTTTGGCAATAAATAGGTATTGGAATCAATTAATTTTTAGAAACCTCTAAATAGTTAACCTATAGTAAGACACATTCTTTCTATTGCATTTAAGGTGGCATAAGAACCTATATTCAGTCCTTCTAAATAATCATTAGAAATTTGAGATATAGGTTAAGAAGCAGGGATATTAAAACATACACACACACATACACAAAACCTCCTATGTGCCAGACACTGAGGTGATAGGATGTGTGACCATTAGATCCTATCCTAGAGTTAGGACTTTGGAAACACCTTTTGGGTAAAATGATATTCTATCTTATACCTGAAAAATAATGGGGGATTTCCAGATGAAGTGAAAGGAACAGGTTGTTTTAGATAGTTTTTTTTAAAGACAGTTTTTAAAAAGTACATGGATATGTGTAGATGGGTAAGCATAAATTGTGATAGGAATTCAATAACTCTTCATCTTCCCTTCCTTTCCTTTTTGAAACAATTTAGCCAAAACGTCATTAAGTGGGGCTAAGCAGGGTCAGTGTCCATGCCAGTAGAATGGGGAGGCATCATGCCCAAGAGCAAAATGTTAGAGTCTGAGTGGTGTATAGAGAATGGCCCAGATGGTGGCCCAGTTTAGTGTCTGAGCCCAAGCAGGAAGAAGAGAACTTTCACAAAGGCAGGGCGGCTAGTAACAGGTGGCTGTTTGGGATCAGAACCCAAGTGGCTTGAAGAGGACATCTTCAAGGGATGGCAGCCAAGAGCAGAGTAACAGAGACCAAGTGGGATGAGAAGACTGAACCCTATGGTGTTGGATTGGAATTAGAGATATTGGTGTGAGTTATGGTTTTCAATACAAATGGAAATATAAATAGATAAGATAGATTTAGGAAAAATGTAGGTATAAACACATGTATACGTGTGTGTATATTGTAGGTTTATGTATATTTATGCATACACATACACACGTAAACACAAACATACATTTCCTAACGCTCTTTTTTGAGAAGACACCTAGTAACAACAATAACTTCAAAGCAATGAGT
The DNA here is from genome assembly GCF_028885625.2 of Pongo pygmaeus. Lineage (NCBI taxonomy): Eukaryota > Metazoa > Chordata > Mammalia > Primates > Hominidae > Pongo > Pongo pygmaeus. The sequence goes on from NC_072388.2 coordinate 36,589,815, forward strand.
ATATCTAGTACATAGATCATGTTTTCTGATGACCATTTTTCCCTAAAATTAACTGAAGCTTCTTGGACTTGAGCAGAGGAAGTACAAAATGAGTCTGGGCTATTTTCTTGTGCCAGAAAGCAAAGAACTATCCACGAAGGTTGGGAGCCTGTCAGAAGGACATAGGAGACAACCTGAAGGGGATCACACTGCCTAAATCCGAGATAATTTAAATATCAAAGTAAATGATGATAGTAACTTTTTGAATAAAATAGAAGTTCATAAATATATACTGATATAAATATTGAAAGTTTCATGAGGAACCTTATATTTACACAGTATCAAATTACCTCCCCACAAAACACTTATTAATTATGAAGGAAGAATTTATAGTTAAGAAGTCTGGCAAACACCACCTTAATTGAATGATCAAAGTTGACATCACACATAATGTGACAATTCGAAATCATATGCCAACTGCTAAGAATCAAAAGCAAGGGAAACAAAGCATCACTTCTATAATATTCCATCCAAAGATGCACAACCTGGATGAAAAACAAACCCTATTAAGAACATGCTACAAAGTAAATCTGTCCAATAATCTCAAAAACTGCTGATGTCATTGAAGTCAAGGAATGACTTGGGAATTCTTCTAGACTGAAGAAGACTACAAAGACATCTAAATGCAACACATGGGTGGTACTTCCAGATGGAAAAGTGAATTTCTCTGAAAAATCTGCTCCTTCTTAAAAGCAGCGAGGAACGTGGAAAAAATTGTCAAAATCATATCCTTTGGTACTCTTAAAATTAACCAAAGATCTGCAATAGCCCAAAAAGTGTTTATTCAAGAAAAATAGCTAAATCTTGGTAAGAATAGTGAGCTTTATGGCATTTTAACTTGGCCTAGTTTCAGCTTCCATTGCCCAGCTCTGCAGAAGCCTTAAAAAGCAGCAGCATTGCAAACATAGTAGCTGTGAAGACCATCATCCTAGCAGCCACTAGGAGGGGCAGAACAGGTTTGAAGCTTTAATAGAGCCCCATCCACACAGAATTATCACTATTTGACCTGTCACTGAGCTTCATGGAAAAGCCCCATTCACAGAAATTATTATTTGACATGATTCAGAGTTCACTCAGTGGGAAAAGTCCTATTTCTAGAGTATTTGTTCAAAACATTAAGTGGCAATTAATTAACATAGCAGCTTCTCAAAGGAGGAAAAACATAGGACTATAGCTTGAGATAGAAGATATGGATTTGAGAAGCACAATATAAGAAGAAAAATACTATGGAATGCTTATTGTGGATTCCACTGTGTCCTCCAGAAACATGTTTAAATTAGATCCTGGTACCTGTGAATGTGACCTTATTTGAAAATAAGGTCTTTGCAGATGTAATCAAATTAAAATAGGATTACTGGCTTAAAGTAGGCCTTAAATCCAGTTACTGGTGTCCTTATAAGGAAAGGGAAATTTGGACATAGACACACAGAAGAGACACACACAGAGAAGTAAGAAGGCTATGTGACAACAGAGGTAGAGATTGGAGTGATGCAGCTGCAATCTGGGGAACACCAAGGATTGCTGTCAATCATGAGATGCTAGGAAGAAGCAATGAATGATTCTTAGAGACATGACAGGAAACATGGTCTTGTCAACACCTTGAGTCCAAATTGCTAACCTCCAGAGCTGTGAAAGAATAAATTTCTATTATTTTAAGCAGAATTAAAGCAACAGTATGCGGCAATTTGTTAGAGCAGCCATAGGAAACTAATAGAAGTTGTGATGCCAATTACGGCAAACAAGAAGCTGGACAAAAACTGAAAAGGAAGATATGGAGAAAGAGTTGTCTATAAGGGCCTTTATAAAGCTCCAATGTATTCCTGGGGATCTAGGAAAGTATATGATTGTGTAAGGCTGTGTACTACCCAGGAAAGATCTGAGAAGGCTCTTAATTTCTTCCCTCTGAGTGACACTGAGGCCCTGCAAAAGCACTAAGTGAAGTCCAAGGCAGAACTGTGAAGGCCTGCTCTGACACCAAGCAGTGCCCTTCCACAAAGGAATGAAAATTTATTGGCCTGATCATTAAAAAAATCTTTAATCCAGGCACAGTGGCTCACACCTGTAATCCCAGAACTTTGGGAGGCCGAGGACGGTAGATCACGAGATCAGGAGATCGAGACCATCCCGACCAACATGGTGAAACCTCATCTCTACTAAAATACAAAAAATTAGCGCGCAGCCTGTAGTCCTAGCTACTTGGGAGGCTGAGGCAGGGGAACTGCTTGAACCCAGGAGGTGGAGGTTGCAGTGAGCCGAGATCGCACCACTACACTCCAGCCTGGGTGACAGAACGAGACTCTGGCTCAAAAGAAAAAAAAAGTCTATTTCATTTGCTGAACACTAAGTTAACTGAACAGAGTTAGAAGTTAGCTCAGTGGCCACATATGCCAGATAATATAGACTTTTTAGAACCAATCAAGGAAAGTAACTGAATGAACAGCAGCAGCAACAACAAACTGTGTTGTGGCTGTCAGAAAATAGATTGAAAGAGCTGCCACATTATATTATTTAAAACATCTAGTTTTCAATGAAAAGTTATGAGTCACACAAAGAAAGTGAAAAGCAGTCACAGAAAAGAAGCTTAAATAGCAAGTGGAAAAACAATTCAAGATGTAAAGGGGATCCTTAATAAAATGAACAGCTGACTTCTATCAGAAACTATGAAGTTCAGGAGGCAGTAAAATGACATAAGCAAAGTGTTAAAAGGAAAAGACTCTTAACCAAAAGTTCTATATCTAGCCAAATTATTCTTTAAAAAATAGAAGAAGAATTTAGGGCATTCTCAGTTAAACAAAACCAGATAATTTGTCACTAGCAGATATACCCTACAAAAGAAAACATTAAAGGGAGTCCTTCGTGATAATATGAAAGGACACTAGCCAATAACAAATCCACACAAAGAAATAGAGCACTGGTAAAGGTAACTACAAAATACAGTATAAATTTAGTTTTTGCTTGTAACTCTTTTCTTCTCTTACCTAATTTAAAAGGTAACTGCAGGCCAGGCAAAGTGGCTCATGCCTGTAATCCCAACACTTTGGGAACCCAAGGTGGGAGGATCGCCTGAGGCCAGGAGTTTGAGATTAGCCTGAGCAACAAAGTGAGACTCCAGCTCTACAAAAATACAAAAATATTATCTGGGTGTGGTGGCATGCACCTAGAATCTCAGCTACTTGGAAGGCTGAGAGGATCACTTGAGCTCAGAAGTTTGAGATTACAATTAGCTATCATTGTGCCATTTCACTCCAGCCTGGGTGACAGAATGAGACCCCGTCTCTTAAAAAAACTGCATGAAGCAATAATTATAAAATTGTTATAGTGTAAAGATATAATCTGACTAGCAGGAATAGCACAAAGGAGGAGGAAAAGAATATAGCCACATTGGAGCAAAATTTTGTAAACTATTAAAATTAAATTGATCTTCATCCTAATTATATAGTTTTTAAGTTAAGATATTAATTGTAATCCTCAGGGTAATTACTTGGAAAAGAACTTTACAAAAGGAAAAGAGACAATACGAGAATTAAAATGGTAATTTTAAAAATATTTACTTGATAAAAAATAAAACAATAATAAAGAAATAAAAGAACAAAAAAGACATAAGACGTGGAAAACAAATAGAAACAGTAGGTGTAAATCTTCTCTTAGTGGTAATTATATTAAACACACATGTATGAAACACTTCAATCAGAAGGCAGAGACTGAACAATGGATTATTAAAAAATGGTCAAAATATGAGCTGCCTAAAAGAGACACAATTTAGATTCAAAAGCTTAAGTGGCTGAAAGCTAAAGGATGTAAAAAGCCCATACCAAGCATAAAGACAGCCATAAGACAACTAATACCACACAAAATAGACTTTAAACAAGATCTCTCACTAAAAATAAAGACGGACATTTTATAATGATAAAAGGGCTCATCTGTCTGGAAATATAATAAACGTACAAGCACATGACAACAGAGCCCCCAAAATACATGAAACAAAACCTGGCAGAATTGACAGGAGAAATAGACAACCTAATAATAACAGAGACTTCAATAGGCCACTTAAATAATGAAGTTTAAAAAGTAAAAAATAAATACATTTCAAAAAATGTTTATAGAATAAGAATATAAAGAAAGAAAATATTTTTGTACAGCTGTACAATGTGTTTGTGTTTCAAGCTAAGTGTTATTACGTAAGAGTCAAAGAGTTTAAAAATTAAAAAGTTTTTAAAGTAAAAAAAGTTAAAGTAAAAAAAGTTACAGGTTAGTTTGTTACTGAAGGTAAAATTTTTAAAATAATTTTAGCGTAGCCTAAGTGTACAGCGTTTATAAAGTGTCCCAGGCCTTCACATTCACATTCACTCACTGCTTCCTCACCGAATCACCCAGAGCAACTTCCAGTCCTTTAAAAAGCTCCATTCATGGTAAGTACCCTATACAATAAAGTATATCATTTTTTATCTTTTATACTGTAATTTAATTGTACCTTTTCTATGTTTAGATCTGTTTAGATACAGAGATACCACTGTGTTAAAATTGCCTACAGTATTCAGTGCTGTAACATGCTATACAGGTTTGTAGCCTAGGGGTGTAATAGGTTATACCACCTAGGTTTTTGTAAGTACGTGCTATGGTGTTGACACATGACGAAATTGCCTAAAAACACATTTTTCAGAATGTATCCCTATTGTAAAGCAATGCATGACTATGTATACACACATACACACACACACACACACACACAAAACAGTTCAGCTCACTTATAGATAAAGCTATTTTTCAAATTACAAAAGAAAGCATCATATATTCTACTCAAATTTATACCTTCTCTACTGAGAGAGCATGTGAAGAGGAAAGATAAAACACCAAGATTGAGATGAACTGAGATATACTCTGACAAGTCAGGTTGGGGAACATGGGCAAGCCATTTACTGTACTTACTTGATTTTTAATTTCACTTGTAAAATAATATTTAAAATTCCCCTAAATGTTGTTAATTCTAATTTTTCTGTAATTTTATTTAAGTGTAACTATTTAGAAACATATTTAGTATATGAGGCAAGTTACCTATTGTTTTATTCTTTTAATGTTATAATACTAAATATATATATTTATATTTAGGAAATGAATTTATGGATTGAGCTGTTTTAATTTTTTAGTAATATTTTATAATTGGTCACTTACTAATTGTAAGTCTGTTTTCCATTGTATATATTGTACACTCAAAAACATTAAAATAATTCTGTGAAAATAAAGTGTAAGCTTCTGTTTTTATTCCTCTCTGTTACTAAGCTTGTTTCTCTGCCTCTCTGCATGCACCAACCCCCACACTCTTAGTTTTAAAGTCTCAGCATACTAATAAAAGTGGGATATCTTCTAGGGACTTTGATTCCACGAGACAGTGATTTTTATTATGTCTTAATTATTTTTCATAGGAGTGCTTCATTTAGATTATTTTCTAATACCCCCAGTTATAACAAGATGATAGATTTTTTAAAATTTGTCACTTATTTCTTATACTATTATTTCTTATGGTAAACTGTTTACCATGCCTTTGCCCATGTAAACACTTGTAAGATTATAATCACTCCAAAATGAGCAAGTATTGTTATTGCACACATTCTAATCAAGAGAAAAAGAAAATGGCTTGGTGTTCAAGTTTTTCCATGGGTTTAAAAATGCACAACAACTTAGCAACTTTGGAGGAAAACCAGCTTACTTTCTCTTTGATGCAATCAGAAGATTGCAAATCAATACTTAGCATTAATGTTTTAATTGAGAATTAACATCACCATAATTGAAGATGAGGATGAGCATCTTGATGTTTAGGAGACGGCTATTTGCTTGGGGAGGTCATTACACTGGAGAGCACAAACACTGGAACGGGAAAACGCAAATTATGTGTTTCCTTGGGCAAGGACATAAAGTAAACATTTGAATTGGTGGTCAACTATAATTTGCTTCCAGAGCCAGCAATTCTGGCAACACTACACTTTCGATTTATAGCAAAGCACACAAGCAGCAGTGACTTTGAAAAGAAAGGATAAAAGAATCAATGGAAAAGTTACTAGTTCTTAAAGATCTGTGTCTCATTCGAGGAACTTAAGGACCTCTCTCTCAATCTAAAAGCAGAATGCACTCTTGCTGCTTACTCCCAGCATGCCCTCAGCTGTTCCTAATTATTCCTGGAGGAAGCCAATGATATTTGAGTCTGGGTTATCAACAATCCTTTAATTTTTTATTTTTTATTTTTTGCCTGGGATTTCGAACCAATATACTCCTAGCCTGAACAACATAGAAGATTTCCTTTCCATTTTGGTAGAAATTATTTTTTAATGTAAATTATATTGTGTTCTATTTGTTTCCAATGTCTTGAAAAGTTCAATCACTTCTCCAAATTCTCCGGAATAAACATAAGAAAATATCTCTCCCCAGCACTACCCGGTCCCCCAATATCACCATCCTAAAGGCACTTCCACTTCCTCTATCTTCAGGGAAGGAGTGTGCAGTTCTGATTTAGCTCCTCAGTGGAGTAAAGGGAATTTAGAGGAAGGGGGATTTCTGCAGAAATTGTCAGTTACACAAGTAAGTTCCTCTTGGTTCCCCGTTTCATCAAAAGTGAAAAACTGTTCACAGGAGTGCCCACGTCCCCTGTTTCCCTATGCATCACTAGAGCCAAGAGAGGACTCCACCAGCAAGGCACCCTCTGCTCTGTCCCGCAGATCACAGTCCCCGACTTTCACCCCATTGTTTGTGCAATGTGCAGAACTGGAGCCCAAAGCAGCGGGCTCAGGATCACTCTCCAGGCCCGGTGGGCCCATAGACTCCTTCCTTGGCTGGGAAGAGGGGCTTTCGTGAAAGCAGAGCTTGACAAGTCCCAGTACTGTCATGGTCAAGATCACCAACACTACTACTGCTGTGCTCACAAATATGAAGACCACGGCAGAGGAGGAGTCGAAAGCCTGAGGAGTGGCAGAGGAAGTCGTAGAATTAAACTTGGAAATCACGCTCCCTGATGGGGTGATAGTGGCCTTTGACTCGGCTTGGAGGGACATTTGAAGGGTAGACATCGTGCTCTGTGATCCCCATCGAGGAATCTCAGGAATAGATGTTACTGAATTGTCTTGTTCAGGGACAAGTGGTATCTCTCCCAGCTTCTCGTCGACCCTGATTGACCATGTTCTCTGCGGCACGGGGCTGGTTGCAGTGGCCGGCGGGCGCCTGGTGGGCACCCTGGTCCTCCCACGGGTCGGCTGTCTTTCCCCACTGGTCACACAAGAGCGGCCGTCCTTCCCCAGCTCGAAGCCCGTAGCACATTCGCAGGCAAAGCCTCCCAAGTCGTCTAGGCAGTTAGGGAGCTCTGCGCATTTGCCAGCACGGAGGTACCTCCCGGGGCAGGGACACAACACATCGCCCGAGAGTTTGTCCCAGCGAGCGCCGATTTCGTCCGCGATGCAAGTAACTGAGATCGGGAGCTGTCCCCGGCAGAGCGCACTCACCTCGGTCCCAGGTGGACTGAAGTCCAGAGCGGCGCTGTGCAGCTGGAAGGGCGCGCGATAGCTCAAGTTAGAGGCGGCCCCGGGGTGCGGCGCAGGACACAAGACCTCAAACTGGTACTTGCACAGGTAGCCGTTGGCGCGCTGGTGGCATCGCATCTCCTTCCAGCCTGCGGGCTCGACCCCACCGGTGGCCTGGAGTACCGCGCATCTCCGCGCGGTGCAGGAGCGTTGAGGCTCCTCCACCCACTGCAGCGTGTCGCTTTCGAGACCGCCGGCGTCGGAGGACAGCCAGGAGAAACCCCGCAAAGGCTCGTTCTCCAGGGTGCAGTGGGAACGCCCGCGCTCCAGTGCGACCCAGAACATCAGGTCTTTGGAGCCCCCTCCGGGCCCTGGGCCTGCCCGCAGGAGCGCGAGCACAGCGCGCAGCTCGGCGCCCGCACGCACGGTGCTGAGCGCCCCACCTCGCAGGATGCAGGCCTCCTCGGCCGCCTGCCGCTTCATGGTAGCGTGGTGCAGGCTGTAGCAGGCCCCCGAGGCCGAGCAGCCAGCACGGTCGGCAGTGGGGTGTTCGCCGCCGCCCGGCCCGGGCCAGAGCGCCTGCCAGAGGAGGCACAGGGCGAACGCCGGCCTCATTCTCTGAGGCCCCGCACGCAGAGCTGCTCCCAACTTGGATCTGTCCCGCTCGAGGACGCGGAGCTGTCTCCGGAGCGCGGTCACCGCCCTCTACAGCTGGCTTCCCCAACCCTGTTCCCCCTCCCTTCCCCTCCGCCCTCGCTCCCGACAGACCCCCCCAACTGCCAAGAATCACCCCGCGGGCCCAGCGGCCAACAGTTTCCCTTAGGCCGCGACAGGAAATGTGTGCGGAGCGCTGCCAGGCCCCTGCAGCCCTGATTTATTCTGGGGTCAGGAACACAGCTGGCGCCGGGTACAGGGGACGCAGTCGACTAGAAGGTCAAACACCCTGCTTAGAGCAAGAGGAGAAACTCGCCACTGAGATGAAGAGTGTGGTTTTTCTCCGTTCAGGGAGTTTCATCAGGACCGCAGAACCCATAACACGTATGCGAACATAGGCAGGAAGGACTGGAGAAAGGAACTGGCTTATGATTATAAGACCACGCCCGTCTATTGTGTTTCTGTCCGGAGCTGTGGAGTTAGCGTCAGAATAATTCGTAGACGGCTCCAGTGTTCGGGGGGCCTGTGCCTGTGGGGGAAAAATATGTTGTGAAACAACTTAGCAACTCCTTTCGCCACCAGAGGCAGCACTATTTAACCGCATATCTCTCTATGGGTCTTTGCTTCTCTATTATGTCAAGAGATTTCAGGAGTGCTAACTACTAAAGAATTTGGAGTTGTTTGGGTATTTTAAATGGGAAATTCTGCTTCTTCCATCAGCACTTGCTTTAGAAATTTATTTTTCACTTCCACGTGTGTCTCTTTGAGATGGACCATATTGATTCATTAAAGAAAGGAAATGTATTTCTAGGACTAAATGAAAAATAATGGCCATAGATCTGAACAGTTAGGTTGTTAGCTTTCCTTGCCACTGTATTGGTTCAAACATTCTTCAAGTTTATAGGTTATACATAAATGAGTTCGTGGCCTTATAAGTATTCGAGAACAACTGCCCTATGTGTGATTTTAGCCTTGAACTATTTTAGTATCATTTTCTCCTATGATTGAGTGGCAGCATTTATAATAGTAAGTTGTAAACATCTCCTTTAAGGAAAATTAGAGTTCCTTAAGAAATTAAAATGTTTATTCCATTATAATGAATATTGTATACTGTCAAAAAATATCTTGTAATTTGAAAGATGGGTGAGCCAATTTCTTCAGAATTCCAATGGGTGTTTTGTTTTAATATAAACATTTCAACTCAATGAGAAGTGGCAAGGAATTAAAGATGAATAAAGAAAGTAAAGGTTAAAAACTGTACTGTTATGAAAGGATTTCTTGTTAGCAACTTAGACAATTCAGTATCAGTTTAGAAAACATACATTCTATCTTGGTTCATAATGGCCAAGTATGTTGCCATCAGAAATACATAAAGAGTTTCAGCTAAGCCCTCTTAGAGATGTCTGATGCTTTTAAATATCTTGAATCAGAATGAAAGTTGCCATTCCATGGATAATGCATATAAGCTCACTTTGTTGTACTGTATTCAGGTTGATGAGGGGTGGGAGGGAAGGTTTCAGGATCACAGCTGTATGCTTCCATCTTATTTTTACCATAACTCTCATTCTTCTTTCCTCCTGGAAATTCCATGTATCTTAACAAACAACAGTAAGCCCATGAGTCATCATCATACTTACCTTGCTTTTGCTGAGTATGGAGCTTTGCACTAGGATTTCTCTCCTGCCCGCCCTATTTCCCAATTTAAAGAACATTCCTTAGTCCTTCTCTTCAGATGTCTGAGAATCACCTTAAACGTGGCTTTGCATTTAAATTAGGTAACTTAGTGTCTTATAAGAAAGAAACATGAAAATCCAGAAATCGAATTGAATGGATTTTAAAAAATACTTAGTCACTTGGGCCAGCTCTCTATACACCATTGCAATCTTAAGACTGTGTTTGTAAATGTGTCCATGTAGCGCAGTATTTTTAATAAAATCTTTTTCAAACTTAAGTAGTCAATAGAAAGTTCTTAGATAGCTTTAAAAATCATTTGGGATGAGATGAAGTGTCTACAGTAAGAAAGAATGAATAGCTGGAAAGCTTACAGTGAATACATGATCTCACTCCCTGACATTCTGTCTAGGGGAGTGGGATTATAGCAGAGAACACATTGGCCATAATGACTATATGAGAGTACTGACCATGACCATGACCATATCATGGAATGACACAAGAGTTAGAAAAAATTAGCTCAAAGTAGGATGTAAATAGTTTTGTAATTAGTTTGAAATAGACAGTTTATCTGACTAAATTAGAAATGGAGGAAAGTTTCTATTTTTTAATAATATTTATTAAGATAATAATATAGAACCATTTTACCCCCACTGGATTCCAAATGCCTAAAAATCTTACAATACCAAATGTGAATCTATTGGCTCTTTTACATGTTACAGATTAGAGCAACCAGTTTGGAAAAATTTGACACTTTTTTTCACTAAAATTGAATATTTGCAAACTCTAGCACTTCCACGGTAAGGTATAAAACTAAGAGAAACTTTTGCACATGTACAACAGAAGATATGTAAAAAAATGTTTATAGTGACACTATTCATATTAACAAAACCTTGAATCAATCAAAATATCTAAAAACAGTATAAAAATAAACTGTAGTATATTCACTAATTTAATATTACATAGGAGTCAAAATTAGTACAATATAGTGGCAAGTAACAATATGAATTTATTTCAGCAATACAATGTTAATGGACAGAAGTTCCAAAAATTATACAGAGTCTGACATTTTTATACAATTAAAAGAACAGTGCTAGATATATGTTTGTGTATTCTTTAGAAAAATAGTTACAATAAAATGAGATAAACAATAAACATAAGATTCTTAGTGATGCTCCTTTTGGGTGAGAGGAAAGAGAAGGATGGAATGTTAGGGGAACTAGCAGGCTTGATATGGGCTGTTGATAGAGTCCTAGCTTTTGTTTCGTTCAGTGGCTTTGTGTCACTACCCAAATAATGGAATCTTTATTCCATTATTAAAAATAAATAATTAGTAATGAACAAATAAATCAAAATGGCTATATCTGGATAAATAATAAGTGAATGGACATGAAGCAGGAATTAAAATTAATTTAATTCTGAGTGGCTGAGTTTCAAAATGAAAAGTAAAAATAAAATCAAAATGTTAATTACATTTAAAATATATTTTCAGTATATTTATTTTATTATTATACTTTAAGTTCTGGAGTACATGTGCAGAACGTACAGGTTTGTTACATAGGTATACATGTGCCATGGTGGTTTGCTGCACCCATCAACCTGTCATCTACATAAGGTATTTCTCCTAATGCTATCCCTCCCCTAGCCCCCCACCCCCTGACAGGCCCTGGTGTGTGATGTTCCCCTCCCTGTGTCCATGTGTTCTCATTGTTCAGCTCCCACTTATGAGTGAGAACATGCGGTGTTTGGTTTTCTGTTCTTGTGTTAGTTTGCTGAGAATGATGGTTTCCAACTTCATCCATGTCCCTGCAAAGGACATGAACTCATCGTTTTTTATGACTGCAAGTATTCCATACTGTATATGTGCCACATTTTCTTTACCCAGCCTGGGCATTTTGCTCCACCTAAGTGCATTCCTCGTGGCCTGGGAGCATTTCAGATACCCTAGTGCACCTAGAACCCAAGCCCAAGGGTCCAGAGGATGGAGCCATGAGCCAGTCCTGGCTCCCCAGGACTACAGCACATAGTTCTGTGGTGCTGAACCAAGATCACTGGCCAGCACTCAAGTAGGGGAGAAGCCCACATTCTCAGAGCACTAAGAAGGGTAAGATGTGTGATTTCTTGGGCTGGCAAAGGAGCAGGACATACCTCCCTTTGCAGGGACGGTCTGAAAAAGGTATGGCCCACGTCTCTGCCATGGCCTCTGCTAGATGAATCCCTGTGGCTCAGAACACCTAACAAAAGAAATATGGGCATGGTGTCAGTGATCAGAGGGAGCTCCCCTAAGGCCCAGGAAAAGTCCTGGTAGTGGAGTCACTTCTCTCCCAGCACACCCTGCACTGCAGAGCACTGCTGCAAATGTGAGGAAATACAAAAGAGTTGCACACCTAAGTGCCTATCTACCAACCTTTACTCTTAAGCACAATCTCCTGAATCACAGCCCAAACTACAATTCCAAAAACATTTTGCTAATATACCACCCACTGAAACCAAGGGCAAGAATTCAGCCACAAATAAAGACCCTGTAAAGAGCCTTAGCCCTCTGAGAATATACAGAAATGACTACAGTCAACTTACATCATAGCTAAAGTAACATCCAACCTTCCCAGACAAGAAAGAATCAGCACAAAAACTTCAGCAATTCAAAAAGCCAGAGTGTCCCCTTACCTCCAAAGAAGTCCACTAGCTATCCAGCAATGGTTTTTAACCAGTCCGAAATGACTGAAATAACAGACATAAAATTCAGAATCTGGATGGCAAAAAGCTCATTGGGATTCAGAAAAAAGTTGAAACCCAGTCCAAGGAATCCAAGCAATCCAGTAAAATAATTCAAGAGTGGAAAGACAAGATAGCCATTTTAGGAAAGAAACAAACTGAATTTTTATAGCTGAAAAATTCACTATAAGGATTTCATAATACAATTGGAACTATTAGCAGAATAGAACAAGTTGAAGAAAGAATCTCAGAGTTTGAAGATTGGTTTTTTGAATCAGACAAAAATAAAGAAAAAATTGAAAAAGTTAAGAAAACCTCTGAAAAATATGAGATTATGCAAAGAGACAAAATCTATGACACATTGGCATCTCTGAAAGAGAAGGAGAGAGAATAAGCAACTTGAAAAATATATTTGAGGATATAGTACATGAAAATTTCCCTAATCTCACTAGAGAGGTTTACATACTAACTCATGAAATACAGAGAACCCCATCTGGAAACTATACAAGATGACCATCCCCATGGCACATGGTCATCAGATTCACCATGGTCACTGAAAAAATATCTTAAAGGCAGCTAGAAAGGAGGGTCAGGTCACATATGGGGGAAACTTGTAAAGCTAGCAGTGGACCCTCTCAGGAGAAACCTTATAAGCAAGAAGAGATTGGGGGCCAATTTTTATCATCCCAAAGAAATTTCAACAAAGAATTCCATATACCACTAAACTAAGCTTCATAGGTGAAGGAGAAATAAAATTGTTCTCAGACAAGCAAAGGCTGATGGAATGCATTTCAACTTGACCAGCCTTAAAAGAGGTCTTCGAGGGAGTACTAAACATGGAATTGAAATAACAACACCTGCTACCACAAAACACACTTAAGCACATAGCCCAAAGACACTATAAAGCAAATACACAAGTCTACATAACACACCCAGCTAACAACGTGGTGACAAGATCAAAATCTCAAATACCAATACTAATCCTGAATGTAAATGGGCTAAAAGCCTCACTTAAAAGATATATATAATGCCAAGATGGATAAAGACATGACCCAACTCTCTGCTGTCTTCAAAAGACCCATCTCACATGTAATGACACCCATAGGCTCAAAGTAAAGGAGTAAAGAAAGATCTACCATGCAAACAGAAAACAAAAAAGGGCAGGAGTTGCTATTCTTATATCAGATAAAACAGACTTTAAGTCAATAACAAGAGGGACAAAGAAGAGCATTACATAATGATAAAGGCTGTGATCCAACAAGAAGACTTAACTATACTAAATATATACACATCCAACATCAGAGCACCCAGATTCATAAAACAAGTTCCTCTTAATATATGAAAAGACTTAGCCACACAATAATAGTAGGAGATTGCAACACCCCACTGACAGGACTAAATAGATTATTGAGGCAGAAAACTCACAAGGAAACTCTGGACTTAAACTCAACACTTAATCAACTGGTCTAATAGACATCTAGAGAACACCCCACCTAACAATCACAGACTATGAGATCAGAAGATGAGATGAGATCAGAAGATGAGAACATACTTATGATCTGTATACAGAATATATTCTAAGATCAACCACATGCTCACTCATAAAGTCTTAATAAACTCAAAAAAATTGAAATCATACCAAGCACACTCTCAGACCACAGTGCAATAAAAATAGAAAGCAATACTAAGAAGATCTCTCAAAACTATACAAATACATGGAAATTAAACAACTTGCTCCTGAATAGCTCCTGGGTGAACACTGAAATTAAGGCAGAAATTTAAAAAATCTTTGAAATTAATTCAAATAGGGACACAACTTACTAAAATCTCTGGAATGCAGGTAAAGCAGTGTTAAGAGGAAAGTTTATAGCACTAAACGCCTTCATCAAGAAGTTAAAGATATCATAAATTAACTTTGCACCTAGGAAAAAGAAAAAGAAAAAAACCAACTCTAAAGCTAGCAGAAAAAAGAAATAACTAAAATTAGTGAACTGAACAAGATTGAGATACAAAATTCATAAAAATGTCAATGAAACCAAGAGTTTGTCATTCAAAATAGTAAACAAGATTTACAGACTACTAGCTAGATTAACAAGATATAAAAGAAAATATCCAAATAGGTACAATCAAAAATGACAAATATGACATTACAAGTGATCACACAGAAATACAAAAGATCCTTACAGGCTACTATGAACAACTCTATGCTCACAAATTAGAAAAATCTAGTGAAGATTAATAACTTCCTGGAAACATGTAATCTCCAAAGACTGAATCAGAAAGAGATTGAAACCCTGAATAGACCAATATTGAGCTCTGAAATTGAAACAGAAATAAAAAACTGAGCAACCTAAAATAAAGCCCTGGACCAGACAGAGTCACAGCCAAACTCTACCAGATATACAAAGAAGAGCTGGGGCCAATCCTACTGAACCTATTCCGAAAAATTGAGGCAGAGGAGCTCCTCCCTAACACATTCTGTGAAACCAGTATCAACCTGATAACAAAATCTGGCAATCACAACGTAAAAGACAAACTTCAGACCAATCTGATAAACATAGACACAACAATATTCAACAAAAAACTAGCAAACAGCACATCAAAAATTAATACACCACCACATGAACAGAATTAAAAGCAAAAACCGTATGATCTTTTCAATAAATGCAGAAAAAGCTTTTCTATACAAAAATGACATTCAGACTGAGAGTCAATCAAGAACACAATCCCATGAAGAATAGCCAAAAAGGAAGTGAAATATCTAGGAATACAGCTACATGCCACCACGCCCGGCCAATTTTTGTATTTTTAGTAGAGACAGGGTTTCACTATGTTGGCCAGGGTGGTCTCCATCTCCCAACCTCATGATCTGCCCGCCTTGGCCTCCCAAAGTGTTGGGATTACAGGTGTGAGCCACTGCACCTGGCCCACATGTGTCTTTATGGTAGAATGATTTATAATCCTTTGGGTATATAGCCAGTAATGAGATTGCTGGATCAAATGGTATTTCTAGTCCTAGAATCTTGAGGAATCGCTACACTGTCTTCCACAATAGTTGAACTAATTTACACTCCAACCAACAGTGTAAAAGCATTCCTATTTCTCCACATCGTCTGCAGCATCCGTTGTTTCCTGATTTTTTAATGATTGTCATTTTAACTGGCATGAGATGGTATCTCATTGTGGTTTTGATTTGCATTTCTCTAATGACCAGTGAGGATGGGCTTTTTTTCATGTGTGTTGGCTGCATAAATGTCTTCTTTTGGAGTGTCTGTTCATATTCTTCACCCACTTTTTGATGTTTTTTTTTCTTATAAATTTGTTTAAGCTCCTTGTAGATTCTGGCTATTACCCCTTTGTCAGATGGATAGATTGCAAAAGTTTTCTGCCAGTCTGTAGGTTGCCTGTTCACTCTGATGATAGTTTCTTTTGCTGTGCAGAAGCTCTTTAGTTTAATTAGATCCCATTTGTCAATTTTGGCTTTTGTTGCAAATGCTTTTGGTGTTTTAGTCATGAAGTCTTTGCCCATGCCTATGTCCTGAATGGTATAACCTAGGTTTTCTTCTAGGGTTTTTATGGTTTTAGGTCTTACATTTAAATCTTTAATCCATCTTGAGTTAATTTTTGTATAAGGTGTAAGGAAGGGGTCTAGTTTCAGTTTTCTGCTTACGGCTAGCCAGTTTTCCAAACACCATTTATTAAATAGGGAATCCTTTCCCCATTGCTTGTTTTGTTCAGGTCTGTCAAATATCAGATGGTTGTAGATGTGTGGCATTATTTCTGAGGCCTCTGTTCTGTTCCATTGGTCTATATATCTGGTTTTGGTACCAGTATCAAGCTGCTTGGGTTACTGTAGCCTTGTAGTATAGTTTGAAGTCAGGTAGCATCATGCATCCAGCTTTGTTCTTTTTGCTTAGGATTGTCTTGGCTATGTGGGCTCCTTTTTGGTTCCACATGAAATTAAAATAGTTCTTTATAATTCTGGGAAGGAATTCAGTGGTAGCTTGATGGGAATAGCATTGAATCTAGAAATTACTTTGGGCAGTATGGCCATTTTCGTGATATTGATTCTTCCGATCCATGAGCATGGAATGTTTTTCCATTTGTTTGTGTCCTCTCTTATTTCCTTGAGCAGTGGTTTGTAGCTGTCCTTGAAGAGGTCCTTCACATCCCTTGTAAGTTTATTCCTTCATATTTTATTTCTTTGTATCAGTTATGAATGGGAGCTTGCTAGGTATCTTATTCCTTTGTATGAATTATGAATGGGAGCTTGCTCATAATTTGGCTCTCTGTTTGTCTATTATTGGTGTATATGAATGCTTGTAATTTTTGCACATTGATTTTGTATCCTAAGACTTTGCTGAAGTTGCTTATCAGCTTAAGGAGTTTTTGGGCTGAGACGATGGGGTTTTCTAAATATACAATCATGTCATCAGCAAACAAATAATTTGACTTCCTCTCTTACTGTTTAATACCCTTTATTTATTTCTCTGGCCCTTTTTGTCCTGGCCAACATTTCCAATACTATGTTGAAAAGGAATGGTGAGAGAGGGCATCCTTGTCTTTTGCCAGTTTTCAAAGGGAATGCTTCTGGCTTTTGCCCCTTCAGTATGGTATTGGCTGTGGGTTTGTCATCTATAGCTCTTATTATTTTGAGATATGTTCCATCAACATCTAGTTTATTGAGTGTTTTTAGCATGAAAGGGTGTTGAATTTTATCGAAGGCCTTTTCTGCATCTATTGAGATAATCATGTGGTTTTTGTCATTGCTTCTGTTTATGTGATGGATTATGTTTATTGATTTACATATGTGGAACCAGCCTTGCATCCCAGGGATGAAGCTGACTTGATCATGGTGGATAAGCTTTTTAATGTGCTGCTGGATTCAGTTTGCCAGTATTTTATTGAGGATTTTCTCACTGATCATCAGGGATATTGGCCTGAATTTTTCTTTTTTGTTATGTCTCTGCCAGGTTTTGGTATCAGGATGATGCTGGCTTTATGAAATGAGTTAGTGAGGAGTCTCTCTTTTTCTATTGTTTGGAATAGTTTCAGAAGGAATGGTACCAGCTCCTCTTTGTAACTCTGGTAGAATTTGGCTGTGAATCCGTCTGGTCCTGGGTTTTTTTTGGTTTGTAGGCTATTAATTACTGCCTCAATTTCAGAACTTGTTATCGGTCTATTCAGGGATTCAACTTCTTCCTAGTTTAGTCTTGGGAGGATGTATGTGTCCAGAAATGTATCCATTTCCTCTAGATTTTTTAGTTTATTTGCATAGAGGTGTTTATAGTATTCTCTGATGGTAGTTTGTATTTCTGTGGGAGCAGTGGAGATCTCCCCTTTATCATTTTTTACTGTGTCTATTTGATTCTTCTCTCCTTTCTTCTTTATTTGTCTGGCTAGTGGTCTATCTATTTTGTTAATATTTTCAAAAAAAACCAGCTCCCAGATTTATTGATTTTTTGAAGTTTTTTTTTTGTGTGTCTCTATCTCCTTCAGTTTTGCTCTGATCTTAGTTGTTTCTTGTCTTTTGCTAGCTTTTGAATTTGTTTGCTCTTGCTTCTCTAGTTCTTTTAATTGTGATGTTAGTGTGGTGATTTTAGGCCTTTCCCACCTTCTCCTGTGGGCCTTTAGTGCTATAAATTTCCCTCTAAACACTGCTTTAGCTGTGTCCCAGAGATTCTTTTATGTTGTGTCTTTGTTCTCATTGGTTTCAAAAATCTTATTTATTTCTGCCTTAATTTTGTTACTCACCCATTAGTCATTCAGGAGCAGGTTGTTCAGTTTCAATGTAGTTGTATGGTTTTGAGTGAGTTTCTTAATCCTGAGTTCTGGTTTGATTGCATTGTGGCCTGAGATACTGTTTGTTATGATTTCCGTTCTTTTGCATTTGCTGAGGAGTGTTTTACTTCCAATTATGTGGTCAATTTTAGAATAAGTGTGATGTGGTGCTGAGGAGAATATACATTCTGTTGATTTGGAGTGGAGAGTTCTGTAGTGGTCTGTTAGGTCCAGTTGGTCCAGAGCTGAATTGAAGTCCTGAATAGCTTTGTTAATTTTCTGTCTCATTAATATGCCTAAATATTGACAGTGGGTTGTTAAAGTCTCCCGCTATTGTTGTGTGGGAGTCTAAGTCTCTTTGTAGGTCTCTAAGAACTTGCTTTATGAATCTGAGTCCTCCTGTATTGGGTGCATATATATTTAGGATAGTTAGCTCTTCTTGTTGCATTGATCCCTTTACCATTATGTAATGCCCTTCTTTGTCTTTTTTGATCCTTGTTGGTTTCAAGTCTGTTTTATCAGAGACTAGGATTACAACCCCCATTTTTTTTTCCTTTCCATTTCCTTGGTAAATTATTCTCCATCCCTTTATTTTGAGCCTATATGTGTCTTTGCATGTGAGATGGGTCTCCTGAATACAGCACACTGATGGGTCTTGACTCTTTATCCAATTTGCCAGTCTGTGTCTTTTAACTGGGGGATTTAGCTCATTTACATTTAAGGCTAATATTGTTATGAGTGAATTTGATCCTGTCATTATGATGCTAGCAGGTTATTTTGCCTATTAGTTGATGCAGTTTTTTCATACTGTCAATGGTCTTTGCATTTTGGTTTGTTTTTGCAGTGGTTGGTACCAGTTTTTCCTTCCCATATTTAGTGCTTCCTTCAGCAGCTGTTGTAAGGCAGGCCTGGTGGTGACAAAATCTCTCAGCATTTGCTTGTCTGTAAAGGATTTTATTTCTCCTTCGTTTATGAAGCTTAGTTTGGCTGGATATGAAATTCTGGGTTGAAAACTCTTTTCTTTAAGAATGTTGGATATTGGCCCGCACTGTCTTCTGGCTTGTTGGGTTTCTGTAGAGACATCTGCTGTTAGTCTAATGGGGTTCCCTTTGTGGGTAACTCGACCTTTCTCTCTGGCTGCCCTTAACATTTTTTTCCTTCATGTCAACCTTGGTGAATCTTACAATTATGTGTTGGGGTTGCTTTTCTTGAGGAGTATCTTTGTGGTGTTCTCTGTATTTCCTGAATTTGAATGTTGGCCTGTCTTGCTAGGTTGGGGAAGTTCTACTGGATAATATCCTGAAGAGTGTTTTCCAATTTGGTTTCATTCTCCCTGTCACTTTCAGGTACACCAATCAAATGTAGGTTTGGTGTTTTTACATAGTCCTATGTTTCTTGTAGGCTTTGTTTGTTCCTTTTCTTCTTTTTTCTCTAATCTTGTCTTCAAGCTTTATTTCATTAAGTTGATCTTCAATCTCTGATATCCTTTCTTCCACTTGATTGATTCGGCTATTGATACTTGTATATCCTTCACGAAGTTCTCATGCTGTGTTTTTCAGCTTCATCAGGTCATTTATGTTCTTCTCTAAACTGGTTATTCTAGTTAGCAATTCCTCTAACCTTTTATCAAAGTTCTTAGCTTTCTTGCATTGGGTTAGAACATGCTCCTTTAGCTCAGAGAGGTTTGTTATTAGCCACCTCCTGAAGCCTACTTCTGTCAATTCTTTAAACTCATTCTCCATCCAGTTTTGTTCTCTTGCTGGTGAGGAGCTGCGATCCTTTGGAGGAGAAGAGGTATTCTGTTTTTTGGAGTTTTCAGCCTTTTTGCACTGGTTTTTCCTCATCTTCGTGTGTTTATCTACCTTTGGTCTTTGCTGTTGGTGACCTTCAGATGAAGTTTTTGAATGATTCTGATGTTTTGTTTTTTGTTGATGTTGATCCTATTTCTTTCTGTTTGTTAGTTTTTCCCCTAACAGTCAGGCCCGTCTTCTTCAGGTCTGCTGGATTTTGCTGGGGTCCACTCCAGACCCTGTTTGCCTGGGTATCACCAGTGGAGGCTGTAGAACTTCCAAGATTGCTGCCTGCTCCTTCCTCTGAAAGCTTCATCCCAAAAAGGCACCTGCCAGATGCCAGCAGTAGCTCTCCTGTATGAGGTGTCTGTCGACCCATGCTAGGAGGTGTCTCCAAGTCAGGAGGCATGGGGGTTAGGGAACAACTTGAGGAGGCAGTCTGTCCCTTAGCAGAGCTCAAGTGCTGTGCTGGGATATCAGCTGCTCTCTTCAGAGCTGGCAAGCAGAAATGTTTAAGTCTGCTGTAACTGTGCCCACAGCCGCCCCTTCCCCCAGGTGCTCTTTTCCAGGTAGATGGGAGTTTTATCTGTAAGCCCCTGACTGGGGCTGCTGCCTTTCCTTCAGAGATGCCCTGCCCAGAAAGGAGGAGTCTAGAGAGAGGCAGTCCGGCTACAGTGGCTTTGCTGAGCTGTAGAGGGCTCTGTCCATTGGAACATCCCTGTGGCTTTGATTATGCTGTGAGGGGAAAACCGCCTACTCAAGCCTCAGTAATGGCAGACGCCCCTCCCCCCACCAAGCTCAAGCATCCCAGGTCAACTTCAGACTGCTGTGCTGGCAGCGAGAATTTCAAGCCAGTGGATTTTAGCTTGCTGGGCTCCATGGGGGTGGGATCTGTTGAACAAAACAAGACCACTTGGCTCCCTGGCTTCATCCCCCTTTCCAGGGGAGTGAATGTGTTTCTGTCTCACTGGCATTCCAGGTGCCACTGGGATAAAAAACAAAAAACAAAAAAAAAAACTCCTGCAGCTAGCTCGGTGTTTGCCCAAATGGCTGCCCAGTTTTGTGCTTGAAACCCAGGGCCCTTGTGGTGTAGGCGCCTGAGGGAATCTCCTGGTCTGTGGGTTGCAAAGACCATGGCAAAAGCACAGTATCTGGGCCTCATAGCTCCATCCCTCATGGCACAATCCCTCACAGCTTCCCTTGGCTAGGGGAGGGAGTTCCCCAACCCCTTGCCCTTCCTGGGTGAGGCGACACCCCACCCTGCTTCTGCTCACTCTCCGTGGGCTGCACCCACTGTCTAACCAGTCCCAATAAGATAAACTGGGTACCTCAGTTGGAAATGCAGAAATCACCCGCCTTCTGCATTGGTCTCCCTGGGAGCTGCAAACTGGAGCTGTTCTTTTCGGCCATCTTGTTTCAATCCTGTGTCCTTATTTCTGAGTTATTTATTGTGTTTTTTGTTCTGTTTTGTTTTGTTTTGTCTGTGTGACTGTTTTTGTACCAGTACCATGCTGTTTTTGTTACCGTAACCTATAGTATAGTTTGAAGTCAAGTAATGTGATGCCTCCAACTTTGTTCTTTTTGCTTCAGACTGCTTTGCTATTTTGCCTCTTTCTTGGTTCCATATGAACTTTAGAATAGCTTTTTCAAATTCTGTGAAAAATGGCATTGGTAGTTTGATAGGAATAGCGTTGAATCTGTACGTTGCTTTGGGCAGTATGGCCACTTTAACAATATTGATTCCTCAAATCCATCAGCATGGAATGTTTTTCCATTTGTTTGTGTCATCGCTGATTTCTTTTAGCAATGTTTTATAATGGATCTCCTTGAAGAGATCTTTTACCTCCTTGGTTAGCTGTATTCCTAGGTATTTCACTTTCTTGGTGGCTATTCTAAATAAGTGGTGGATTGGACAAAGAAAAATGTACATATACACCATGGAATACTACACAGCCATAAAAAAAGAATGAAATCATGTGCTTTGCAGCAACATGGATTGAGCTGGAAGCCATAATCCTAAGCAAATTAATGCAGGAACAGAAAACTAAATACTGCATGTTCTCACTTACAGTGGGAGCTAAATATTGAGTACACAAGGACATAAATATGGGAACAATAGACATTGGGGATTACTAGAATGGGGAGGGAGGGAGAGAAGTGAGAGTTGAAAAACTACCTATAGGGTAATATGCTTACTACCTGGGTGGTGGGATCCATATCCCAAACTTCAGCATCCTGCAATATAGCCATGTAACAAATCTGCACATGTACCCTCTATCTAAAATAAAATGTCCAATTAAAAAAAAATAAACTTCTCAAAAAATTAGTCTTATTTACTTAAAGTTATACAGTTACACACAGACACACACACATACACACACACCTCTCACCCAGCATTTATTTTTGTTCTTTTGACGGATGATAATGAAGGTGAAATTTGTGGCATTAATTAACATCATTCAGCAAAGAACAGAACAGATTACTGCTGTATGGGTTTTGGCAAGTAAATGGGTTGCAGATGTTCTTCTTGGTTCAAGTTTGGCATTTTAAAAATGATATCAGGTCCGTAGTTCATGGAGTTCTTCAGGGCTTAGTCCTGGGTCCCCTTCTACTTCCACTGAATAGTCTCTCCCCCAGCTAATCTCATCTCATGCCATCCTGTGGTTTTGGATATCATGTCTATGCCAGTGATGCCCAAACTTATATACTCAGTTCACTCTTGTTGACTAAGCTCTAAATTGATATATTCATCATCTACTTAATGTTTCCACTTGGATATCTCATGGGTGTTTTAAACTCTCGTTTGCAAACAACTTTGGTTCTCCCCTGTCCAACTGGCTTCTCATCTTTTCCATTATTTCAGTAAATGCGACTTCTATCCCCCAAGAGGCTCACCTCCGCCTCCCTCACCTCTTATACTGGTCAGGTTTTTTCACTTGTAATTGGCAGAAACTGAACTCAAACTAGCTAAATAGAAAAGAGAATTGTATGATTCATATAACTGGGTAAAATTCTGGGGTAGTTCTTGTAGTCAAATGGAATACTGTCAAAACCACTGCAACCAGGAGACTCTAACACTTGGGATTTGTCTCAATTTCTCTCCCTTTCTCTTCTCTCTGCATGGCTACCTCCTTGCCTACTTCTTGTGGGCCTTCTCCAAACACCCTCATACAAGATTGGCAGTTCGCAAGTCACAGCCTTAAAACGTTCTACAGAAGAAGGAATCTTCTGCTGTAGCTCCATAAGGAAAACCCCAAAAAAGGATTCTGACTGACCCAGCTTAGATCATTTGCCAATCATTGGTACAATCACTGTAGCCAAAAAGAAAGGATTAGTCAAACTTAGGGGACACAGTTTGTACCACAAGTATTTCTAAGGAGTGTTTAATTCTGAGTCTACCATATAATTTGAATAGATCCAGTTTTGTGTATCAACTTCGATCATACTGGCCATCATACGTCTTCTCACTGGCCTGCCTCCACCACTTTGGGACCCATCAAATCCATTCTTAACAGTCATCAGCATGATCTTAAAGAACCTTAGATTGGTTATGTCTCTCTTCCATGTAAACACTTTAATGGCTTTCCATTGCTCCAAAAATAAAGCTCAAAATTCTTAGTGAGGAACCTACAAAGCCCTGTTCCTATGCCCCTGCCCAGCTGTATCTTCTCTTCCTTCTGGTCTCAGTTCAATTGCCAACACCTTGACAAGATCTTTCCAAGCAATCCAGTCTCAATTACCCACCCACCAAATAGTTATCCCAGTCTCTGTGACATCAACTTATTTTTTTATGCATAGCAGTTATTAATCTCTGAATTTATCTTGTTATTTGTTTGATTGATGGTTTTTTGTCTGTCTCCCACTTAGTGTAAGCTCCATAAAAAACATAGTACTTGTCACAAATGAGTGAATGAATGTATGAATGCATCTTCCACCATCCTCTGTTGCTCATTTTACTCCACCCAAAATGACCTCTTCTCTGTTCCTCCAAAACACCTAGCTTCTTACTTATTTCTCTTTACTTAAAATACTCTAGTGTCTGTTATATTTTTAAAATTACATTTTTTAAAATTATAAAACACAATGTGTATACAAAAAAAGTGACTGAAACACTTATGTACAGTTTCCCAAACAACAATGCAGCCACTATCCAAGTCAGGAAATACAATAGAGCCAGCTTATAGTTACAACTTCTTTGGGATATTTCCTCCCTGCTCTGCTCAATCCCAACACAATTTCTCTTAAAGTTTACTAGGATTAGAAAGTACAGTTTCTGTTTTACCTTGACATTAAGGATGCAGTTGATTTGATTGGTAGGAGGATCTTATTTGGTGAGATTGGGTTTAGACACTTGTTCCCTTCTCCCTGGGAGGTCATTAAAACAGAAGTTCAAGATCATCAGGGTTGGCAAATGCCCAAGAGCAAAGGTAATCTCATTGTTCACTTTAGGTCCCTGTGTTCTTTCTCCCCCTTATATTTCCACCTGGTTTTGTGCGTGTGTGCATGTGTATCTATACATACACTTATACACATATCTACATATACCCTTAGGCACACATATGCACATATACAGTGTATATTTTGGCCTCGTTTGTCATGCTCTCTGAGAGGGTTGGTTTCTTAAGTTGAATTCCCTCAAAAGCAAATCCTGAGACAAGGATTTGGGAGCAAGTAATTTATTTGGAGATGAGCCCAGAAGTCACTGGCAAGGAAAAGGGATGTGAGACAGGGAAAAGAGGAGTACTGAAGTTAATATAAGTATGACAGCTGTGGGCAACTAGAGTGCCATCCTGCTGTGAGCCCTCTGAGAGCCTATGAAACCCAACTCAGCATGTCCCACTAAGGGGTGATGAAGCTGAGATATTTATTCACAAATTGCTGTCCTTCAACCAGGTAGCTCCAGGTAATTTGGTCTTACGCACTTCCAGCACCTCCTGAGCACAGGCCAAGCACACTCTGGTGTATGGAGAACTGTAGTCAGAGAGACTGCAGTATTTTATTTAGATTTTTGGACAGCTTATGATGTCCAATCCAGCTGTAGCTCCATGCTACGATCTGGTCTGGGAGGATATGCATGGTAAGTGTGCTTGTCCATCAGGGCGTGCCTTAAGTCTGAAAGTGTGCCTTTTCTGTTGGTACTTGCAGAATTTCCAATTCACAGAGCTGGAAGAGGAAGGGAAAAAAAATCACAGCTACTTAAATTCAAATCCTATTAGGCTTATCTGTGATCACTTTGTAAGTACTAGGGATAATCAGCAGTTACTTAGCATTTACCTTGTAGAGGCAGTAGAACTCTGCAATTATTATTATCTAGGCTTAATATCTGGCTCATTTTAAGGCCTATGTATCTGACAAATCCACATACCCCTGCACAACAGATTCTATTTTGGCTTGTCTATTCCACATAGGTGATTTATTCTTACAATTATAAAGTGTTTCAAATCTGATACAATCAAAGCATTTTTGTTTGACCTTGAGATTTAGCATCAAATGTTTCTGTTTTAAAACAGCAGTGATTTAGGTAAATCTATTCAATAAAATTGGATGCCATCTATCTTTTTGGTATATTATCCCTTTGTTTTGTATGGATGACACATAATATGATGTGATTTACCACAGTAGGAAGAGATGGAAAAAGGCTGCTTTCTAAATATACAGTAGTTGCAGGATACCCACATCTGTCTATGAAAAACTGAAGTTCATTATTATTATATTTTTGCTAAATTACACCTTTTTTGAATGTTCTTATTGTGGGTTTGGCTTTGGAATTTATTAAGATTGGGATAATTTGGACCAACCTTCTTTCAATAACTCATACTAAGAATAGGAATTAATCATCTTATACACATTTATGAATATGTCATTGTTTAATAACCCTTCTGACAATACTCTTTATATGACTGGATAGATGCTAATTGGAAATTTGACTGGGAATCCTCTTGAGCATTTTAGTTTTCCTGTTCTTCTATTTAAAAGGGTCACTCTTCTATTTAAAAAGAGTCACAGGAGATGGAGGTGGAGAACAAAGAGGGAGTTTAGAAATACATTGTTCTTTACAATTTGGTGCCTTGAATGACTGCAGCGTTCCCAGAATTATATTAAAATGTGCATTCAGGATGAGGTGGGGGAGATACAGTGGCTTCTTACATACTTTAAGTCTTCTATCCTTTGACATCAACACTCTCAGTTAAGGAAAGGGCTGTGTAAATCCCTGCTCACTCATTCCCAGAGCCTCTTTAAGGCATAGTAGGAGAGTGGAGAGAATTCAGAAAATGTTTTGCTGGGTCGCCTTTGCTAAAGGACAGACACATTGATTTTGCTGCATCTACGAATCACAACCCAGTGGTGAGGGGCAACTCCCCTGATCCTCCCCTGACTCTTTCATGTTGCAGATAAACTCTGTCTTTTGAGATTATAAAGAATAGGAATAAGAGCTCAATGTGCTGGCTGCTTGGATAAACAACCTCTACCTATGATATTTCTCAGCCTCAGATGGACTCACCACCAGTCTTTTGTCTCCAAATCTGTTCCACCTGGGAGTAATAGAAATATTTTAATCCATCTGCATGAAAATACAGGGCAATGATAAAGTTAGAATGGGTTTCTTACTCAATCCCCATCTTTTTCCCACTAACTCCTCACTGAAACATTTGGCTTTGGAGATGCCAGGATCATCCAAAAACTTCATCAGCCAGGATGCTTCTGGTATGCTTAGCAGCACCCATTAGGCACCTAATTAGCACTTTACAATTCTTTAAATTGTGTCTAAAAAAACACATAACATAAAATTTACCATCATAACCATTTTTAAGTGTACAGCTCAGTAGTGTTAAGTATATTCACATGTTGTGCACTGTTGGTAGCAATGTAAAATGGTGCAGCTGCTATGGAAAACTGTATAGTGGTTCCTCAAAAATCAAAAATAGAATTACCATATGATTGCGCATTTGAATCTGAGTACATCTCTAACTTAATTGCCAAGATAGAGCATAACTCTGTGGCCTGTGGTGCAGCAGTCCCCAGGGGCAGAGGTTGGAGAAAGAAAGTTTATAGTCACCCAGTTCTATGTCACTAATATCTCCCTCCTTCATACCTTATATCTATTTAGCTATTAAATTCAGTTAGATTGTCTCATCAATTTTTTTTTTATCTTTTACTTCTTCTGCAATCACGTAAGACTGATTGTCAAATTCTTACTCAGGAAGACAGAGTCTGCAAGGTATCCAAAGCATCAAAAGCAAAGGAATTGAAACAGAGAATTTGCCCATTTATTTAACATATATCATTGAACACCTACCATGTCCGTGGCACTGAGCCATATACTGAGAATGCAGTGACAAATAAAAAGAAAATGTCTCCTTGCTTTAAAGGAACTTATAGTCTAATGAAAGGCAATAAATAAATTAACAAGTGAATAGTTAACGTAGTATAAGTCTATGAAGGAAAGCAACAGGGAGCTACCACAGAGGATTACAGAGAAAATCCAGTTAGACTCCTTGGTCCTGGAAGGACCAGGCTGCATCACTGAAGCAGAGGTCCCAGGATAAGCAGCTGTTCTAAGTGCAGAAACAGGGTCAAATCCTACTGGAGGAGTGAATGAGAACGGTAGCTTCCCATCACATCTGTGAATCCCCGAGTGAATATTGGAGCTGCCTTTTCAGGGGTGCTGGTGGTGAGAACACTCAGGGCCACACTTGCTTGCCACTTGTATACCTGCATTACCTGCAGTCAATTGAGCCCTGAGTTCCTTCAGAAGGGTCACCTACAGTCACAGCACTTAATTCCTTTTTTTTTTTTTTGAGATGGAGTCTCTCTCTTGTTGCCCAGGCTGGAGTGCAATGGCGCATCTCAGCTCACGGCAACCTCCATCTCCCGGGTTCAAGCGATTCTCCTGCCTCAGCCTCCCAAGTAGCTGGAACTACAGGTGTGTGCCACCACGCCCAGCTAATTTTGTATTTTTAGTAGAGACAGCGTTTCACCATGTTGGCCAGGCTGGTCTTGAGCTCCTGACCTCAGGTGATCTGCCCGCCTCGGCCTCCCAAAGGGCTGGGATTACAGGCGTGAACCACCGCGCCCAGCCTTAATTCCATTCTTAACACTAAAAGCATCTTGCCTTCAGACAGGTTTTGTTCTATGCCCAAATGACACAGATTGCCTATTTCAAGTTAAGACTCTGCTTCAAGAGAGAAACCACAGATACCTTCCCATCTTTCTTGTCACTTCTTCCATGAACAATTAGCCACTCTATCCTGTGGTGCCACCTCAGATATACCTTAAATGCATCCACTGTGCTCTTTCTGTTCTCAAAACCTCAGTTCCTAAGTCACACAGATTCTTATAATAGCCTCCAAACCAGGCTGCCAAATCCACTTCTGCAACATCTCTCTACCCTGCCTGCCCCAGTGCACTGTGCTCTCCACACCACCTCCAGCGTTATTATAAATTAACATACACTTAGGTGGCCCTCCTCTCCCCATCCCCTATCCTGTTAAAATATTGCATGGCTTCTTATTTGCCTCTAGTAGAACTAGAAGCTTTGCAGCATGAACATACTGCTCTGTGTCATTTGCTGTTGTTTCCTGTGTGTTCACCTTGGCTTCCCACCTACATGTCTTGAAGTCATTAATACTTTGTAATGGGACTATATTTGTACTCTCCAGAGCAACTAGAATAGCAATGAGCACATTGTTTGATTAATATCAATAGCTGTTAAATTAAGCTCATTAAGTGTCCTGTTTTATTGCTAGAGTTTAGTCAGAACCATGATTTACCTTTTCATAATTAAAATAAGTAAACATCTGCTTTATTTGACCAATTGGTTGCCTGTGGTGGCTACTGTTCTCATTTTGAGACTTTGGTCATGCTATATGCTAGTGGTCATTTTTGTGAGGGTGAATGTTATCCTCACAATGAACCATCCACTCAGTTACATTAGACACGGCTCACAGAGTTCAGCAAACAAATGTGCTCTCCTTTCAAAGCAGTCGGATGGAAAATAGCCTCAAGGTGTAAATCTTTTAGTTGTTTAGGTAAAAAGGGGACACATTAAACGTGATCTCAAGTTTAAACCGTGTATGCTGTCAAAGAAATTCAAATGGGGGCGCCTCCTATTATATTGGACACAAGTTGAGTGTGAAAAATATACCTTCCGTTGACATGATGAGAGAGAATTACTTTCTTTCTTTTTTCCACTAACGTACTCCAAGGGATTAATTCTGTGCCAGCAAAGCTCTTGGCAAATTTTCATGTTGTATCCTGAATAGTCATCAGGGGTTATATTGCACTCACATCTTTTATTAATTTCAAATATTCTGCAGTCTTAAGCCAAAATAAATAAATAAATAAATACTAGAAACTACTGAACTTGGCGACTGTCTCCACTTGAGACCCATCAGAAAAACAACCAAGATATTCTTTAGTAAAAATTTGGTTTGGTTTGGATTTCACCATCAGAGAATTCTCTTTGATTTGTAGATGTACAACCTCATCCCAGGAAATTGCTTCAGTTTCTTCCCATCCTGAATACAAGGGAAGTAATATTTTTTTCTTTGCATTATGTTTCAATCTTGTCTCTCTTAACTGTTATTTAATTTGCCTAAAATTATAATTATCAGGGGGACCTAATGCATTGGATAATGAGAAAAAAATAAGTTATTATAGATTGAAAATTATAGTCATCTAGTATTTAAAAAATTCACTCAGAACAACTTTTAATAAGATAAATTTTTCAGTTCCTTCCCAATTATAGTGAAACCACTCACTAATCTTCACTACTGGAAAACCAGACTTGTCACAAAAGAGAGTTGTCCCCTCCCATGTAGTTGCTCTATGCCAAGTCCCTTGCTACCTATTGTGATATCAGTTTTCCTGATATATATCCATCACCTCTCTTCCACCTACTCGCATTATTTCTCCAAAAGGAATTACTTCATTGATTTTTGGCTGTAATATTTACTCACTTTTAATAGAAAATGTCAGGATGGTAGGAAGGACTTGTTTGATATTTATAATTTTTATAAGAATCCGTAAGTCATTTTCTCTGAATTTAAAAAAAAAAACATTCCTTTGAAATTTCAGAATGCATCTGTTATTCAACACAGAGTGTGCCTAAATCAGTACATATATTCTGACATATCATATTTATGTTCTCATAAGGCCAGATTTTAAAAAAATTACTTCTAGTTTCTGTGCTCCCACAAATTGTATTTGTCTCCTTTGTCCACATATACAGTGTGTCTTTATTGCCTTAAATGAGTCAATTGAGATCCCAGTAAAGTTACAATACAAAAGGAGGTCTATTGGTTTGGAAAAATGAAAACTGCCTATTATACTTATGTACCCTGATTTTTAATGGCACTTAATCAAAATTTCTAAGAGTTTTATTCTGAAAAGTTCTTATAAGAGCATAGTCTAAATCTTTCTTAGCTATATTCTTATTAAACTTAGAGTGTTATTATATCCATGTAAGTTCTGGTTAAATGATGTTTTGATTATGACTAACAGTCACAAGTATGGTAAAAGGTATCCATAGGTGGAGAAAGAGGAAGCTGAGAGGTGGAAAGAGTGGGAGTAATGAGGGGCAGGTCTGCTTCTTCATGTTTATCTCCCTACAGGATAGACAGGGGGTCATAGGGTCAGGCTTCCTCCTTATTGCCATTCCCATTTCTTCACAACTGGGAGACTCAACTGTAAACATGGCTTATTAAGGAATCACCAGGAGAAGTCAGCCATGAAAAGGAAGAACATGGCTGCTGTTGACATGTGATATCTCAGTGCTGGGCATGAAGTAGGTTTTCTTTCATCATCCACCTGGAAATGTGTGGTGTATGCACAGCATGTGTTATTACTTTGTCTTAGATTGAGGGAATAATGATAGGTTTGGTGGGGAGGCTATTAAAGAGAAGTAAATTCTCCTTCCTTCTTCTTGTTCTGAAACAGTTTAATAAGTCATTTTTGCCTGGGGAATAAAAATAAAAGACGGAAAATTCTTTTTAGCAAATAATATGTTACAATTCATTTCATGTTTCTATTATAAAACAAGAAGCAATTTGACTAAACAAAATCTGGAACTGAAGTAGTTTATGATGGTGCTTTTTATTTCACCTTTTATTGACAGAAAGCTATTTTGGAAACATTGAGAATTTGAATAGTGTATTTGTCTGAATTAACAAATTATTGTTTAAATGTTTAAAATAGCATTTTATTACAGTTATGAATGCCTCAAACAGGTAGGGAATTTCACAAATGAATAGGGAAACACACAAAAGAATGTTACATGGACCATTTATTTTCTAATAGTTATAGCTGAGAAACGAAATTTGTCTGTTGACTGTGGGTGGTGAATGTTGTCATAGCAACCTATTCCTTAGGCAAAACTGGAGGGTAATCATTGTGACGAGGGTAAAAGTCAGAAAGCTGACTTGTGAAGATATATTTTTGGGCCATGTGAGATCATGAATATTTTTGTCTAAGATATGTGTGGGAGAGCTGCTCTGGAAGAGTTAAAGGTCTTAGGTGAGAGGTGCTGGCTATGCTTTGGCTTAAGCATTTTATCATTATGGGGACCGATCATTTTGGTTCATGCAGTGATAAGTCTTGCATTTGCTAGCTGCAGCAGCAGCCAAAGGGAGAAATAATTAAGACTATTTTCTCACACGTAATAATAACAGCAGGAGCTCATACCTATTTCACCAGGTGCTCTTCTGAGTACCTTACACATATTATTTATTGTAATCTTCACAAGGAACTCCAAAGTAATATTGTTAATTACATTTTATAGATAATGAAACTGAGGCACAGGAAAGTTCATTAACTATCTAAAGGTCATTCAGTTGATAAGTGACCAATAGAAATGGAACCCAGACAATGATCTCTGAGTCAGTGCTGCCCTGGCTCTTATGTTTTGCTGCCATGCAATGTGATAAAAAAGCATGATGTGAATGATGGGAATACAACAGTTTTTGAGAGGAGGTTCTACTTTTTATTTCCTCAGAAGTTAATAATTACCTTAAATGAAAAGAGGATCCCAGCAGTAAATCCTTGAGTGAAATAAACCATAGAGGCTTTCTCCCTGTTGGGAACTTTTAAAAGAAATCGTGTGTGGGAAGGACAAGTTGGGGACTATTGGATTGAAGCTATCCCAGCTCTTAAGATCTGTCAGTAGAACCTGCTCTGCAAGTGTTGGGTAGAAGGTCTATGGCCATGAATGTAATTCCCTGAATTCATGACCCTCCTCTAGGAGACCAAGGCAAGCCATTTTAACCCTTCTCCTTTAAAAATGAAAAATAATAGTTTACATTCCCACCAGTAGTGTAGAAGTGTTCCCTTTTTACCACATCCACGCCAACATCTATTATTTTTTGATTATGGCCATTCTTACAGGAGTAAGGTAGTATCACACTGCAGTTTTGATTTGCATTTTCCTGATCATTAGTGATGTTAAGCCTTTCTTCATATGTTTGTTGGCCATTTGTATATCTTCTTTTAAGAATTGTCTATTCATGTCCTTTTTGATGGGATTGTTTGTTTTGTTCTTGGTAATTTGAGTTCCTTGTAGATTCTGGATATTAGTCCTTTGTCGGATGCACAGATTGTGAATATTTTCTCCCACTCTGGGAGTTGTCTGTTTACCCTGCTGACTGTTCCTTTTGCTAGTACAATCACTATGGAAAACAGTGTGGAGATTCCTTAAAGAACTAAAAGTAGAACTACCATTTGATTCAGCAATCCCACTACTAGGTTTCTACCCAGAGGAAAATAAGTCATTACACGAAAAAGATTCTTGCACACGCATGTTTATAGCAGAATTGCAAAAATATGGAACCAGCCCAAATGCCTATCAGTCAACCAGTGTATAAAAAATTGTGATATATATATATGATGGAATACTACTCAGCCATAAAAAGAAACAAATTAATGGCATTCGCAGCAACCTGGATGGAACTGGAGACTATTATTCTAAGCGAAGTAGCTCAGGAATGGAAAACCAAATATTGTATGTTCTCACTCATAAGTGGGAGCTAAGCTATGAGTATGCAAAGACATAAGAATGATACAGTGGACTTTGGAGACTCAGGGGAAATGGTTGGGGGCGGTGAGGAGCTAAAGACTACAAATTTTGTTCAGTGTATACTGCTTGGGTGATGGGTGCACCAAAATCTCACAAATCACAACTAAAGAATTTACCCATGTAACCAAATACTACCTGTTCCCCAAAAACCTATGGAAATAAAAAATAATAAAATAAAATACAATCACTGAACTATCTGCAAAAAAAAAAAAAAGGAAAAGAATGTCTGGTTGGATTTGTTGCAGAGGTATTACACAAATCAAATGATGCAATGAAAACGATTCGTAAACTCAACAGAACAGAGCAAACACAGAGTATTATTAGAGCTAATGACCATCAGCATTATTTTCAGATTTTCCAGGCTTTGATAATAAGTGTGTATGTATTTGCTTATCTAGGGAGGATGCGAGACTGGAATCTGGTTTTAAATGGCAAACCATTCTTTCTGGAAGGTTATTCAGAGTATGGAGAAGGAAATCTATTTAAAATGAATTCGTAGGACCATGCTAAGAGCTAACATGTATTAATGGCTTACCACATGCAAGGCACTGTTCTTAGCACTTCTGTCTGCTTTAATTCATATATTCTCTACAATAATTCCATGTACTAGGTACCATTTCTATTTTCCCAACATTTATAGATGAGGACCTGGAGAAGATAGATATAAAGTAAACTTACCCAAGGTCATGGAGCTACAAATTTCAAGTCCAGGTCTCAAAACCTGGTGCTTGACTCTGGAGTCAATCGTTGTAACTGCTATACTGTATTACCCTTTATTATGTATTATTATTTCATAAAAAATCGGTGTAAATGTGATGCATCAGCCTGTGTGTGTGTGTGTGTGTGTGTGTGTGTGTGTGTGTGTAAATTTTTGTTTATTTTTAGTTAAAAAAACTCTTCTAAACTATTTGGGCAATACATATGTTTAACTACTAAGATAACAGGGAACATTAACTCAATAAAATGTGTAATTTTAAAAATATTAGTTATTTCACAGATGGACAGTTTTGTGAAAGTGTCATAAGAAAAGAGTAGTAAAATCCTGGCTAAGAAGCCTAGGTTATGCCATCATCCATTTAATGTATTTATGTAGCAGATCTGAATGCCAAATATTCCTGGGAGGAAAGGATACATTTGTCATTATGTTCGTTTTCTGGGAGATTTCAGTCCAGATGTGGAAATAGGATGTGTTCATGGTAGGAAAAGGTAGCAAACAAGAAGTTCGTGTAAAATGTTAAAAGCCTTCAAAGGGGTATAAGTACTTCTGGTGGGATTGGGGGTGAGACATGAGCATGGCTTGTTTTTCTCCCTTTTGTCTATAAGTAATATTATTATTTGTTCCATTATATATTAACTTTATTGTTAACATGTGTTACAGGTTACTAACTTACTATCTTATGGATTCTGCCTATGTCTCATAAGCTACTTGTTTACTCATTATACTTAAGTATTATACAGTATGACTTTTACTTGCATTTCTGATGTGATCTGAATGTTTCTGCCCCTCACCCCTGCTCCCAAATTCATGTGCTGAAACCCAGTTACCAATGTGATGGTATTAGAAGGTGGGGCCTTTGGGATGTGATTAAGTCAGGAGGGCAGAGTGACCTTATAAAAGAGGCCCAGAGAGCTGCCTTGATCCTTCCACCACCTGAGGACACAGCAATAAGGCACCATTTATGAAGCAGGAAATGAGCCTTCACCAGATACGAAATCTGCCAGTGCCTTGCTCTTGGACCTCCTAGCCCACAGAACAGTGAGCAATACCCAGTTTATGGTATTTTGTTACTGGAGAATAAAGACAAGGTCATAGGCTATCAACTTTATCTATACTTAACACTTCTTTTGCATTTCACCATCTT
The DNA here is from genome assembly GCF_028885625.2 of Pongo pygmaeus. NCBI lineage: Eukaryota > Metazoa > Chordata > Mammalia > Primates > Hominidae > Pongo > Pongo pygmaeus. The sequence goes on from NC_072388.2 coordinate 36,624,898, forward strand.
GTTTGTTTTGTAGTCTTTTATCACAAAATTGAATATTCTCAAATAATACAGCAAACTTATATTAGAAGGTTTGATGTGACATGATCTGTCTTCAGTGCTTATGTAAAGTTTACCTGGGAAGCAACACAATATAAAGACTGAAGAGAAGGAAGCTAAGGATAGAACTTACGGGAATGTCCACATACAGCAAACGGGGAAGGAAGGTGAGCCGAAATTCCTATGTCATTTTCTTTGCAGACATATAAAAAACAATCTAAAATTTGTATAGAACCAGAAAAAATCCCAAACTGACAAAGCAATCTTGAGCAAAAAGAACAAATCTGCAAGCATCACATTCCTTATTTCAAAATATATTATCAAGTGATTGTAATCAAAACAGCATGGTGCTGGCATAATAACAGATACCAACCAATAACAGAAACCAATGGAACAGGATAGAAAGCCTAGAAATAAACCCAAGTCTTTATGGTAAATTTGTTTTCACTAAAAGTGCCAAGAACACACAATGGGAAAAGGACAGTCTCTTTAGTAAATGGTGCTGGGAAAACTGGATATTCACATGCAGAAGAATGAAATTGGACCCTTATCTCACACCATTTACAAAAATCAACTAAAAATGGATGAAAGACAACATGGAAGACCTGACAGTGTAAGGCTGCTGGAAGAAAACATGAGAATAGGAGAGACAACATGGTATGGGAAATGATTTCTTGGATAGGACTCCAAAAGCACAGGCTACAAAAGCAAAAATAAACAAATGAGATTACACCAAAATAAAACTTTTCTGCAAAGAAATAAAAATTAACAGAGTAAAAAGACATTCCATGGATTGGAAGAATATATTTGTAAACTGTACATCTGATAATAGACTGATATAAAAAAATAGGAACTGAAACAACTTAATAGCAAGAAAGGAATAATCTGATTTTAAAATGGGCAAAGGATCTGAACAGACATTTCTCAAAATAAGAGTTAAGAAGGGCCAACAGATAAACGAAAAACTGCTCAACATCTCTAATCATTAGGGAATTACAAATCTAAACCACAATGAGTTATCATCTCACACCTGTTAGAATGGCTATTATCAAAAAGGCAAATGAGAAGTGTTGATGAGGATGTGGAGAATAGGAGAATCTTGTACACTGTTGGTGGGGATGTAAGTTAGCATAATCATTTTGGAAAACAGTGTAGGGGTTCCTCGGAAAACTTAAAGTAGAATTACCATCAGCAATGCCACTTCTGGGTATATATCCAAAGGAATTGAAACTGGTATGTCGAAGTGATATCTGCACTCCTATGTTCATTTCAGCACTTTTACAATAGTCAAAATATGAAAATGAGCTAAGTGTCCAACCTAAGAATGAATAACAAAAATGTGGTATATATACACAATGCAATACTATGCAGCCCCCCCATAAAGAAGGGACTTCTGTCATTCAAGACAATGTGAATGGAACTGGAGGGCATTATGTTAAGTGAAGTTAGGCAGGCACCAAAAGACAAATACTGTATGATCTCACTTGTGTGTGAAATATAAAAAAAGTTGATCTCGTAGAACAGAGAGTATAAATTGGTTACCAGAGGATGAGGAGCAGGGTAGTAAGGAGGCAGAGAGATGGGGACAGGGAAGATTTTCATCAAATAGTACAAAGTTTCAGTTAGACTGAAGGAATAAGTTTTAGTGATCTATTATACTGCATGGTGATACCAGTTAATAATGATGCATATTTCAAAATTACTAAAAGAATAGATTTTTAACATTCTTATGAAAAGGGTAACTTAGTGAAGTGATGGATATGTTAATTATCTTGATACATAGATGCATCAAAATGTATACATAGATCAAAAGATCACATTGTACCCCATAAATATATACAATAATTATTTGTTAATTCAAAAGGAAGGAAGGGGGGAAGAGAGGAGAGAGGAAAGAAAGAAAAAGAGAAAGAAAGATAGAAAGAAAGAAAGAAAGAAAGAAAGAAAGAAAGAAAGAAAGAAAGAAAGAAGGAAAAGAAGAGAGAGAAAGGAAGGGAGGGAGGGAAGGTAGGTCAGAGAAGTAGGAGAGCCAAGTTTTGTTTTTGTTTTTTAAGGATCATGAAAACCAAGGGAAGATATTTAAATTTAGGATATGCTGAAACTGTGAGATTAGGGAATCAAACCAAAAGAGTCCCTGAAGATGCTGGTAGGGGAGAAGCCTTTCCCAGAAGATAGAATCTCTGTGGAAGCTTTGACCATATCCTGGCTGTCAGAGAACAATGGCAATAAGCAATGAGTGGTATAAGTGAGGAGTATGGACTTGGGATGATGTATAACACGGAGGTCAAATACACAGGTGTTGACATCTATTGGATAAAGTCCAAGCTGGCAGTTTGACTTTGGACAATTTAACCTCTAAAAAGATTCAACTTCCTTAATTGTAATAACATAATAATAGTATTTGTAGGGCTGGTATAAAGCACATAAAAGTAAGAACCTAATACATTATAGCTATTATTTTTATTTCTATTTTAATGGCTATTAGTGAAAAAAATGTTAAGAATATAGAAAATTCATTCATAACTAAAGAAGAGGATTTATTTCACAGGACACAGCAAAGAGGTTAATAGAGTGTAAAATACAAATACAGAGGGAAAGATCTAGGCTAAATGTGGGGAAATGCAGTGGCCAAAGAATTGATAGTCTGATTATCCAAAGCTAGATCTTAGGGTGGGCTGGTCCTACCTATCTCCCAGTTCTTACATAATTTCATTGATGTGTACGCCTGGAAAACGATGACTAAATAAAATACCAATAACTCTATTTTTGGGTCAGTGCCAGTAGGGAGAGGCACAATCATTTGGGCATAATTTTATTAGTGGGAGGTCTGGGAATGAGTTTAGATGCAGTCCTTTTCAGGTATTGTGAAATTTCTTAGTAAGGAGAAAAAATTTAAAACATAAACTAATTCATGAAATCCTCTTATTAACTGTTACTGTGATAAAAATCTATGTTACAAAATTATACACAAGGTTAAAATCATAGACCATTCATTTGTGCTTAAAAAATGTTTAAGAGCACAAATCCATTGACACCTTTGGAAACGCAAAATAAAATTTAACCTTGACTTAAAATTTATTTCCATTCCCTTCTACCATGTTTCTTTCCATCCACTATAATCAGTCTTGCTGGTTTAGTTATGAGAGGAGGAGGGGTAACAGCAGGATAGCAAGGCAGATGCAGTGTGGTATGAATTGAAGGATAAAGTTATGTTTGAGATAATGCAAGAACAATACGAGGACAGAGTTACTGAAACAAATTTGAATCAATGTAAAAAATTAGCGTATTATTACTGAACCCATTGAATAGCTCAAGGAACCTATTGAAGTAGAGAAATGCCACTTAAATAAGAACATCTTGTTTTCTGGTAGAAAAGGGACAAAGATTCAACAAGGTATGCCAATCAGAGAAAATGTGCAATTTATATAGATGAGAACTTGATTCATTCTAGGTGCATAATAGATAAGAAAATTTGGGCCGGGCGCGGTGGCTCACGCCTATAATCCCAGCACTTCGGGAAGCTGAGGCGGGCAGATCACCTGACAGGAGTTTGAGACCAGCCTGGCCAACAGGGTGAGACCCTGTCTCTATTAAAAATACAAAAATTAGCCGGGCATGGTGGCATGTGCCTGTAATCCCAGCTAGTCTACTCGGGAAGCTGAGGCAGGAGAATCACTGGAACCTGGAAGGCAGAGGCGGCAGTAAGCCGAGATCGCGCCACTGCACTCCAGCCTGGGTGACAAAGCAAGACTCTGTCTCAAAAAAAAAAAAAAAAAAAAAAGAAAAAGAAAAAGAAAATTTGAAGAGGAGTAAGATCTTTCTCACGATATGTTCTGCTATTAACTAGGGAGAAATGGGAAAAATAGACCCCCATTTTCACCAGTGCGAAAATTTACTGATAGTCAAAGAAAATTTGGTATATGTGCACAATGAAATACTATTCAACCATTAAAAAGAATGAAATCCTGTCATTGTGCCCACATGGATAGGACTGAAGGACATTGTGTTAAATGAAATAAGCCAGGAACACAAAGTTAAACACCACATGTTATCACTCATATGTGGAAGCTAAAAAAGTTGATGTCATAGAAGTAAAAAGCAGAACAGAGGGTACTAGAGGCTGGGAAGGGTAGGGGGAAGGGAAGGCTAGGGAGAGATTTGTTAAAGAATGCAAAATTACAGCTAGATAGGAGGAATAAAGTATAGTTCTCTACCACTGTAGGATGATTTTAATTAACAATAATATATAGTTTCAAATAGCAGATGGAGGATATTGAATGTTCCCAACACAAAGAAATGATAAATGTTTGAGATTATGGATGTGCTAATAAGCTGGATCTGAGCACTATACATTATACGCATTAAAATGTCACTATGTACCCATGAATATGTATAATTATCATTTGTCAAATAAAAAAATAAATTAGTCAAGAACCACACAATGGAAGCTCTTATGGTAAACGTTACCCATTTTTAAGTATTTTTCTAATAATTATATTCAAAAGTATTTTAAAAAGTATAAACACAAGTTACATCCTGTATCCTGGAATATCTGGTTAAATATACATTAAAACTCCTTTAATTTGCATTTTGTCTTGCTTTTACAAAATGGGAGGCAGTGTAACATGCTCTTGTGAAAAAAGGAAGTAAATACTTGGTGTGAAAAGAAAACAATTTTTAACCTAATAATAAAGAATAATAAATATTTTTAGATATAATTTTGGTAGTGTCATGTATATTCAAAGTATAAATATGTAAATCACATAGACTGTTACTAATAGTATACTCTTTCCTAGAGTCACTGAATTGATCAAACCAAATAATTTCTGAAAGCATCATTGATATGGTTTGATAAGGTAATATGGGGTGGGTAGATAGGGAAATGGGAAATGTTATTTGGTATTAAAATTTCAAATAACTGAAAATCTGGATGATACATGAGAACCACATCTTTTCCCTTTAAATTTGTTTTCTATTTCATCAGGTTGCACAGGCACAGACTTAAAGTCAAAAACTGTAACTAGGCTTGTTACTAAACCGGTACTTCCCAACTTGCTCTCCAGTTACATCTTTGTGTTTTCATATTGACTTCTATATCTTTAAGTAACATGTTTATATTTTAATCTCTTGATTTTCCAATTTTAGACTTTAGAAAAATGAAGGCTAACTCCTTTTCAGTTACCACCTACTACATACATGCACCACCTCCCTGACTCTTGTGTCCCAGTAGAGTTCTACTTTTGATTTTAGAATCATTTCAGATTTTCAGAAAACTTGCAAGGATGGTACAGAGAAGTCATATGTACCTTGCACCCAGTTTTCCACATGTTAAACCTCCCCTTAGCTCATTAGGTATACTGGTGTTCTGTTCTTTCCTTCTCAGAGAGGCCTCTTAAAGCCTCATAATCTGCTCCAATATAGATGGATTAATCTCAGAGCCTACTAGAACTCTGTAGTCTTGGAACCTTCATTCACATTTGTGTTCTCTTGCTTCCTGGACACACACACATACACACTCTCTCTCTCTTTCTCTCTTTGTTTACTCCCTCATTTTCATGGAGCACATCCTCTAGAAAGACCTTGCAAGTCTTAAAATGACTTTTTTCTACTCTGATATTTAGTTGATATTTGTTTGGGTATGAAATTTCAGGAAAAAAAACACACAAATGTCCTTAGCATTTTGAGGCATTATTCAATTGATTCTAACATTCATTTGTTGTCCTCGTGATATCCAAGCCATTCTTAATTCTTCTTACAAAACCTACTTTTTCTTCCTTGATACTTTTAGAATCTTGTGTCCAACTTTATCTTCCAACTATTTATTGAGTCTTTTAAAAATTCTTATCTTATTTTTAATTTCTAATGCCTCTACTCTATTCTTTGAATGCTATAGGAAGTTTGTCAGCAAACTTTAGAAAATTAAAAGCAATGAACTGTTTATTGAAAGCTCTTTGTGTGCAAGCATGTGGCTTATTGTCTAAGAGCTTTTCTGTAGAATGGCCTGTATAATACAATCTCCACTGTCAGTCAGTAATTTTTGCTCTTTTCTCTTGACTAGTTGGACTAGTTAGAGTCCTCAGTGAATGTGCTTCTAATCTCCTACCTGGGAGACAAAAGCCTGGCTGCTCACCCACTATGTTACTGTATAGTCTTTCAGTATAGAGACAGTGTATTTTATATTCTGGAGATGTTAAAACTCCTAGGGCAAGGAAGAAACTGTTGTCTAGCTGCACAAGAAAGTAGAATCTGAAAACCAAAGCCTTTTTTAAAAAGACTTTTGGCTGTAATTTAATTTTTAGCCTGTATCTTTCCCGCTCCCATCTGCAGGGGTTACTGGTATCATTAATGCGGATCCTTTTTGAGTTCTTTGGTATAAAATTAAGTTGCTTTTCAGATGCTCACTGCTAATTTAGTATTTAGCTTTCTAGTCCATCTGCTTTCCAGTTTCCAAAAATTTATCATGATTGTGTTCTCTCCTATTATCTTTGTCCTTGCTATGCTATCTAAAAAAATCCTTTTATTGTAGTGTTACTGGGGTTTAAATGAGGAATGGAAGCTAATGCGTATGTTCAACCTACCATTTTAACAAACGTAACCCTGTTATTATTAATCCAATTACAGCAGATATGTTAGGGAAAAAATTCATATCTTCATAGCCATTTCCTCTCATTTGAAGGGAGATCAGGGCAAAAATTAGAATATATGCATAATATTTAATAATTTTAGGTTTGTCTAAGACCCCGAACCGGATAATTCTAAGTCCATAAATCTTTCTTGTTTAAATTCCAGTTTATTTCAGTGTCATGAGTCATTAAAGCAGAGAGTTCGTGAGAGAGGAAAGCAGTTGGCTCATGTTCCAAAACAACTCTGAGTGTTTACTGGACTTCAGGAAGCTTATCTTGGTGCACTCAGATCAAAGCTATTCACACAATGACTGAATAAACACATTGGCTAATGATGATGGCAAAGATTCTGATATGATACTAAGGAAAATACAAATACTAGGACAAGAAAAGTTTGAAAAGCATTAAGAATTTAATTGAAAAGTAAACCTTTTCACTTCATGGGAACGAGTGTGCTAAGTCATCAATCTAAGCATGTGCTGGTGTGAATTGCATAACTGCAACTCTTATTAGACAATTATTATTTGAATACTTATTCTGGCATATTCTCCTAGGCTATCATATCACTTTTAAATAATATATTCAAAATTATTGCAGTAAATATGTATTTGTGACACAAGATCGTAATTGACATTGACATTAAGTTAGGCAGTGTTTAGATTGTTTCTTTAGATTCTTTATATCAAAACAATGTGTTAACAATGAGATGAAAGAAAGTAGCTTCCAGTTTCTGAATTGGAGATTTTTCTTTGCAGGATTTTGAATGTTATTGTTCTTTTTCAAAAAGTGGAAGTATGTCTCATCTTAGAATAATTATGCTATGCTCTAGACGCTTGTCCCTGGGAAAACTGAACTTACAGGTAGGGATTAAAATAGAAGCAACTTCCTAGAAGGACAATTTTTAAAGTGCTTCCAAAGAGTTCATATCCTCTAATTTTTTATTTCAAGACCTTTTTTCTTGCCTCAGATGAGAACCTTTTAAATGCATCCTACAAAAGATATTATATTTTTGGTATAGGAATCTAACATCAGAAAACTCCCAAATGAAGCTGTACTTCCCTTCACAATTTTTGAAGTGCAAATCTGCACTCTGATATTTTTCTGCCGATGAGAAACAAAAAAGTGGGGGTGGGCACATTAAAGATAGCTTTTATGTCAAATGTTAGGTAGAAGGTCTCTTGGAAATCATGTGTCAGATAACTGATTCAGGAGGAGAAATCAGGACTCTCTGTGCCCTTGCAGATCACACTGATGTTAGTAACTTTGAGTCCATTATCTTGGAATCTGCTCTGATACCTTCCGCAAATGGCCACTGAAGTATTTTGATAAATGGGATTTTTCTTGTCTATTTTTAAGTGGTGGCGAAGTGAAATGTTAAATTGTCATAGAGATATAATGCATGTAGCTGCCAAATTTGGAGGTATCTTTTCTTAAAGGAAATTATTTGAAGAAACATTCAGATGATTCTAGCCATACTGAGTCACCCTAATCACTGAATCTTCCTAGCTGAGGCCTCAGACATTGTAGAAGACAGACAAGGATTTCTGGAAAAAAAAAATCACTGTTTAAGCCACTAAAATTGAAGTAATTTGTTGCACAGCAGTAGCAACTGGAGTAACTGCTTATATTATTTTTTCTTCTAGTAGCTCTGTCACTGTCTTCCCCAAACAAGGCTGAAGCTGTGCTGCATACTCTTACCTAGCCTAGGAAGTCATGAAACATCACTCTGCTGCATTCTGTTGGATACTGATGAGTCAAAACTTGCCATTTTCAAAGGAAAAGAATGCAGACACCTCTTAAAAGAGCAGGTGAGATGGGAAATGCATTGTGGCTATCTTTGGAAAATATAATCTGTCACCTGAATCATTAACTAGATCATGGCACATCCAAATGTTGGAATATAAGAAACTGAGGAAACCTGCTTAAAAAGTACTTAATGATAAGGGTTGTTTCTGTTGCAATTTTAAGTAACATGGGATGTAAATATAACAGTGTTTTAAAGGTGGAATTAAATGGAATAAGAGAAGATAAGGTTCCAGTACTATTCCTCAGTAAATATGAATATTCACAAAAATCATAAGTGAATAAATGTCTGCAATAGTATAATATGCCAAATGAGCATGAGAATAAAATATGAAAGCTGAATAGATTAGTACTAATTAAAACATTTAAATAATATTTAAAGATTTTGCCAAAACCTAAAATATAATAAATGAAAAGATATGGTTAACCAAGCAAGTTAAAAAAAATTATTTCTATTTCAATAGTTTTTGGAGTACAGGTGGTTTTTGGTTACATGGGTAAGTTCTTTAGTGGTGATATCTGAGATTTTGGTGCACCTGTCACCTGAGCAGTGTATACTGTACCCAATATGTAATCTATTATCCTTCACCTCTCTCCCCCTGTCTCCGTCATTGAGTCCCAAAAGTCCATTATATCATTCTTATGCCTTTGTATCTACATAGCTTAGCTCTTGCTTATAAGTGAGAACATATGATATTTGATTTTTCATTCTGAGTTACTTCATTTGGAATAATGGCCTCCACCTCCATCCAAGTTGCTGCAAAAGACATTATATCACTCCTTTTTATGGCTGAGTAGTATTCCATGGTGTATACATATCACATATTCTTTATCCACTCATTGATTGATGGGCACATAGGTTGGTTCCATATCTTTGCAATTGCAAATTGTGCTGCTGTAAATGCATGTGCATGTATCTTTTTCATATAATAACTTATTTTCCTTTGGGAAGATACTTAGTAATGGGATTGCTGGATTGAATGGTAGTTCTACCATTAGTTCTTTAAGGAATCTCCATACTGTTTTCCATAGTGGTTGTTCTAATTTACATTCCCACCAGCAGTGTAAAAGTGTTCCTTTTTCACCACATCCATGCTGACATCTATTGCTTTTTGACTTTTTAATTATGGCCACTCTTGGAAGAATAAGGTGGTATCTCATTGTGGTTTTAATTTGCATTTTCTTGATGATTAGTGATGTTGAGCATTTTTTCATAGGTTTGTTGGCTGTTTGTATATCTTCTTTTGAGAAATGTCTATTCGTGTCCTTTGCCTACTTTTTGATGGGATTATTTGTTTTTTTCTTGGTATTTGAGTTCCTTGTAGATTCTGGACACTAGTCCTTTGTTGGATGTATAGTTTGTGAATATTTTCTTCAACTCGGTGGCTTGCCTGTTTACTTCACTGATTATTTCTTTTGTTGTGTAGAAGCTTTTTAGTTTAATTAGGTCCCATCTATTTATTTTTGTTTTTGTTGTGTTTGTTTTGGGGTCTTAGTCATAAATTCTTTGCCTAAGCCAATGTCTAGAAGAGTTTTTCTGATGTTATCTTCTCAAATTTTTATGGTTTCATGTCTTAGATTTAAGTCTTTGATCCATCTTGAGTTGATTTTTGTATAAAGGGAGAGATGGGGATACAATTTTATTCTTCTACATGTGGTCTGCCAGTTTTCCCAGCACAATTTATTGAATTTTCTCCAATTCATGTTTTTGTATGCTTTGTTGAAGATCAGTTGGCTGTAAGTATTTGGCTTTACTTCTGGGTTCTTTATTCTGTTCCATTGGTCTACATGCTTTTTTCTTTTTATACCAGTACCATGCTTTTTTGGTAACTATAGCCTTGTAGTACAATTTGAAGTCAGGTAATGTGATGCCTCCAGCTTTGTTCTTTTTGCTTAGTATTTCTCTGGTTATGTGGGCTGTGTTTTGGTTTCATATGAATTTTAGGATTTTTTTTCTAGTTCCATGAAGGATGATGATGGTATTTTGATGGGAATTTCATTGAATCTGTAAATTGCTTTGGGCAGTATGGTCATTTTTGCAATACTGATTCTTCCTACTCAAGAGCATAGAATGTGTTTCCATTTGTTTGTGTCATCTATGATTTCTTTCAAAAGTGTTTTGCAGTTTTCCTTGCAGAGATCTTTCACCTCTTTTTTAACCAAGAAACTTTTACAGGCGAGTTGCATCAAACACTCCAGAAACAGATAATCCCTGTATTTTACAAGTTGTTTCAAATTTTTTTAAAAAAGCTATTCAAACATTTTATGAGGCCAGTATAACTTTGACTTTCAAACTAGATGAGGATAGCACAAAAAGAAAAATAAATCCAGAAGCCTAATTCATTAACACATATGAAAAATTCTAAATAATTAGTTAACTGAATATAACAGAATTTTTAAAATACACAATGTAATTATTAGAGATTATTTCAGGAATGCAAGGGTGATTCAAAATTAAGAAAATTTACCAATGTCACTTATCAAATATATATCAATCAATGCAGAAAAGGCATTTGATGTAGTTTAATCTTTCACTGAGACAAAAATTCAAAATCAAGGAATTGAGTTAAACTTCCTTAACTCAATAAAACCTCTACACCAAGCCTACAACAAATTTTACAACTAACAATAACAATTAGACACACTTCTTCTAAGTTAGAGAACAAGACAAGGGTGTCTGCTGTCTTCACAAAGCTTCAACATGGTATAGTCAGGACATCCAGGTTAATTCAGCATGAGAACAAAGAAGGAAGACACAAAAATTTGAAAGAAAATGACAAAACCATCATCATTTGCAAATATTTAATTATCCACATAGAAAACCAATAAAATCAATATAGAGAGTTAATAAGAATTTAGAAAGTTTACTAACAAAATATTGTCTTATTAAAATCTACCATATTTCTATCAATAATAACCAACTGCAAATTAAAATAGAAAATAAAAATATTATTCACAGGAGCAACAAACACTATAAAAATTTTAGAGAGTAACATAAAGAATACATAAGACCTTTATGGAGAACATTTTAAAACTTTATTAAAGAATACACAAAACAAAATGTGAATAAGTGGAGAGGTAAATTATGCTTATGAATAAGATAACTTATTTTAAAGATAAGTCTATAATTTCAATGTAATTTTAATTAACATTTCATAAGGATTGTTGGAGAATCCTGAAAAGTTATAAAATATATTTATAAGAATAAACACTGGGCCAGGCGTAGTGATTCACGCCTGTAATCCCAGCACTTTGGGAGGCCTAAGCAGGTGGATCACGAGGTCAGGAGTTAAAGACTAGCCTGGCCAAGATGGTGAAACCTCGTCTCTACTGAAAAACTACAAAAATTAGCTGGGCGCGGCGGCAGGTCCCTGTAATCCCAGCTATTCTGGAGGCTGAGGCAGGAGAATCGCTTGAACCCGGGCGGCAGAGGTTGCAGTGAGCCGAGATCACCCACTGCACTCCAGCCTGGGCAACAGAGTGAGACTCCGTCTCAAATAAATAAATAATGAATAACTAATGAAACATTTTTAATTAAAGAGCAAAGAGGAAGGTAAAATTGCTACATAATTACAGAAATAAAATAATGTGCTACTGGCTAAAAAATAAGCAAATAAAATAGCAGAAATAAATAAAAGAAGGGCCCTGCACAGGTATGTCACTCTACTCTGCTATAGTTTGTAGAGTACAATTAACTCTGTGTATCTGAAATACAGGAAAATACAAAGAAAAAGAAACTACACAATGTACACAACATCTTACATATATGAATACCAAAGGAAAAATGTGGAAAAAAGATAAAAGAAAAAATATTTGCTGTTTTTCATTGAAAAGAAAACATGAAGCAGGGTGAACAGGTACAAAGACATGGCTGGGTGAAAGAGTGTGGTATGTTTCGGGAACTGCTAGTGATTTAGACTGGCTGGAGCTTGGGATGCATACCTGGGTAGGTGGTGGAGATGAGGCTGATGAAGTCTAGAGAGCTCAGATCAAGAATACCTTGTGTTTTAGGGTAAGGAGTTAAAAAATGTAGGGAGGCCATTGAAATCTTTGAATAGGAAGAATGACAGAGTGCATTTGACATACTCAGTACCATAGAGATTGGATTGGAAAGGCTGAAGCAAGGAAGACAGGAGACTACTGCAAGGTGTTTAATTTGATGTGGTAGCCAAGGGAGCAAAAGAAGTCAAAAATGTGACTTTGAGATTCTGAGTGAAGTACACAGTGATTTCATTAAATAAGATAGAGAAGATGGTGGTGCAGACAAGATTCCCCAGATCCCAAGAGTCAGTGTGTAAAATCATGCTTTATGGATAAGACCAGTTAGATATACGCTAAATGTAATATGCAATCATCTTTGCTTAACCATGAGAATATGGTCTGAGGAATGTGTCAGGTGGTTTCATGGCTGTGCAAACATTGTGGCTGTGCAAACTTACACAAACCTAGATGGTATAGCTTGTTTCACACCTAGGCTATGTGCTATAGCCTATTGTTCCTAGGCTACAAACCTGTACAGCATGTTACTGTAATGAACAGTGTAGGCAACTGTAACACAGTGAGAAGTATTTGTGTATCTCAACATTTCTAAACCTAGAAAAGGTACAGTAAAAATACCGTATTATAATCTTATGGGATGACTGCCATATATGTGGTCCGTCATTGACTGAAACATCCTTATGGGGTGCATGACTATATTCTGAACCAAAGGCAAGAAGTATAAAATCAGGCAATATTAGCATATATATAACTGCTATGGCTATATATAGCCTATATAGCATGGCCATAGCAGTTACAGCATATACAGCGTAGCATATATAGCATGGTTATATATAGCATATATATAAAACAAGTAACTCCTTGTTTCTATCTGAAACATGATAAACTTAGATAACTTGTCAGAAAATAGAGGTTGTAGCATGTATTCAGTACTCTTCATTGATAAAAGAGATAAAATAGGTCAACAGCAATTAGTAATTTTTTTTTTTTTTTTTTTTCCTGAGACGGAGTCTCGCTCTGTCACCCAGGCTGGAGTGCAGTGGCGCAATCTCGGCTCACTGCAAGCTCCGCCTCCCGGGTTCACGCCATTCTCCTGCCTCAGCCTCCCCAGTAGCTGGGACTACAGGCGCCCGCCACCATGCCTGGCTAATTTTTTGTATTTTTAGTAAAGATGGGGTTTCTCTGTGTTAGCCAGGATGGTCTCGATCTCCTCCTGACTTCATGATCCGCCCACCTCGGCCTCCCAAAGTGCTGGGATTACAGGCGTGAGCCACCGCGCCCGGCCTAGCAATTAGTATGTTAATAAGGAAGAAGCCCCTCGAGTCGGGGAAGATGTTTATAATTTCTCCTTGGTCTGGGTATAATATTTCTGTGAGGTCAGAGCCCTGCTTGAATAGCTACCACTTTGTTCTACTTCTGCTTATCATATAGCTTCTCTTATCGATTGCTTCAGGGGTGAGTGCAGAGACACAGAGATAATTGTTTTTGCAGATACATTGATCGGTGTAAAAATTTTGTATATTTTTTGTAAAATAGAAAACCGGCAATTTAATTAATGTCTCTTGTAAACGTATTAGGGTCATTAGGTTTCCCTGTGTATAGTTGACTTTGGAGCACTAGACAAGATCAGGTTCATGGATGTAAAAAGCTGAGGCCTGGTCCCACATCATGATACATTCACCAAATTTCACCCGGGGAGATTTCTAGGCAGCCAGCCATTTGGCTTTTCTCCAGCCAGTTGAGATGTATGTGAGACAGGTAATGGAAATGTTTAAAAATGTTGGAATTGGAGTGAATCTGGGCTGACGAAAGAGAACTTGAAGAACTGGTGTTAGATGCTGTTTTAGGGGGGAGTGAGATTTCCCCGGGAGGAGCATGCAAATTAAAAAGAAAAGCAGGTTATTACTTGAACTAGCACAACCCTTACATCAAAGGATAAGGGGAGTCAAAGCAATCAGATGATTTTCCTTTTCCAAAATACTTATCAGGAAGTCAACAACTGAGGCAAAGATTTTAAGTGTTTAGGATTTCAGTGAGGTTGTTGTTAGCAACAAGAAAGGAAAAGACAAGATAACAGTGAGACAGATTGGAAAAAAGAAACAAAAATATTATCTGATGAAATGTGGAATAACCAGGAAGAGGACGGCAACAGAGTTATAGCTGAGATTTCTGAACTGAGACACTGGTAATTCAAATGAGACAGTAAAAGAACATCACAGAATATTTAGTTTTGGTAGAAGAGCAAGAATTTGTTTGGAGGAATATCAAATATAACCCTAATAAGACATCAAGGTGAGGTTTTGAGCAGCCATATTATTTTTGTACCTTTGTATTTATTCGTTGTTTATTCCCTTACAGGTAGTTAGAGTGCAACACTGGAAGAATGTGAGTTTGAGACTAGAAAGAAAAATTGAGGTAGCATTCATATGGCAACTTCATATGACTTGATGTGAGTAAAAGAGATTTCTGCTGGGGGATGGGGACGTGGTCTGCATGAGACAAAAGCTAAAATTATAACTTTGGGGAACTTTTGGAGGCTGAGGTCAGAGAAATCTAAGGAGTTTCTAGTGCAGAGTCCTAGAAATAAAAGGTGAAGAGATTTTTGGTGCCTGATCCCTCGTGTAAGAAACTTAAAAGTCTTCACTACATCCTAACAGTAAGTAAAAAGCTGAACAAACTGAAACATCAGCAACTCTTCTTAGATTCATCAGAGAAATGAGGTCACAGGGCAAACCACTGCACCCCAAAATTGGAGAGACAGACAGGTGAATACTGAGACTCACAACTTAAGGGAGTAGAAATCCATGAGCAAAATCCTCTGTGGGAACTAGTGCCAGGGAAGGCAAACCCAAATTGTAATTAATGACTTGCTGATTGCTGTACGCTCAGTGTGGACAAGCCTAAGAGATGAATACTCCAGGGGGACCCAGCTTGGGGTAGAGAGGACTCATACTTTTGTGAACTTTATCTCCAGGGGCTATACCAGGTTCTAAAAATGCATATCAGATAAAAATACCCTCCAGGAGAGGATAGATAGGGAATTGGGGCAAAGCGATCATTTTCTTTTTGATTTTTCTTTTTTCTTTTTTCTTTTTTTTTTTTTTGAGACGGAGTCTCTCTCTGTCGCCCAGGCTGGAGTGCGGTGGTGCGATCTCGGCTCGCTGCAAGCTCCGCCTCCTGGGTTCACGCCATTCTCCTGCCTCAGCCTCCCGAGTAGCTGGGACTACAGGTGCCTGCCACCATGCCCAGCTAATTTTTTGTATTTTTAGTAGAGACGGGGTTTCACCGTATTAGCCAGGATGGTCTCGATCTCCTGACCTCATGATCGGCCGCCTCGGCCTCCCAAAGTGCTGGGATTGCAGGCGTGAGCCACCGCGCCCAGCCCAAAAGTGACCACTTTCAAATATACCAGAGCATTCTGTTCTTAACAAGACCTGACCTCAAGATGATTTTTTTTTTTTTTTTGATCCTAACTGACTTAGGGGAAGAAAAATAGCCAATTCCCATCCCCTCTATCCTGAACTACCTATGGGGCTGAAAAAAAAACCAATCTGAGAAGCACTTGTGAAGCTCACAATTCAGTAGCACAAGCTCTGTGAATAACTGAAACCTAATCATATAACCATACAACACTTCTCTTCCTTCTACATCTCGCCACCACATTACTAAAAGTCTATTTACCAGAGCTCCTTTTACACAGTACATCTTGTCCACCTTTCAACAGCAACAAAAAAATGCAAGGCACACTAAAAGGCAAGAAGCTCAGTTTGAGCAGTCATTGCGAGCATCAGAACGAGATCCAGATACAGCAGGGATGTTGGAAGCATCAGAAATAAATTTTAAAAATAATTATGATTAATAAGCTAAGGGCTGTAATGAGAAAAGTAGACAATGTGCAAGAACAGATGAATAATATAAATAGAAAAATAGAACTTCTTAGATAGAAGCAAAGATAAATGCTAGAGATCAAAAACACTGTAACTGAAATGAAGAGATCTTTGATGGGCTTATTAGTAGATTGGACATGGCTGAGAAAAGAATCTCTGAGCTCAAGAATATGATGATAGAAATTTCTAAAACTGAAAATTAAAAAAAAAATTGAAAAAAGTAGAACACATATCCAAGAACTGTAGGACAACTACAAAAGATGTAGTATCCATGTAATGGGAAAACCAGAAGGAAAAGAAATAAAAGGAAACAGAAGGATTATTTGAAGCAATAATGACTGAGAATTTCCTCCTGAATTGACACCGAACTACAGATCTGAGAAGTTCAGAGAACATCAGGCAGAATAAATGCCCAAAACACTACACATAGGAATATTATATTCAAACTAAAAAAAATCAAAGATAGTGAAAAAATCCTGAGAGAAGTTAGAAGAAGATGAAACCTTAATTATAGAAGAGCAAAGATAAGAATTACATCTGACTGCTCCTTAAAAACCATGCAAATAGGAGGAAAGTAGAGTAAAATATTTAAGATTTTGAGAGAAAATAAACACCAACCTAGAATTCTAGAGTTTGCAAAATTATTCTTCAAAAGTAAAGGGAAAAGTCCACCTCAGACAGAAGGAATATGTTGCCAGTAAAGCTGTCTTGAAAGAAATCTTAAAATAAGTTTTCTAAAAGAAGGAAACTGATATTGTTCAAAAATTTAGAACTGTATAAGGAAAGGGAAAACATCAGACAATGAATAAGTAAAGGCAAAACTAAAACTTATACTTTTCTCATTCTTAATTGATGTAATGGATAACAGTTTGTTCTAAATAATAGCAATAATGCATTTGATAATTATATTGTATATATAAGTGAAATGAATGACATCAATGATGTAAAAGACAGGAGGAGGAATTAGGGATATTTTGTTTTAATAAAGTACTTGCACTGCCTGTGAAGTGGTATAATGTTGACAGTAGACTTTTGTTAGTTGTAAAGGTGTGTTGCAAACTCTAGGACAACCACTGAAAAAATGTAACAAAAGAAATATTATTGATGTGCTAAGAAAGAAGAGAAAATGGAACCATATAAAATGTTCAGTTTAAATCACAAAAGGCAGAAGAAGAGCAGAACACACAAAAAAGGGGGAAAAGGAAAAAGACAATAACTAGAAAAATGATAGCAAATAGAGTAGATATTAATCCAGCTATATCAATAATAGTAGTCTAAATACACTAATCAAGACAGGAGAGAGAGCCAAGATGGCTGACTAGACACAGCTAGAAGGAACAACTCTTACCAAAAGACCAGGACATCAGGATGATTGGCACACTTTGAGCAGATCTTCAGAGGGAAAACACTGAGAGTGGACCAAGGGAGGACACAGACACTGGACTGATGGGAGAGGAAGCTGGGAACCCTGGGGCTGCAAAGCACTGGGACCCACTGCTGGCCTCCAGTGACTCCTGGGGAAAGAGTGAGTTGAACAGGTGAGGAGTGGCTCACTCTCATCACAGACCTCTGGAATCCTAGCTGCAGAAAGCCCACCACCCACATGGACACTGGAGCTGGCAGGGAGAGCTGTTTAGAGAGATGGCGGGGGCAGGACTCCAGCCTATGTGGAACCTATAGGGTTTGGTGCAGGAAGGTCTGCAATGGAGCATGGCCAGGCATGCTCATCCCCCAACACTCTCCAAGCTCCTCTAGGTGGCCCTAGCCTTTGAGCGACTGTTGAACCTGGACAGAGCAAGAACATCTTGTCTATGAAATGGGGTTCCCTGTTTCCTAGCCTCTCCTGGAGAACCAGCCTACCCACCCCCAACTGCAGCACAGCCTTGGATGCACAACCAGGGTGATTCTCAGGGGCCCTCATCATAGCTCCTTTGCTGGTACCATCCCTGACCATTGGAGAGCTCCAGCTTCTCTGACTCATACACATCCTGCCCCCACTACAGCCTCCCCTTGGGTCTTTGCCACATGCACTCACCCATGGTCCTCTCCCACTGCTTTGCAAGTGCATTCATGTAACCAAACCTCACTATCACACCCCCAATGGTATGCATGTGTGTGCATACCTCACCACTTCACCAACTGCCAGAGCAAGTTCATCCTGTCACCCCACCCACCCTTGCTGGCAGTCCACCCCTACTGAGGTGTGAGCAGCCCATTGCACTGCTGCCACTGCTGCTGCAGGAGTAAGTGTTTGCACAGGTGCTGGAAACTCACCCCTGCTGGCACTCCACCCGACTGACACCCTACCCCCTGCCAGTGCCCCAGAGTTACAGCACACAGCTGAACAGCACTGAGTTGAGCCTTGGTCTCCTGAAATCTTCCAGAATTGAAGATAGTCTACTGAACGCACCTGATATCACAGTCAAACTCTCAAGGGCACTAAAGAAAATAAAAGTTTAAAAAAATCCCAAGGACAGCAACTTCAAAGATAAAAGGACCATCAGCCCACACAGATCAGAAAGGTCAGCACAAGAACTCTGGCAACTCAAAAAGCTAGGGTGTTTTCTTAAGTCCAAATGATTTCACTAGCTCCTCAGCAATAGTTCTTAACCAGGCTAAAATGATAGACGTAGAATTTAGAAAATGGATAGAAACAAAGATCATCGAGATTCAGGAGAAAGTTGAAACTGAATCCAAGAAATCTAAGGAATAAATAAAACAATATTTGAAGATATTGTCCACAAAAATTTCCCCAACCTCAAGAGAGCAGCCAATGTTCAAATTCAGGAAATGCAGAGAACCCCTGCAAGATACTATACAAGGTGAACATCCCCAAGAAACAAAGCCCTCAGATTCTCCAGTGTTCATATGAAATAATAAATATTAAAGACAACTAGAGAGAAACGGCAAGTCATCTACACAGGGAACTCCATCAGGCTAACAGCAGACCTTCCAGCAGTAAACTTACAAGCAAGAAGAGATTGGGGTCTGTATTCAGCACTCTTAAAGAAAACAAACTCCAATGAAGAATTTCATATCTGGCCAAACTAAGCTTCATAAGCAAAGGAGAAATAAGATCCTTTTCAGGCAAGCAAATGCTAGGGTAATGTGTTACCACAAGATCTGCCTTACAAGAGGTCATTAAGGGAGTGCTAAATATGGAAACAAAAAACCATCACTAGCAACCTCAAAAGCACACTTAAATACATAGATCATTGACAATATAAAGCAACTACACAATTAAGTCTGCATCATAACCAGGTAACAATACAATAACAGGATCAAATCTACATGTATCAATATTAACCTTTAATGTAAATGGGCTAAGTGCCCTAATTAAAAGGCACAGAGTGACAAGTTCGATAAAGAAGCAAGACAACTGTATGCTGTCTTCAAGAGATTAATCTCACATTCATTGACACTCATAGGGTTAAAGTAAAGAAATGGAGAAAAATCTACCAAGCAAACAGACAACAACAAAAATCAGGGGTTGCTATTCTAATTTCAGACAAAACAAGACTTTAAACCAACAATGATCAAAAAGATAAAGAAGAGCATTACAGAATGGCAAAGGGTTCAACTCAACAGGAAGTCTTAACTATCCTAAATATATATACACCCAACACAGGAGCATCCAGATTTATAAAACAGGTTCTTAGAGATTTAAAAGAGCCTTAGATAACCACATGATAATAGTGGGAGACTTCAACACCCCAATGGCAGTATTAGATAGATCATTGAGGCAGAGAAACAACAAAGACATTTGAGACCTAAACTTGACACTTGACCAAATGGACCTAACAGACATCTACAGAACTCTCCAACCAAAACCAACAGAATATATATTATTCTCATCTGCACATGGCACATACTGTAAAATCAACCACACAATTGGCCATAAAACTATTTTCCGCAAATTAAAAAAAAATGAAATTATACCAACAACACTATTAGACCACAGTGTAATAAAAATAGAAACCAATACTAAGAATATCATTCAAAGCCATACAATAACATGGAAATTAAACAATCTGTTCCTGAATGACTTCTGGGTAAATAATGAAATTAAGGCAGAAATCAAGAAATTCTCTGAAACTAATGAGAACAAAGATACAACATACCAGAATCTGTGGGACACAGCTAAAGTAGTGTTAAGAGGAAAGTTTATAGCATTAAATGCCCACATCAAAAAAGTAGACAGATCTCAAATTAACAGCCTAACACCACACCTTGCCTTACAAGAGGTCTTTAAGGGGGTGCTAAATACGAAACAAAAAACCATCACTAGCAACCACAAAAGCACACTTAAGTACATAGATCACTGAAGAAATCAAGAAAAACAAGAGCAAACTAACCCCAAAGCTAGCAGAAGACAAAAAATAACCAAAATCAGAACTTAACTAAATGAAATTGAGATGTGAAAAGCCATACAAAAGATCAATGAAACCATAAGTTGGTTATTGAAAGAAAAAATTACATTTATAGACTGCTAGCTAGACTAAGAAGAAAAAAGAGAGAAGACCCAAATAAATGCAATCAGAAATGAAAAAGGAGACATTACTACTGACCCCACAAAAATACAAGAAACCTCAGAAGCTGTTACAAACACCTCTATACACAGAAACCAGAAAACCTACAAGAAGTTGATAAATTCCTAGAAATATACAACCTTCCAAGATTGAACCAAGAAGAAATTGAAACCTGAACACACCAATAATGAGTTCCAAGATCAAATCAGTAATAAAAATTCTACCAACCAGAAAAAGCCCAGGATCTGACAGTTTCCAGCCAAATTCTACCAGACATATAAAGAAGAGCTGCCATAGTTCCTGCTGAAACTATTCCTAAAAATTGAGGTAGAGAGCCTCCTTCTCAACTCATCTGATGAGGCATTATTCTGACACCCAATAGTGGCAGAGACACAACAAAGAAAGAAATCTTCAAGCCAATATCCCTAATGAACATAGATGCAAAAATCCTCAATATGAAAATCAATAACTGTGATTCATCACATAAACAGAACGAAAAGCAAAAACCATATGACCATCTCAATTGACAAACAAAAGTCTTTAATAAAATTCAACATCTCTTCATGTTAAAAAGCCTCAACATACTAGAACTGAAGGAATATAGCTCAAAATAAGAGCCATCTATAACAAACCTACAGCCAACATAATACTGAATGGGAAAAAGCTGAAAGCATTTCCCTTGATAACCAGAACAAGACAAGGATGCCCACTCTCACCACTCCTATTTAACATAACACTGGAAGTTCTAGCCAGAGCAATCAGCCAAGAGAAAGAAATAAAAGGCATCCAAATAGGAAGAGAGGAAGTCCAACTCTCTCTGTTTGCAGACTATATGATTTTTTATCTAAAAAACCCCATACGCTCTGCCCAAAAGGTTCTAGAGCTGATACACAACTTCAGTAAAGTTTCAGCATACAAAATCAATGTACAAACATCAGTAGCATTTCTATAGACCAACAACATCCAAGCTGAGTGCCAAATCAAGAAAGCAATTCCATTCACAATAGCCATAAAAGTAAATACCTTAGAATATAGCTAACCAGGGAGTTAAACAATCTCTACAATGAGAATTACAAAACACTGCTGAATGAAATCAGGCATGATACAAACAAATATAAAAACATTCCATGCTCATGGATAGGAAGCAAGATGTTGTTAAAATGGCCATACTGCCCAAAGCAATTTATAGATTCAATGCTATTCCTATCAAACTTCCAATGACATTCTTCACAGAAATAGAAAAAAACTATTCTAAAATTCACACGGAACCAAAAAAATCCTGAATAGCCAAATCAATGCTAAGCAAAAATAACAATGCTTAAGGCACACCACATTACCCAGCTTCAAACTATACTACAAGGCTACACTAACCAAAACAGCATGGCACAGGTACAAAAACAGACACATACGCCAATAGAATAGAACAGAGAGCCCAGAAATAAAGCCCCACACCTAGAACAACTCTGATCTTCAACAAAGCTGACAGAGCAAGCAATAGGGAAAGGACTCCCTATTTAGTAAATGGTGCTGGAATAACTGGCTAGTGACATATGGAAGATTAAAACTGGATTCCTTCCTTTTACCATACTAACAAATCAACTAAAGATGGATTAAAGACTAAAATGTAACACCTAAAACTATAGAAACCCTTGAGGAAAACCTAAGGAACACTATTCTGGACATAGGCCCTGGCTAAGATTTCATGACGAAGATGCCAAAAGCAATGAAACAAAAGCAAAAATTTACAAATGGGATCTAACTAAGCTAAAGAGCTTCTGCATAGCAAAAGAAAATATCAACAGAGTGAACAGACAACCCACAGAAAGGGAGAAAATATTTGCAAACTATGCATCTGACAAAGGTTTAATATCCAGATTTATAAGAAACTTAAACAAATTAATAATAAAAAGCCCCATTAAAAAGTAGGCAAAGGACATGAACAGACACTTCTCAAAAGAAGACATATACGTGGTCCAGAAGCATATGAAAAAATGCTCAACATCACTAATCATTAGAGAGATGAAAATCAAAACCACAATGAGCATCTCACACGAGTCAGAATGGTTATTATTACAAGTCAAAAAATAACAGATGCTGGCAAGGTTAAAGAGAAAAGGGAACACTTACACACTCCTGGTGGGAATGTAAATTAGTTCATCCACTGTGGAAAGCAGTTTTGGAGATTTCTCAAAGAACTTACAACTACCATTCAATCCAGCAATCCCATTACTGGGTGTATACCCAAAGGAATATGAATCATTCTACCATAAAGATACATATACACATGTGTTATTGCAGCACTATTCACAATAGCAAAGATGTGGAATCAACCTAAATTCCCATCAATGGTAGACTGAATAAAGAAAACATGGTACATATACACCATGGAATGCTATACAGTCATTAAAAATATGAGATCATGTCCTTCACAGCAACATGAATGAAGCTGGAGGCTGTTATCCTAAGCAAACACAGGAACAGAAAAAGAAATAGTGCATGTTCTCACTTATAAGTGGGAGCTAAACATTGTGTACACATGGACACAAAGAAGGGGGTAATCAACACTGGGGCCTACTTCAGGGTGAAGGGAGGGAGGAGGGTAAGGATTGAAAAACTGTGAATTGGGTACTATGCTTATTACCTTGATGATGAAACAATCTAAACATCAAACCGCTGCAAAATGCAATTTACCTGTATAACAAACCTGCACATGTACCCCTGAACCTAAAATAAAATTAATTTTAAAAAGACAAGATTGTCAGTGTGGATCAGAAAACAAGACCCAACTCTATGTTGTTTACGAGAAATCCACTTTAAATATAAAGACATATATGGATTAAAAGTAAATGAATAGATATATCATACTAACACTAATCAAAAAAAGAAAACAGGAGTAGTTATATTAATTACAGACAGAGAAGACTTGTGAACAAGGAAATTATCAGAGATAAAAAAAGGGCATTACATAACAATAAGCCGTCAGTTTTCCAAGAAGACAACACTCCTTAAAGTGTAGGTACCTTACAACAGACTGTCAAAATATGTGAGGCAAAAACTGATAGAATTGCGGGGAAAAATAGATGAATGCACTCTTATAGTTGGAAATTTTAACACTCCTCTATCAGAAATGGACAGACCCAGGAGGCAGAAAATCCCTAGGGACGTAGTTGAAATCAAGAGCATCATGAATCTGCTGGACATCTATAAACTCCTTAATACAACAACAGCAGAATACACATTCTTCTCAAGCTTACATGGAACATCCACCAAGATAGTCCATATTCTGGGTCATGAAACATACCTTAGGAAATTTAAAAGAATAGAAATTATATAATGTATTATCTCAGGCTACAGTAAAATATATACTAGAAATCAATAACAGAAAGATAAGGAAAATTGCAAAGTATTTGGAGGGTAAACAAAACACTCCTAAATAACACATAGACCAAAGAAGAATAGAAATTTAAAAATACTTTTAACTAAATTGAAATGAAAATACAATTTATCAAAATTTATGGAATGTAGCATTGAGTGCAGATATTACAAAAGGAGAAGAATCTAGAGATAATAATATAAGCTTCTGCCTTAGGAAGGGAGAAAGAATAAATAACACCAATGTAAACAGAAGAAAATATGTGATAAAAAATAGAGCAGAAATCAATGAAATTGAAAACAGTAAATCAATCCACCGAATCAACAAAACTAAAAGCTGGCTTTGGGAAAGATATATAAAATGAATAAGCCCCTTACCAAGCTAAGAAAAAGAGAGGCTGTGTTATGTTACCTTTCATATCTAAGTGTATGATACATTTCAAAGCAATTTAGTATATATGCTAAGGTAGGGCTCAAGGTTAGTTTTCTCTGTACAAATATTCCAATTTATTCAGTATATTTACTGAAAAGACTATCATTTCCTCCACTGAATTTCGCTGTTGTCTTTCTCATAAATCAAAAAGTTCTATATGTTTGGATCTGTTTCTGGACTCTACTCTGTTCCATAGACCCATTTGTCTATTGTTGCACCTACATTCTGTCCTGGTTACTGTAGCTTTATGGCACCTGGTACAATATCTGGTACTATAAGTATCCAACTTTGTTATTCCTTAAGATTATTATAGTTATTCTACTTCATTTGTATTATATATTTTAGAATCAGCTAGCCAATTTTTACAAAAACACCTTCTTATAAATTTATTAATAAATTAAAATATTAATAAACTAAAAAAATTAAAAATTTATTAAGCAGATGATTTTCTATGAGACAAGGGGCAGAATGTTTCAGGTGTGAAAGTAATCATTTACATATTTTGTCATTCACTCAGCAAGCATTATTGAACAGCAATGATTGGGGCAAGAATAGTTGAAGGAATTATTTTTCCCAGCCCCTAGCAAGAGAGAAAAATAAAACAAAAATTCTATTGTTCAGGATTTGATATATTAATTTGACTTGTGTCTTTTTAGTAAGTAGAGGAAATACAGCCCAGTCCTTTTTCAATTGTACAACAATTTTACACTTGCAAGATAAAGTAGCACTGGACTTTTATTTTGCCTAATGGGAGCTCAATCTCTAGGTTAAACTTCAAAAGCACCAATTTCAAAATGTCTAAGATATATTGAAGTATAATTTCATGCTTTAGTAATGTTCAAAAATTTCTAACTTGCCTTAACCCAATATTTTTTATAATAAAACAAAAATAAATCATTTGCTTAAAATTTTCAATAAGTTTAATATTTTGACCCTGAAATCATGTTGAAAATAGTTCCCAAGGCTAGAAAAGGAAATTTTATTTTAAAATATTATCTTCGTTGACCCTCTTTTGATCAAGAGTTGTCGATTTGGGGGAAGGATAGGAGACAAATATGTTTCTGAACCACGTAAGACCGATGAGCTCCCCAGCATGTTTCTTTCTGCATTCTGCATCTCCTCCATCCTTCTATGCATTTAATTTTGTGTTTCATCTGTTGCCTCATAGCCCTTCCTGCTGCTTGTCTTACTAGAATACTTTCTGCCACACATGGAGGAAATATTTTTCCTTAAAAGGGTAGGTTCTACCCTTCTGGGTGCAGTGGCTCATGCCTGTGATCACAGCACTTTGGGGGGCCAAGGCCAGCAGATTGCTTGAGCCCAAGAGTTAGAGACCAGCCTAGGCAACATTGTGAGAACCCATCTCTAACACGAAAAAAAGTAAGCCAGGCATGGTGGGGTCTGCCTGAAGTCTCAGCTACTCAGAAGGCTGAGGTGGGAGCATCGCTTGAGCCCAGGAAGCCAAGGTTGCATTCCACTTCATGCCAGCCTGGATGACAGAGAGAAACCCTGGATGACAGAGCAAAACCCTTCACACCAGCCTGGATGACAAAGCAAAACAAACAAACAAACAAAAAAAACCCTACACTCTCTCCCACCCCACAGAGCCAAGAAGTTATGAAGCCAGTGTCATTGTGTGGTCGGGCTAAACAATGTGGTTGTCAACAGCAAGAAGTTACGATCTCTAACCAATATCACAGCAGTATCACAGTCCTATTTATCTAATCTCTGCTTTGTGAGTATGTGGAGGAGGTTGCTGAGGAAATGAGAGGCAGAGTTGGGAATGAGGGAAAGCTGAGGATGGGGAGGAAGAAAGAAAATGAGCAGTGCCCTGCTATCCTGGGCTTAGCTGCATGGCATCTTGAAGGGTGTCTAGCCTGGTTAAAATGCAAGAAATACACTTTTTGAAACCTAGCGGCAAAATAAATAGTGCTGTTTATCTTAATGTGAAGTGTTAGTGATGTAGAAAATTTATAATTCTCAAAGCCTTCAGATGATAAAATGCAAAAGTCATTCAGTGATCCAAAGACCACAGAGCATTAGCAAGTAGCCAGATACCCAGTCTTGAAGAATAATAAGGCATTGTAAAATGGCTTGATAAATCAAGTTCTCAAGTTGCTGTGTTGTTCAAAATCCTTAATTGGGTATTAAAACTGAGTTCTACTTTCCTTGAATTGAAGCTGAATTTTATCTTCAGGAAATAACCTGGAAGACCATTCTTCTTCATTTCCTCCTTTGAATATATCAAGTTTCAAATCAGGGAAATGAAAAGAGAAGAAAAGAATGATGTATGAAGTCAAATGGAAGACTGAACTAAAAATAACTCTTCTAAAATACAAAACAAAATATGCTAAAATCAGCTAGAATGGGCTGAAAAATTAGACAAGGAGCAAAATGTTCTTTAAGAATGCAAAGTGCTTCTCAAGCACTGGGTATGAAAATGGGCAGATCTTAGTGCTCTCTAGTTAGAACTCTAAAAATAATGCCTTTTAATAATAATGACTTGTCATTATATTTTTATACCACAGTACGGTTTTCCCATTTCCATTAGACATTAAATATAAGGCTCATTTTGGTATACAGTTGGGAATATTATTAAGGCAAAAACGTTAAAAGCAAGTGTTAAACATTTGAACTCAGAAACTGCCTACTGCGTGTCAAACATCAATTTGGGTTACCTCCTTTACAAACAAGGCTGTTTCACGAACACTGAATAAGACAGCAAAGCAAATAGGGTAAGGAGAAGAAATGAGGATTTCTTACACATAACAAAAGGGCACATTGCCGAATAAATTAAATGGAACTAAAAAAAGATAAAGATATCAGTGTTTTTAAAGCATAATGCTAAAAGGCATAAGTAAACAGAACAGAGTAATGCTGATTCGACGGGAATTTACATTCTTTACACTAGCTTGTCGTTTATATTCAATTTAAAAATGGGTCATCATGTCAGAGCCTGCAATTTATGCCATTAAGGATATTTGAATACTGACAAGAAAACATTCCTTTTCTCAGGAACTGAGGTCATCTTATACTTTAAAAAGTGTACCATAGGTGTTGTTTTTAAAATGATATATTACAAATGATTTGCCGTTTTAAATAAAAATTTAGGGAATAGAATTATTACCAAGTTCTCCCTAACAACTAGCGCTTTAGGACTGCTCAACTAATAGGAAAGAAAAACAAAAACATCACTAGTGGTACTTCACAGAAAGAAAATATAGACATTCTTGTTTTTTAATTCAATTTGCTCTCAAAACCATAACTGCTTCAATGCAAGAATACCTTCTTTTTTTTTTTTTTGCCTCAGTTGCTATCAGATAATCTTTCAGTATTTGGTGCAATGTCTACTTTCAGTAAATGCCTTTTTTTCCCTCCCACACAGGATGTGAGATTCAACTGTTCTCCTTAGTGGGTTCTCTCTGCAATTCCAGACCCCATGAAATAAATCTCTGAAGCTTGCTTGTCTCCCAAGCACTGTGTAAACCCACTGAAAACTTAAGTAATGGAGTAAACAGCTTTCTGTGGCTTCCTGCTTTTACTGCTTCAGTATTCAAATTCTTTCCTTTGCCAAGATAAATAACACTAACACAATCATAAATGGAGAAAACTTCATGACCATATTAAAATAATCTCATGTATTATAAATGTTTTATTTCTACATTCAGCTCAATTTCCCTGATGCTAATTATCCCCAGAATATTTCCAAATTTGTTTTTTAATTCACTTTCTGGAGCAATGGACTATAACTACATTCTAATTGCTTAGAATATTCTGATTATATATCTCTGATTGTGTGTTTCTAGTTCTTTCAACCTTGATGGTTGTGGTCTTTTTATAATCAGTTCAGTAGAAGGAGACAAAAAATATCTGGACTCTGTATGTACAGAATTTGAAGTACAATTGTTTTTCATAAGAAAGCTTTATAGGTTTTTTGGACCTACTTCACATAGAGAAAATGCGGTTCAGGGAAATTTTATTATTTTTCACATGCTTTTAGCAGTGTGTGAGTAAATGGTGTTCAGTATCACAAATGTCCTCGAGGAAAGCCTTTACTGAGGATTTCATTTTTTCATCCATTGGCAGACAGTCTACCTCCCTTGGATTTCAACCATTTAACAAATATTTATGGAAAGTTACCAATTTTTCAGTTATTGTTTCAGCTCGTGGGACCATGAGCAAATTAAACAATATTCCAATCCTCAGGGAGCTTACATTCTAGAAGGAGAGATAGATGATAAACAACTAATATGCTACACAGTATCAGCAATGATGAATGCTGTGAAAAAAAAAAAAAACAGAATAGGATAAGGAGCTAGATAATGACTACAAAAGGGCTATTTTAGTTGGGGTGGTGAAAAAAGGCTTTTTTTTTTTTTTTTTTTTGATACAGGGAGCATATGTACAGGTTTGTTACATGGGTATATTGCACTCAGGTAGTAAGCATAATCCTCAATATGTAGTTTTCAACCCAGGACTGCCTCCCTTTCTCCCCCGTCTAGCAGTCTCCAGTGTCTATTCTTCCCATCTTTGTATTGATGGGTGCTCAATGTTTAGCTCCCACTTAATTTTTTTTTTTTTTGAGACAGAGTCTCACTATGTCGCCCAGGGTGGAGTGCAGTGGCACAATCTCAGCTCACTGCAACCTCCACCTCCTGGGTTCCAGCCATTCTCATGCCTCAGCCTCCCAAGTAGCTAGGATTACAGGCACCCACCACCTAGCCTGGATAATTTTTGTAGTTTTTTTTTTTTAAGTAGAGACAGGTTTTTACCATGTTGGCCAGACTGGTCTTGAACTCCTGACCTCAAGTGATCTGCCTGCCTTACCACTTATAATTAATAAGGATTATGACCTCTAGCTTCATCCATGTTGCTGCGAAAGACATGATTTCATTCCTTTTTATGGTTGCGGAGTATATCATGTTGTATATATACCACATTTTTTCATCCAATTCACCACTTATTCCATGTCTGACTCCATGTCTTTGTTATAGTGAATAGCACAGCAATTAACATGAGTGCATGTGTCTTTTTGGTAGACTGATTTATTTTCCTTTGTCTATATACCCAATAATGGGATTGCTGGGTCAAATGGTAGCTCTAAGTTTTTTTGAGAAACCTCCAAACTGCTTTCAACAGTGGCTGAACTAAATTACATTTCCACCAACACTGTATAAGAATTCCTTTTTCTCCACAACTTGGCCAGCATCTTTTATTTTCTGACTTATATAATTTGGTTATCTCATTGTGGCTTTGATTTGCATTCTCTGATGATTAGTGATGATAAGTATTTTTTCACGTTTTTTTGACTGCTTGTATGTCTTCTTTTGACATATCTATTCATGTCCTTAGTCCCCATTTTTAAATGGGGTTGTTTTGTGCTTATTGATTTAAGTTACTTATAGATTCTGGATATTAGACTTCTCAGATGCCTAGTTTTTTGAATATTTTGTGTCATTCTGTAGGTTATCTATTTGGCTTCTTGAAGAAGGTGGCATTTGTGCAGTGAGGCCAGTGTATACTTCAATTGATCTGTGGCTCCTTCTGGAATGACTCACTAAATCCTACAGCTCTTATTTGTTAGCTGATGTTCTTGAGCCCTGCTAATGGCCCCTGTACCCTGTAGTTTCAACTGAAGAGTGAACCTAAACCCTCTATCTTTGTAAGGGTCTGTCAGACTGCTTACTAAAAAGGCTTTCTATTACTGAGACCCTAGCAGGTTTGCAGCACTACGGGTGAATTGAGAAAGCAACATTAGGTTCCATAATAATTGTTAATATAAGAGTATATAATGATTATGACAGTGATATATAATAAAAGTCACCCTTAAAATAAAGTTTTAAAATCTATGTGTACAATTTGTTCTTGTTTTAGTTATTTTAATAGGCCCTAAAGCTCTACATATTTTCTTGTTATTGTTTCTATAAAAGTAAATATTGATTTCCTCAGAGTTTGTAACATGTTGGTTATTACAAAACAAAGTAGACCATTGCTCATTGCCTGTGATAGATGTAGTAGAAAATGTTAAAGTTGAGTCATTTTAGTACAACTTTATTGCTTTTTAATAAATTTATCTTTCTTTACTGGTTCCTTTGAAAGTAGCATTTAGATTGCAGGTGTTCTTGTATAGGGTAATGACAGTTTTGGCTGCAAGGATAAACTTCTGGGAGTAATCTAGATGTCAGTTGTTCTCATATTTATGAATTTCCTCCAAAGACTTCAGTGAGGTAATGAAGAAAATCTTAGTTTACAAAGAGGTGAGAGGACGAAAGATAAATATACGGCAAACATGGTGACAATATTTTTATCTTTTACCTCTCATAATGATGGTATTCAAATTACATTCACTTGATTATTTATTACCTTGACTTTATTTTCTAAGCATGATGATTGATTCCTCATATTGACTTTTTGCTTTACCTTTTTGCATGACTGTTTGTAATATTTAAATAACCTCAACTAATCAATAAAAGCTTTTTCCCTTTAATTATGGTGATTACTTTGAAGAATCAAATTGTCTCTTTTATAGAAATAGTAATATTAAACCAAATTTATTATCTATTCTTTGTTATTTTATAAAAGAATGTTTGGATAATACTAACTGCTCATTAAAGTTATTTCCACTATCTTTTCTGTTAATAAATATCCCTTCTATTTATTGATATTGAAGAAAATTAACTAGATCCTACTAGTGCCAGTAATATAAGAACTTATTTTTTTTTTTACTGTGAAAATTTGGCTTATATATCAGATAGAAAAGCAATTCTCCTTAGGAGAATATTTTCTAACATAACTCTTTGGGCAAAAGGTAGCTGATGTTATAATTTATTAATGCCAATTTAACAGTTACCTGGCTGAGAACTTTAGTGAGCACAATCTTTGTCAAGAAAACTGGAGCAGAAAAATCTAGAATCATCAGATTCCTGTTTATAAACTGAATGAGCTTTTCACTGTGGATGTCTCCAGATTGCCCTTACTTTTTGAAGAAAATTTCTTTAAGTCCTTTTAATTATGCCAGAAACTACACTATTTTTTTTCTTTTTCTTTTTCTTTTTTTTTTTGAGCCAGAGTCTCACTCTGTCTCCCAGGCTGGAGTGCAGTGGCACAATCTCGGCTCACTGCAACCTCTGCCTCCCATGTTCAAGCGATTCTCCTGCCTCAGCCTCCCGAGTAGCTGGGATTACAGGTGCGCGCCACCACGCCCGGCTAATTTTTTGTATTTTTAGTGGAGACAAGGTTTCACTGTGTTGCCCAGGCTGGTGTCAAACTCGTGACCTCAGGGGATCTGCTTGCCTCAGCCTCCCAAAGTGCTGGGATTACAGGCGTGAGCCACCATGCCCAACCCCAGAAACTACACTTTTTAAAAGCTTTACTGTAGATAAATAAGCAGAATTCTCCTGGAACAGAAGAATAAACAGCATATGAGTTTTCAATAAGAATTTATCTTTTGAATCTGTGAAATGAGACTGGAAACACAGAAGGGAATATTCTACGGACGGCTGCCAGTTCAACTGGTAGTTAAAAGAACAACTCAGAAGAAGTTGGACCAACAATCTGAAATTGAAACAGAAATTATCAAGGAGTCATAGAGTAATAGGATCTTGACAACTCTGAGTTTAAAAAGATACCTTAAAGTCCATGAAATAACCAATTGCCTAATGCTTTAATTTTTACAACAAAATGCTAGCTAAGTTGGCTGTCCAGCCTATGGTTGAACACATACAGCAAGCAACTCACTGCTACACTTCTCTTTTATATTTCTATTAAAAAGTCATTTTAATAAAATTAAATCTATTGATATTCATCTTAGCTTTATCCTTGGCAGGTTAAATTGAACCATTCTCCACACACAGAGCATATCAACAGCACACTGAAGAGAGAAATGAGCATTGTGGAGCCAAAGGAGGCTATTACACTCCTTTCATTGCAGAATTTAGAAACTATTTCTATTAATGTAGGTTTAGGATGACATTAGCTTTTGTGGATGAACATCACACAGTTGACGCAAAGTTAACTCAGGGGCAACTGTAACCTCAAATCAGTTTTAACAATGTTGCTGCCAAGTCATGTATCTCAATACACTACTTTAGAATCTACTTCTTCCTCCTTTTATTAATAAGCTTTTAGTTTAGCCTCTGGATTTCTCAAAATCACATCACCTATGTAAATGTATTGAGCACATGCTTATAATTCAGTCCAAATCATTAACAAACATGTTTAAAAAAGAGATATAAAGACCTAGACATTTAATACACCCATAGAAACTTACAGATTTATGTTAACTCTTAATCAGTGTCATCTGTACAGTCATTTACCCAGTTTGTAATCCAGTTAATTAGAGTAGCATTTAGCTATTCCTCCACTTTGGCAAGCAATGTATCATTGACATGCTTTTCATATGCCAGTTCACATCCAGATATCCTGCTGTTACATATGACTTATCTTTGAAATTAATAATGCCATTAAAGAAAAAGAATTTTTCACTTTTTATTTCTTTATCCCCCTCCTTCCACAATTCCGTCACTAAGTACAGCTGATTTTCTTCTAAACATGTTTATTTAATCATTTCTCTTTTCATTCTCCTTGTTGTACCTTCATCCAAGCATATTGCACCTCAATTTATTGCCTCTTACCATAGGTGGATCCGTGTTTCATGAAACTTGAAGCTGATACCATTTGAGGAATCCTATTTTAGAAAAATAATACAAAATTATGAAGTAATTATGCATATTGAAAGGCGTCCATGCAAGGAAGGAGCTTAGGCTTAGCTTCACAGTAAAGCTGCCACTGCGCTTCACTGGTTGATCAGCTGTTGGGAGTAGAGTTGTAACAAGTCTGGCAAGGCTCCTGTTCCCATGGCACTTGAGTTCTAACCATAAGAAATAATTCTACCGCCTTAAGGCTAGCATTGGGTCATGGTCCATGATGCTGATTTAATATGAGCATAACACTGGCACAAATATGGGAAGTTAGACATTAAAACAAACTGGTTGACAACTCATTTTCTTCCTTTCTTCCTTCTTTTTATGTTTTATTTATTTAATAAACACATAATACTGGTACCTATTTATGGGGTACAGTGTGATGTTTCCATATACAAATACATTGTATAATGATCAAATCAGGGGACTTAGCATATCCACTACTTCAAACATTTACCATTTCTTTGTGGTGATAGAATTCAAAATCCTCTCCTAACTATTTGGAAATATACAATAAATTATTGCTAATTATAGTCATCCTGCTGTACAATAGAACACCAGGACTTACTCCTCCGTCTACCCATAACTTTGTACCAATTGGTGAACCACTCCATATCTCACACACTTACTCTCTCCTTAGCTTCTGGTCACTACCACTGTACTCTCTGCTTCTGAGATCAACTTTTAAAAATTGCACATATGAGTGAAATTATGCAGTATTTGTCCTTCTGTGTTTAGTTTATTTCATTTAACATAGTAACCCGCAGCTCAATTCATGTTGCTGCAAATGGCAGGATTTCATTCTTTTCCATGACTAAATAGTATTTCATTGTATACATATGTATCATATTTTTAATCCATTCATCCATTGATGTACACCTAGGTTGATTCCATATTTTGACTATTGTGAATAGTGCTGTAACAAACATGGGAATGCAGACATCTCTTTGCCATGCTTATTTCATTTCCTTTGGCTCTATACCAGGTAGTGGGATTGCTGGATCATATGGTAGTTCTATTTTTTATTTTTTGAGGAATGTCAATACTGTTGTCCATAATGGCTGTACTAATTTACATTCCCACCAACTGTGTATGTGTTCCTTTCTCAACACTTTTGCCAGCATTTGTTATTTTTTGTCTTTTTAAAAATTGATATATGTCATTTATAATAGTCCTCTTTTTCTCTCCTTCTTCTTATTATCTATTTTAGACTCAGATGCAGATTCTTCTTCCTCCCATCCCACACTCTATTCAGATCTGTGCCTCCCAACTTAACCTTGACTTTGATCTTAATGTTTTAATTTGAAGCATCTGCCCCGGGAAAGCTATTTTCTAAATTTCTGGTTCCCAGTCTGCTGACTTCCTAGTTCCTCTGTCTCAAGGAAACCAGAACATAGGATGAGTAGGCAGGTAAAATATTCAGTTGTAAAAAGCAGGGACTGGAAATTCATGCTTTGTGTTGTTTACCATGGACTTGTTCCTTGCTGTGAATGTCAGGAGAGTCTGTAGGACCATATTTGTAGTTTTGCTCTTTTATAAAATCCAATATGTATTATGATCATAAGTATATGAACATTCATTTATCACCTTTAATTATATGTATAGGAGAACCTTGACATTGCTGTCTACCAAGCTCTTTCTGAACGTCTACTTTGATATCGTGAAATTTACATCCTGAAAAACACTATTGTATGATTTTTTAAAATGTAAACCAGTGAAAATGAACTGCCTGCATTAGGAATAACAGGAAAGCTTTTTAAAGAGCAGATTTCCAAATTTTGTCTCACCACAGGTATACAGAACAACAAATGTCTTCATGGAAAATGACAAAGTCAGTGGTTCACAACTTCTAGCAAGCACGAGAATCACCAAAAGGGCTGGTCACAGTGCAGATGGTGGGGCCCCAACCCAGTAGTTTCTGATTAAGTCAGTTTGGAGTGACCTCCAAGAGTCTGCATTTGTAACAAGTTCCCAAGTGGTACTGATGCTACCAGCTCATGGGCTACCCTTTGAGAAGCCCACTGGACTAGGATTTCCCAAAGCCCAGTGTCATGTACAGAGGCATACTTTTACCACAGGTTCACTGTGAATACTATTTAAATCAATGCCTCAGCAAAATTACAAACTGCCACATGTCACAGATTTAACAATCACTCATAAGTGGTCAACTTTAAATCCATAAATGCCAACAGTCTACTGAACTTGATCTGCCTTTTTTACAGTTGAGTACTAAATTGAAGCTTAACCTTTTTTTTTTTTTCTAAAAAGGGACACACAGCTTTTATTCAAGTACCTGGACAATACTGTAATTGAGATTGAAAATCCAATGGCAATGTCCAAATGCAAAGATCAAGCTTTTATTTAAATTTCTAGCTGAATAACTGCTTCTATGTATTGACACTAAAAGAGTCATTTGTTTTAAATCTGTGACAGTGTGGCAAGAATCGTATAGTAGCAACTTTTGCTAGATTGTTTGCTTTAAGGAACACTTCCAAATTCTCACTGGCTTACAACAATAAGATGCATGTCTTTTCCATGTTATAAGTAGCCTGTAGATAGCTCCTGTTCTGCTCTCTCTCCTCATTCTGGGACCCAGGTGACAAGCCATTGTCATGTCAGAGGAAGGGAGAAATGGCTGAAGCTTACTATGGCTCTTATGCTTCTGCCTTGACATAGTGTATGGCATTTCTGCTTACAGTCCATTGTGCAAATAGTTACATGGCTCAGCCAGATGTCAGTGTATCACATGATCACACGTGTTGCTGTGTAATCCTATAGGTTGGGCATCAAATAATTAGACATAAAAGTACAATATTACATACTAGAAACTAGACTTTATATTTAGCTCTACATGGTCCAGAGAGTATGCTCAGAAGTTGCTGTGACTAATAGAAGACTTCAGAATAAAGAATGGGTTATTTCTTTTCTAAAAAATAAATCTTGTGCATATTTGAGGTTTACAACATGATGTCATGGGATACATATAGTAGTAAAATGGTTATTAAAGTGAAGCAGATTAATAAATTTATTATCTCACTTTTTTGTGTGCAAAAGCAGCTAAAATATTATTTTAAAAATCCCTATTACAAAAAAAATTTTATTAACTTTAGTCCTCATGCTGCACAGTAGATCTCTAAACTTGTTCATCCTATGTATCTCCTATTTTATGCCATTTTTTTCCTCTCCCTGCACCCCCACCTATGGTAAACAGTTTGTATTAGTCTGCTCTCACAGTGCTATAAAGAATACCCAAGGCTGGGTAATTTATAAAGAAAAGAGGTTTAATTGGCTCATGGAT
Source organism: Pongo pygmaeus (assembly GCF_028885625.2). Taxonomy (NCBI): domain Eukaryota; kingdom Metazoa; phylum Chordata; class Mammalia; order Primates; family Hominidae; genus Pongo; species Pongo pygmaeus. The sequence continues at coordinate 36,661,580 of NC_072388.2, forward strand.
CCTCAGGCTTCACAGGAAACATAGTAGATTCTGCTTTTGGGGAGGTCTTAGAAACTTTCCAATCATAACAGAAGGCAAAGGGGGCGCCAGCATTTCACATGGCCAGAGCAGGAGGAAGGTGAGGGAAGGTGCCACATACTTTTAAACAACCCGATCTCATCAGATTCACTATTATGAAAACAGCACCAAGGGGGAAATCCACCTCCATGATTCAATCAGCTTCCATTAGGCCCCACCCCCAACATTGGGATTACAGTTCAACATGAGATTTGGATGGGGACACATATCCAAACTCATTCCAGCCCTGGCCCCTCCAAATCTCATGTCCTTCTCACATTGCAAAATACAATCATGCCTTTCCAATAGTCCCCCAAAATCTTGACTCATTCCAGCATTAACTCAAAGGTTCAAAGTCCAAAGTGTCATCTGAGACAAGGCTAGTCGCTTCTGTCTATGAGCCTATAAAATCAAAAACAAGTGAGTTACTTCCAAGATACAATGGGATATAGGCATTGGGTAAATACTCCCACTCCAAAAGAAAGAAATTGGCAAAAAGAAAGGGGCTACAGGCCCCATGCAAGTCTGAAACGCAGCAGGGAAGTCATTAAATCGTAAACCTCCAAAATAATTTTCCTTGATTCCATGTCTCACATCCAGCGCACACTGGTGTCAGGGGTGAGCTCCCAAGGCCTTGGGCAGTTCCACTCCTGTAGCTTTGCAGGGTTCAGTCCCTACAGCTGCTCTCATTGGCTGGTATTGAGTGTCTGCAGCTTTTCCAGGTGCACAGTTCAAGCTGCTGGTGATCTAAAATTCCAGGATCTGGAGGATGGTGGCCCTCTTCTAACAACCCCCCTAGACAATGCCCCAGTGGGGACTCTGTGTGGGGGCTCCAATCCCACATTTCCCCACTGCACTGCCCTAGTATAAGTTCTCCATGAGGGCTCCACTCCTGCAGCAGAATTCTGCCTTGCCATCCAGGCTTTTCCATACATCTTCTGAAATCTAGGAGGAAGTTCCCAAGCCTCAACTCTTGCATTCTGTGCACCCGCTGGCTTAACACCACACGGAAGCCGCCAAGGCTTATGACTTGCATCCTCTCAAGCAGTGGCCCAAGCTGTACCTGTACCCAAGCTGGGCCCCTTTTAGCCACAGCTAGAACTGGAGTGGCTGGGATGGGAGAGAAGTGTCCTGAGGCTGCACAGGGCAGAAGGCTGCTGGGTCTGGCCCACAAAACCATTCTTCCCTCCTACTTCTCCAGGCCTGTGTTGGGAGGGGCTGTAGCAAAGTTCTCTGAAATGCCTTCAAGGCCTTTTTCTCCATTGTCTTGGCTATCAGCACTTATTTTCCTTTTAGTTATGCAAATTTCTGCAGGCTGCTTAAATTGCTCCCCTGAAAATAGGAAACTTTTCTATTTTTCTTTTCTACCACATGGCCAGGCTACAAATTTTCCAAACTTTTATGCTCTGGTTCACTTTTAAATTAGAATTTCCAATTACAGGTCATTTCTTTGCTCACTCACATAAGCATAGGTTGTTAGAAGTAGCCATGTTACAACTTGAATGCTTTGCTGCTCAGAAATTCCTTTCACCAGATACCCTAAAACATCACTCTGTAAGTTCAAATTTCCACAGATCCCTATAGCAGGGGTAAAATGCAGCCAGGCTCTTTGCTAAAGCATAACAAATGTGATTTTTGTTCTAGTTCCAATAACTTCCTTATCTCCATCTGAGACCTCATCAGCCTGGGCATCTCTGTCCATATCACTATCAGCATTTCAGTCACAACCATTCAACAAGTCTCTAGGAAGTTCCAGATTTTCCCTTATCTTCTTGTCTTCTTCTGAGTCCTCCCAACTCTTCCAACCTCTGCACATTGCACAGTTCCAAAGTTGCTTCCACATTTTCAGGTATCTTTATAGCAATGCACCACTCTCGGTACCAATTTTATGTATTAGTCCATTCTTGCACTACTATAAAAAAAATCTGGGACAGGATAATTTATAAAGAAAAGTTTTATTGGCTTATGATTCCAGATTCCATAGGCTGTACAGAAAGCATAGCATAGCTTCTACTTTTGGGGAGGCCTCAGGAACGTGGCTTCCAATCATGGGGCAGGCAAAAGGGGACCCAACACTTCACATGGCTGGAGCAGGAGTAAGAGGCAGGGAGGTGCCACACACTTTTAAATGACCAGATCTTGCGAGAACTCACTTACTATCATGAGAACAGGACCAGGGGGGTAATCCTCCTCCATGATCCAATCACCTCCCACCAGGCCCCACCTCCAACATTGGGGATTACAGTTCAACAGGAGATTTTGTTGATGACACAGATCCAAACACGTCACAGTTTCATTTGCTATCTCTGTGTATTTGAGCACTTATTAAAAAAATATATGTTCTGCACACAAGTGAGATCATGTAATACATTTTTTCTGTGTCTGGATTGTTTTACTTAGCATAATGTCTTCCAAGTCCAGCCAGGTTGTGGCATATGGCAGTATCTCCTTCTTTTTTTAAGGTTGAATACAATTCTATTGTATATGCCATATTTTCTTTATCCACTCATCTATCAATGGACATTTAGATTATTTCCAGATCTTGGCTATTGTGAATAATGCTGTAATAAACATGGGAATATAGGTATATTTACAAGGCGGTGATTTCATCTCCTCTGGATATATACCCAGAAGATGGATTGCTGGGTTGTATGGTAGTTATATTTTTAATTTCTTCAGGAATCTACATACTGTTTTCCATAGTGGCTGCACCAATCAACATTCACCACGACAGTGTACTGGGGTTCCTTTTCTTCATACCCTTGCCAACTTGTGTTATCTCTTGTCTTTTTGATAACAGCCATCTTTATGGGTGTGAGGTGCTATATCACAGTGATTTTAAGAACAGCTATTTCTTATCTACACACTATTAGAAAAAAAATACAAGGCCAAGTGATCAACAAACTGAAAAGGAAAGAGCATTACTATAGTTCTGGCCAGTCCATTCCTGAAAATAGAACGTATTAGCCAAGTTCTTTGCTTTTCCATCTGTAATGCAGAATTAGAAAACATCCCATTACCCTTTAGGGATATTAAGGATAATATGAGGATTTATTATTTTTCAGAGAGGCTAAGTAATTTCCCCCAAGACATTTTCAAGGTTCTGTGTTGACCCTAGGAAAAAAATTGCTCAAAAGTCTAAATGTATTTTTAGTTGTTATTAATGCCATGACATTGTACTTACTCTGGATAGAATACATGAAAACTTAATTTCTGACCTTGTTAAAATAAATTTAAATTGCTTTAAACTTTTTTTTTTTACTTTGATAGATTGTGTACTCTCTACTCTTATACGAATAGGGCCAAGGGCACTTGGTAATAAAATTAACTTTGATCTCCTTTCTAAACTTAATAGAATTATGTTACATATTTGTTTATATATAATTAATGCTTGGAATGACACATTTTACTCCTCTGGCATAGTTTTCTACTCACCTATTTTCTTTTCTACACATACAGTCATGCATTGCTTAAATATGGGGTTAGGAAAGTTCAATTTTGTCACTGTGCAAAGATCATAGAGTGTACATACACAAACCTAGATGGTATAGCCTACTACGTACCTGGGCTACAAACCTGCACAGTATATTACTATACTGAGCAGCTTAGTCAATTTAATACAATACTATTTGTGTATCTAAACATTTCTAAACATAGAAAAGGTACAGTAAAAATATGACATAAAAAATAGAAAATGATACACCTCTACGGGGAAGTTACCATGAATGGAGCTTGTAGGGCTGGAAGTTATTCTGAGTGAGTCACTGAGTGAGTGGAGAGTAAATGTGAAGACCTAGGACAGCACTGTACACTACTGTAGACTTCATAAACACTGTAAATTTAGGCTACACTAAATTTATGCAAGAATATTTTTATTTCTTCAAAAATAAATTAACCTTAGTTTACTGGAACTTATTTTCTTTTAAAATTTTTAATTTTTTACAACTTGTTGACTCTTTTTTAATAACACATCTTAAAACCAAACACACTGTACAGCTGTACAAAAATATTTTCTTTATATCTTTATTAGCTTTTTTCTAATTTTCTTTTTCTTTCTTTTTTTTTTTTTTTTAAACTTGTTTGTTGAAAACTAAGACACACAGACATTAGCCTATACCTACACAGGGTCAGGATCATCAATATCACTGTTGGTCACCTCCATATTTTGTCCCACTTGAAGGTCTTCAGGAGTAATAACATGAATGAAGCTGTCATCTCCTATGATAACAGTGCCTTCGCCTGCAATATCTCCTAAAGGACCTGCCTGAGGCTGTTTTACAGTTAATGTTTTTATATACAGAAGTAGGTTACACTCTAAAATAATGATAAAATATACAGTACAGTAAATACATAAATTAGTAATAGTCATTATTATAAAGTATTATGTCCTATACATAATTATATGTGCTATATTTTTATATGACTGGCAGTGAAGTATGTTTGTTTATACCAGCATCACCACAAACTGGTGAGTAATGCATTATAACTACAGCATTATGATGGCTAAGACATCACTAGGCAATAAGAATTTTTCAGCTCTGTTACAACCCATCATTGACTGAAACATCCTTAGGTGGCTCATAACTGTACTTAAAAAAATTTACTTACTGAAATTTTTGTTGCTAATGGAATAAATTCTTTTTCTTTTCCAGTTTTAATGAGGTAAAATTGACAAATAGGAATGGTGTATATTTAAGGCATACAACTTGATGTTTTCATATATGTATATGTTGTGAAATAATCATCAAAATTAAGCTAATTAACAGGTGTATCATATCTCATAATTACCATTTTCTTGTGTAGGGGGTTGGAGGGGTGCATGGGACACTTAAGATACACCCTCAGCAAATTTCAAGTAAATACGGGTATTTTTTGCTCATCATCACTGGTCATCAGAGAAATGCAAATCAAAACAACAATGAGATACCATCTCCCACCAGTTAGAATGGCGATCATTAAAAAGTCAGGAAACAACAGGTGCTGGAGAGAATGTGGAGAAATAGGAACACTTTTACACTGTTGGTGGGAGTGTAAACTAGTTCAACCATTGTGGAAGACAGTGTGGTGATTCCTCAAGGATCTAGAACCAGAACTACCATCTAACCCAGCGATCCCGTTACTGGGTATATACCCAAAGGATTATAAATCATGCTACTATAAAGACGCATGCACACATATGTTTATTGTGGCACTATTCACAATAGCAAAGACTTGGAACCAACCCAAATGTCCATCAATGATAGACTGGATTAAGAAAATGTGGCACATATACACCATGGAATACTATGCAGCCATAAAAAAGGATGACTTCATGTCCTTTGTAGTGACATGGATGAAGCTGGAAACCATGATTCTGAGCAAACTATCACAAGAACAGAAAACCAAACACCACATGTTCTTGCTCATAGGTGGGAATTGAACAATGAGAACACTTGGACACAGGGTGGGGAACATCACACACTGGGGCCTGTCATGGGGTGTGGGGATGGGAGAGGGATAGCATTAGGAGAAATACCTAATGTAAATGATGAGTTAATGGGTGCAGCAAACCAACACGGCACATATATACATATGTAACAAACCTGCATGTTGTGCACAAGTACCCTAGAACTTAAATAATAAAAAAAAACTGGTATTTTTAACTATCATCACCATGCTGTATATTAGATCTCCAGAACTCATTCATCTTTCCTAATTGAATCTTTCTTTGTTCCCTTTGATGAACATCTCTCTATTTCTAACCTCCACCCCTCCCAGTGTCCCTGGCAACAACTTTACTCTCTACTTCTTTGAGTTTGAGTATGGACGGCAAGGAAAAAATTCTAATTGCTCTTTTACAACGGGCAGCAGCTGAGCTATCAAGAGTATAACTACTTTTATACCAATTCGCTCAGGGATGTCTGTTGTGATGTAAGTGGCTTCCTGGACCCTTCACTAGTGGATTGCTGTTAAGATAGTGCAGAGAATTATGTTATTGAATTTTTTAACTTTTATTTTATTCTCTGGCAATTCCCAAGTACCAAGAGCTATGATGTAAAAGGTGCTATCTGTTTACCAGCTGCCACAATAAACAGGACAACTTTTAATTTCCATGACTATTGAAATCCAAAAATAATAGTGGGGTGCGTCAATAAATCCAAATAACAGTTCAGAACACCTGGGGCCTGGGGTCTGAGACAAGAATCATGGCAACACTTGATGTGACTGAACAGTAAGAAATAAACCATTCCTTTGAGGGGTGCAATGTCTAATTAGTAGCAGCACAGAATATTAATACAGCATGGCTGTGGTTAAGGGACCTGTATGTACATTTTCCTTTATTCTTAAATTATGTTTTTAGCACCTTATGATTAATATATGATACCTATAATCTTCAAAGCCTTTGTATTATCTCATTCTCTCCTCGCAGTCTTTCTGGTCATATTCACTTTGCAGATAAGGAAATTACATTTCAGATAATTTAAGCAACTTTTCCAAAATCACACATCTAGTTAATGAAAAAATTACAACTTGAATGTAGGTCCTCCATTTCATATTCTGATACCCTTAACACTAATGATGGCTGCTTATTACTGATTTTTGTAAAAAATAATCAAACTGGCTTTGCAGTCAGTTCAGTTCCCTCATTAAAATTGCTGACAGCATTGGATTGCTTATTCTTAATTTCATGTTCATTATTACATAAAATGATCTTGATGTCTATTACATCTATTTATTAGAAGCATTTAATAATAGTCAAATCTTCCTTCTAGACGTAGGACCTACTTACCAGGGCAGGACTGGTAAATTTCCAGATTTATAGAAGGTGTTTTTTACATGAACCTTCAGGCTTGAGTTTGCCGGAAGACTCTACCAGATATCTGAACCACCCACAACTGAGACATCAAATTTGAGCACAGATGATATATCTATTGTCACTTCTCTCCCCATGCCTCTCAAAGTTACCTGAATCAATGAGAAGTCAATTAAGATAAGCAAAGATGTGCATTTTAGAGAAGACAGGAATTGCTGACTTTTTAGTCTATTACTCTCTCTAGGTTGCCTTGATACATATGAATGATATCATGAGAAATATAGTACTTGGTCTTTGCTCTAGAGAACATACAATCTATATGGGGAGATAGGACATACACATCAAATGAGATAACTAACAATGTATATTAATTAATTCTTTCACCATGTATTCAACAAATATTTATTGAACACCAAACTTGTGCCAGGTATTATGCTAAAGGAACAAAATAGAGAGGTTGTAGTGCAGACATTAAAGCAACATGAACACCACAACAAAATACAAAACTTAAGTGTTGTCTTAGTCCACTCGGGTTGCTAAAACACAATACCATAAGCTGGTGGCTTATAAACAGGAGAAATTTACTTATCACAGTTCTTGAGTCAGGGAAGTTCAAGGTCAAGGTGCTGGTGGACTCAGTGTCTGGTGAGGGCCCATCTTTTCATAACTTTACACGGCAGAAGGGAAAAACTTGTACCTCTTTAGTACCTTATAAGGGCATTAATCCCATTAATGAGAACTTCGCCATCATGACCTAATCACCTCCTAAAAACCCTACCTCCCAATACCATCACATTGGTGATTACGTTTCAACTTATGAATTTTTGTGGAATACAAGCATTTAGATCATAGCAGGAGTAGATGTTAAAGCAATATACAGGTTGGTGCAAAAGTAATTGCAATGTGCCCAAACTGATAGCTGTCACATACCTGTGACAAATGGAGGATGACCCTGGTGCTTTCACTGAAGGGCATTTGAAGCCCTAAAGAATGGACACAAATAACAGAATGTATTTTATGGCTGAATAATGCTCCATTGTGTATATATACTACATTTTCTTTATCCACTCATCCATTGATGGACATATAGGATGTTTCCAACTCTTGGCTATTGTGAATAGTGCTGCAGTACACATAGGAGTGCAGGTATCTCTTTGCCACACTAATTCCCTTTATTTTGGACATATATTCACCAGTGGGATTGCTGGATTATATGGTAGTTCTATTTTTAGTTTTTTGAGGAACCTCCATATTGTTCTCCATAATGGCTGTACTAATTTACATTGCCACTAACAATGTATGAGAGATCCTCTTTCTCCACATCCTCACCAGCATTCACTATTGCCTGTCTTTTGGGTAAAAGCCATTTTAACTGGGATGAGATGATATCTCATTGTAGTTTTAATTTTCATTTCTCTGATGATCAGTGATGTGGAGCATTTTTTCATATACCTGTTGGTCATTTGTATGTCTTCCTTTGAGAAATGTCTGTTTAGATCTTTTGCCTTCTTTAATAATATTATTTGCTTTTTTCCTATTGAGTTGTTCGAGATTTTTAATATTTGAGTGCTTAAAATAAATTTAACTCATGAAGATAGAGAGTAGAATGATGATTTCCGGGCTGAAAAGGGTAGTGGGAAGGGGGAGATAAAGAGGGAATAATTAATGCATACAAAAATACAGTTAAAAATAATAATATCTAGTGTTCAGTAGTACGGTTGGGCAACTACAATTCAAAATAATTTATTATATATATCAAAATAACCAAAAGAGTTAAATTGAAATGTTCCTACACAAAGAAATGATAGATGCTTGAGGTGATGGATATCCCAATTACACTGACTTGATCATCACATATTGTATGCCTATATAAAATATCACAGGTACCCCAAAGATATGTACAATTCTTATGTATCCATGAAAATTAAAAATTAAAAAAGGAACAGATAGAATCAAAAAGAGAAAATATTTTAGATTAGATATGTGTAAAGTTATAGAAGATGGAAGTGAGTAGAACTTATCTGGGAGTAATGAATATGCTACTTATTAGAAGGGAAGAAGTAGGAGAAAGGATTTGAGACGAATCAGTGGAAGGGTTTGAATTATAGGTTAGCATGTTTAGATAGCTTGTTGCAATAGGGCATGACTAAAGTTACCAAACAAAACAGGTGAACAAAGCAGCAACCTGAGATGATTAATCTGGCTACAGTATGCTAAATGGATTGTTGTAAAGCAGTTGGGGAAGATACCAAGAGTAGATAAGGGTGGAGGACAGATTGGGAGGGGGTCAAGGGAGACTTCTAGAATGTGAAAAATTATCTACGTCTTGATCTGGTGGCTGGGCTTAAGCATATACGTACACAGAATGTCAACAAACTGAGCATTTAATATTTGCTTCCTTTACTGAATGTTTTACTTCAATACCAAATTACTAATAAAATAAAAACTGTGCTTATGAGGATGGAGGCTGCGGGCAATGGAGAGTGATTATCTTTCCCTCATCTCCTGTATCTAATCCATCAGTAAACCTAAGTGAGTCTACCTCCAAAACATATCTTGATTCTAACTACTTCTTTCCATCTCTACTACTTTCTTCCCAATCCAAGCTAATGCTATCACTCAGCTGGAATATTACAGTGCCTTTCTGTCTTCTTTTCACTTCTACTTCTGTCCCACCCCTCCTAGTTTGTTCTTGGTACAGGGGCCAAAGTCAGATCCTTTAGAAAAGATCATGTCACTCAAGCTGAAAATCCCTCAGGGCTTTCATCTTATTTAACTGAGTCTCATACAACCTCCTAAATCTGATTTACCAAGCTCCATGTGACCCGATCTTTGCCTACCTCCACACCAACCCATCCTGCTATGCTCTAGTTACCCTGCCCTTTCTTTTCCTCTAACATGCCACATTCTTTCTCAGTCTAGGGCTTTGGAACTAGCTATTATTACTCTGACTAGAATGCTTTTTCCTGTTTTTCCTGGACTTTTTCTTGTCACACAAATCTCCATTTAAACATTAGCCCTTTAGAAGGTGGCTGTTACTTGCTAGTAACAGGAGGCAGACAAGAAATAAACATTACTTAAATACAAAAAATATCAACAGTGATAGGTGCTAGGCAGAGAACTGATGTAGCATGATGTGACAGTGTCATTAGAAAGGCTTTTCAAAGACCTGCTAAATTATCCCTCTGTCTCTCATGTTTATCATCTTCTCCCCGTTTGCAAACACTGTGATATTCACAACACTGGATTTAAATTCTACCTTCCCTGCTGTGTAACCATTTACATATCACTTAGCTTCTAAGAATGTCCGTGACTGCATCTTTAAAATAGAAATAATGGTATTTTCTTCCTCATAGATTTGTTGGGAGATTTGCATGAGATATTCATGAAAAGCATTTAGCACAGTAACTATCACTTATTAGCAATTGTTATTAACCTAAGTGAAATGGGGTTTAATAAATGTTAGCTATTGTGATGTTGTGGTAAAAAGTACTAGTGGGTGAACATGAGGTATTCACATTTTTAGGCTTCAAGCTGAGACATCATCCTCATTAAACTAACACAGGAACAGAAAATCAAACACCACATGTTCTCACTTAGAAGTGGAAGATGAACAATGAGAACACATGGACACAGGGAAGGGAACAACACACGCTGGGGCCTGTTAGGGCAGAGTGGGAGGGGCAGGGAAAGGGAGAGTGTTTTAGTTTGTTTTCATGCTGCCAACAAAGACATACCCGAAACTAGGAACAAAAAGAGGTTTAATTGGACTTACAGTTCCACATAGCTGGGTGAGGCCTCAGAATCATGGCGGGAGGTGAAAGGCACTTCTTACATGGTGGTGGCAAGAGAAAAAAAATGAGGAAGAAGCAAAAGCAGAAACCCCTGGTAAACCCATCAGATCTTGTTAGACTTAATCTCTATCATGAGAATAGCATGGGAAAGACCAGCCCCTATGATTCAATTATCTCCCCTGGGTCCCTCCCACAACATGTGGGAATTCTGGGAGATACAATTCAAGTTGACATTTGGGTGGGGACACAGCCATACCATATCAGAGAGCATCAGGATAAATAGCTAATGCAGGTTGGGCTTAATACCTAGCTGATGGGTTGATAGGTGCAGCAAACCACCTGGCACACATTTCCCTATGTAACAAATCTGCACACCCTGCATGTGTATCCCAGAACTTAAAATAAAATTAAATTTAAAAAAAACATTTTTAGGGTACCAAGGACCATCATCTCACATAGGTAACAAATGAGTATTTTGTCTACATCAAAGGTACCGTATATCCAAAAATACGTGGTACTGTCCGAGGCATGTGAACCAGAGCAACTCCATCTTAAATAAGCTGGGTAAAATGAGGCTGAAACCTACTGGGCTGCATCCCCAGATGGTTAAGGCATTCTAAGTCATAAGATGAGATAGGAGGTCAGCATAAAATACAAGTCATAAAAGATCTTACTGATAAAACAGGTTACAGTGAAGGAGATGGCCAAAACCCACCAAAACCAAAATGGCCACGAGAGTGAACTCTGGTCATCCTCACTGCTACACTCCCATTAGCGCTATGACAGTTTACAAATGCCATGGCAATGTAAGGAAGTTACACTATATGGTCTAAAAAGGAAAGGCATGAATAATCCACCTTAGCATATCATCAAGAAATAACCATAAAAATAGGTAACCAGCAGCCCTTGGGGATGCTCTGTCTATGGAGTAGCCATTCTTTTATTCCTTTACTTTCTTAATAAACTTGCTTTTATTTGCACCGTAGACTCGCCCTGAATTCTTTCTTGTGTGAGGTCCAAGAACCCTCTCTTGGGATTTGGATCAGGACCCCTTTCTTGTAACAGTATCACATGACCAACCTTATCATTATATCTCAAAGACAATAGATACAGCATCTCAAAGTCTTAGATATATCATCTCTTTCCAAAACGACACTATTTTTAGCCTCAGTAATAAAGTTTGCTATGTCACCCAAATTACCTTGAAGGAAGTTTCATTAAACACAGCTTTTATTTGCTCACAGGAATCTGAGAGATTATATTTTATTTTAGATTGCTGAAGTGATTCTGTTAACAGATCACAAACCATTATATCAATCCAAAGACAGTGAAAAGGCAAACAGGCAACTCTCATCTTTTTCTCTATCTGTGGAATAAGGTTAATGAGACATTGCAACTTAACACAAAATACTCTTTATAAAATGGGTTGCATATAAATAGAGAAATGTGACTCTTTTGTCTTAAATATGTGCCACAGGTATGCTTTTGAATCTTCATAGGGTTCATGGATTGTCTGGGAAAGTTCTATAGGTTTGCAATGATTCTGACAAATAAAAGCTCTGCTGTTGGCTAGGTCTAGCAACCTGGATACCAAAATTCAATACACTGCTTTTAACATGAATCTCAGCATTTTCTGGGACTGTTTATAATGTTTAAAACCAAATCTAAATTCGTGTAGAGAAGGATGAAGACATCTTTGAGAAAAGTATTATTTGAAAGTCAAAAGGAGCATCGAATAGGAATAGGTCTCAATTTCTTATGATAAGTTTTCTGTATTAGGTTACACCCTATCTTCTTACTCACTCAAAGAAAAAGACAGTTTAAAAAACTTGTTACTACTACCAAACAGTGTTAGTGCTAATTTCATAGTGTCATAATATATCTGATCAAGAACCTGTTTTATTAATGTTTAATACTATAATGGATTTTTTCTCATTTAATGTTAATTGTTTTTTTCCATGTGTGTATTGCCTATATTTGGACTACATTACCTTTAGAATATTCCAGTCTTCAGAAAAAAATGTTTATGTTCTATTGGGCTTTTATTTTTCCTTTTGTTTGATAATGTTACTAATTTTATGACTCTTCCAACTAAGATTCTCTTTCTAGTCTTCAGAGTTTAATTAAGGGCTTACTTACATAATAAAGAATAATGTTTTTATTACACTTTTAAGGATTTTAGTACAAGTTAAGATGATTCTTATTAAAAGTGTCAAAGTATTTTAAAAAGGGAATTGTGTATAATCTGGCAAATTGTCAGATACCTTCAATTACTAAAGATCAAAAGGCAATTAAATACCTGACTTTCAACTGAGCCTCATTTGCATCAAAAATTAAAGAATTACTTAAAATATTGAGGTATTTTTAATAATAATAAATTATATTGCTGAATTTTCCTTTTTTCAAGCATCTTAAAATATTTCACAGAACACTTTTCAGCAAATGTGCACCTTCTCCCAGGAAAGAGACTATGCCTTAGGACTTACTCAAAAATGGAAAAAAGTAACTGTAACAGAACTAATATTTAAATGTTGAAAATTATACCAGGATTAAGTTAGTACTTGCACTAGAATACTGCTGTGAAAATTGGAATATCAACAGTTAGATTAACGTCATTTTACAACTGACTCTTAGGATGCATTTGGCATGTTTTGACTTTAAAAGTATCAATCTTAATCTTTAATTTTGCAATATTCATCATAGCAGTGACAAATGATGATTAAAACAAACTCTATCTGGAATGTTGCCATTTGCCCTATTTTCTACTAAAGATAAACTTCATTTTATGTAGTTTTTATGTGGCAGATACTATGCCAAATGTGTTACATATCTCAATAACTACAAGAGCTCTTTGAAGTAAATATAAGCTCTATGAGGGTAAATATGTAAATATAAGCTCTATGAGTTTGTCTGTTTTGTTCACAGATACACATCTAGTACTTAATACTGTGTCTGCCACATGGTAGGGGTTCCATATATATTTATTAAATTGAATAAATTTTACCGATGGGGTAAGTGAAAGCGCTATGTACATAAACACAAAGCCATATTTTTGTTTGGCTAGATTCTTACCTTCCATCTTTGTGGTACTATAGAGCAGACTTTCTGAGAAAAATTCTCTTTTTCTTCCAAATGTAGAAAGAGCAATCCATAATTCTGCATAATTTTTTAGCTTTCTTCTGTGGGTTTACAACAGCAAGGCTTCCAAGCTGCAGATCAGATATTAGAACTGATTACTACAAGATAAATGGCACTCATGGGTGGGGGTTGTATCGATATTAAAATATAGTTTTAGAAGACTTCTAAAACTGATGTTCTCTTGAGGCCTTACATTTGCAGGACACCTGAGCTGAACTTTAGCCTATTGAGGTTACCCCAAAATGATCAGGGAAGATAATTGAGAGGCATTCTTAAGTAGACCATAAGTAGCTAAGTTCACTCACAGATCATCAATCCACTTTTATACCTTTCACTGGAATCAAGTTTTGCTCTATTCCCAATCTAGGATAAAAGAGAGACTATGAAGGTCCATGGAACCCAAGTTTGGAACTAGTGTGATCAAAGATCAGGGAAGTCCATGCATAGGGCTAACCTGGGATTTCGAGGTCATCGGACAAGGTCATTTAAGAGATCTCTTTTTAAAATGCAGATGGATACTGGATGAGGGAAGCCAAAAATAGGCAACATTGGTGAATCCAGAAAGCGAAAACCCAAAGATCATGCCAAAAGTCTCTCTTTATGGCCATTTTCCCTGTCTGCACCCAAGGTGTCCACTGCTATTTCTTTAGCACAGGTTTCACATATTTTGGAAACATATTCTCAAAACTAGGTAGCTGATTTCTGATAGAATGACTACTAGCAAACTTAAGGAAGACAACTAAGTTAGTAAAATGCTTTAATATCAAAAACTGCTTCACTGAAAGTACAAGTTCACACATTATTGTTAGTTTTGGGGTTATAGTTTCTGTTGATAATCCACAGCTCTAAGAATGCTCCTTACTGTATTCAGAACAATTACTTTATCTCATTTTGTTTTATTGTAGTAGGAACACAACATGAAATATACCCTCTTTACACATTTTTTATTCTCCTAGTTTTTTTAGTCTTGTGGGACTCAGCACTTGATCTGTAGGATCTGATTTATCTCCAGGCCTCTTTACAAATGTTTACGTGTCTAATACAGTACTGTTGACTATAGGCACAGTGTTGTAAGCAGATATCTAGAATATATTCATCTTGCTCAACTGAAACTTCATGCCCGTTGCTTAGTAACTTGGCATTTCTCCCTCTCCGCAGACCTTGGCAACCATCATTCCACTCTGATTCTATGAATTTAACTATTTTAGATACCTCAAATAAGTGAAATCATGCAATATATGTCTTTCTGTGACCGGCTTATTTCTCTTAGCCTAATGTCGCTAGGCGCACTTATGTTGTCACATATTGAAGCATTTCCTTCTTTTTAAAGGCTAAAGAGTATTTCACTGTATATACATTTCACATTTTTTAAAAATTCATTCATCTGTAGGTGGATCATTTAGGTTATTTTCACATCTCGGCTATAATGAATAATGCTACAACGATCAAAGGAGTGCCAATATCTTTTTGAGACCCAGATTTCAACTCTTGAGTAAGTTCCCAGAAGTAGGATTGTTGGCTCATACAGCAGTTCTGTTTTTAATATTTTGAGGAACCTCCATACTGTTTTCTATACCAAGTGCACCTTTTTGCACTCCCACCAATGTGCAAAAGTTTTAATTTCTCTACATTCTCACCAACATTTGTTGTCTTTTGTTTTTCTGATTATAGCCAATCTGACAGGTGTGAGGTAATATCTCATCGTGGTTTTTATTTGTATTTCCCTGATGCTTAGTGACATTGTGCATTTTTTAATATACCTATTGGCCATTTTTAGCAGATCTCAAGCCAGGAATTTGAATGCACTGAAAAAAATGCAAGAAATTTCCAAGGGAGTATAAATACAAAGGCTATCAGATGTTTTTCCTAAAGGTAGTTAGTTACATTAATATGAAAACCCTATGTCATTTCACCTGAGGTGACTGAAAGAGAAAGGCAGTAAGCTTCAAATGTTGGTAATGACTTTAAAAAAATGATTAATAAAGTCCTTACATGAAAAATCACGCAATTCTCTAAATTTATTCTTGTAGCTGTTTAATATGATTTATTGTAAGTTCTTTACCTTCCTGGTGGAATATTAATTAGTGCACACACACACACACACTTATATCATTAATATTTTTTCAAGTTACTTAAAATATACGGCCTCTCCAACCTTGTGATCTGTTCCTAAGACTGGTGACAAACTGCAATTGCTGCTGGCACAAAGCTAAAAGGAAATTGTAAAAATTATTACATGTCCTTAGGATTAATCAGTGATCTGCAAAACAGTGAAAAAGAAACTATTACCTTTTTAGAGCTTTAACAATAGGCTCTGACTCAGACTGTTTTGTCCTGACCTTTCTATTTGAAACTGTGTCTAGGGTAAGTAACCATGACTTTCTCATTTGTAAAATAAATTTTCATTCTCTTTTTTAAAAGATTTGTTTTCAGAGAAGTTTAAGTTCACAGAACAATTGAGAAGAAGGTATAGAGTTCCCATCTACTTCCTGCCCCACACATGCATAGCCTCCCTCATTTTCAGCATCCCCTACCAATGTGATACATTTGATAAACCAACATTGATACATCGTTATGTAAACCAAAAATAAAATTCCAATTCCCTGCCCCCAACCATCTGAATGGGCCCCTCCTCTCAGCCAAGGGCATTCCAAAGTTAGCCTAGAAAACTAGTTTCAGACCATGATGAGAAAGGGGAGCCAGAGGCCCCATTATACCCTCCTCCTTGTTGGAATTACTGATGGAACAGACTCTTCAAGTCTGATAAGAAACACTTACAATGCATATTCTCTGAAGCCTGCTACCTGGAGGCTTCATCTACATGATAAAACCTTGGTCTCCACAACCCCATATTATAACCCAGATATCTCCTTCTATTGATAATAACACTTTTAGCCAATTGCCAGTCAGAAAATCTTTGAATCTGCCTATGACTTGGAAGCCCACTCTTCCAGTCATCCTGCATTTCTGGACTAAACCCATGTACATATTACACGTATTGATTGATGGCTCACGTCTCTCTAACATCTATAAAACCAAATTGTATGCTGACCACCTTGAGGACACGTCATTAGGGCCTCCTGAGGCTGTGTCATGGAAGTGTACATAAGTTTCACAAAACAAACTTTCTAAATTGATGGAGACCTGTCTCAGATACTTTTGGGTTCACAATTATCACCCAAAGTCCATAGTTTATATTAGAGTTTACACTTTATATTGCACATGCTAGGGGTTGGACAAAGGAAAATGACACACATCCACCATTATAGCATCATACAGAGTATTTTCATTGCCCTAAAAATGCTGTGTGCTCTACTCATTCATCCATGCCCCCCATGGCTCT
Source organism: Pongo pygmaeus (assembly GCF_028885625.2). NCBI lineage: Eukaryota > Metazoa > Chordata > Mammalia > Primates > Hominidae > Pongo > Pongo pygmaeus. The sequence continues at coordinate 36,678,705 of NC_072388.2, forward strand.
GACAAGTATTGATATTTTTATTGTTTTGTCTTTATAGTTTTAACTTTCCCAGAACGTCACATAGTTGGAATCATACAGTATGTAGCCTTGTCAGATTGGCTTCTTTCACTTAATATGCATTTAAGGTTCTTCCATGTCTTTTCATGGCTTTCCATAACTAAATCGCTTATTTTATTTTTTGTTTAATTTCATTTTTATTTATGTATTTATTTATTTATTTTTGAGATGGAGTCTCGCTCTGTCGCCAGGCTGGAGTGCAATGATGCAATCTCAGCTCACTGCAACCTCCGTCTCCCAGGTTCAAGTGATTCTCCTGCCTCAGCCTCCCAAGTAGCTGGAACTACAGGTGCGTGCCACCTGTTGTTCCAGCTACTTTTTATATTTTTAGTAGAGACAGGGTTTCACCATGTTAGCCAGGATGGTCTCGATCTCTTGACCTCGTGATCAGCCTGCCTCAGCCTCCCAAAATGCTGAAATTACAGGCATGAGCCACTGCACCCAGCCTTCCCCTTTAACGTTGAATAATATTCCCCTATCTGGATGTTCCAAGCTTATTTACCCATTTACCTACTGAAGAACATCTTGGTTGTTGGCAAGTTTGGGCAGTTATTAATAGAGATGCTTTAAACACCTGTGTCCACATTTTTGTGTGAACAGAAGTTTTCAGCTCTTTTGGGTGAATACCAAGGTGCATGATTGCTGAATAATATAATAAGAGTATATTTAGTTTTGTGAGAAATTGTCAAACTGTCTTCCAAAGTGGATGTACCATTTTGCATTCCCACCAGCAATTAATGTGAATTCCTGTTGCTCTACATCCTCACCAGCATTTGATATGTTTTGGAATTTGGCCATTCTAATAGATGTGTAGTGGCATCTCGTTGTTTTAATTTGCATTTCCCGGATGACTTATGAAATGGATCATCTTTTCATATGTTTATTTCCATCTGCATATATCCTTTGGTAAGATGTCTGTTAAGGTCTTGGACCATAAAATGTATTTTCTTGGTACTAGTCTTATAGGTATTACTTTTCTTATAGATATTTTCTAAGGAGTCATCAGATTGCTATTAAAATAAAAATAAATTTGGGGAAATTTCAGGAGAAGAGTTTCATGTAATTATTACAAACATTCTGAATCATACTGTATTTGTTACACGCAATATGAGGAGCAAATCAGGTATTATATTTATAGTAGTAGAGTTCTTCCTGATTTTTGAAAGTGGAAAACCATTTCTACATTAAATCAATGCTGTAATATTTTATAAGTAGTGAACATCTACAGGTACTTTTTTAAAAATATGTTTTGGGATTAATAGCCAAAGAAATTACTATTAAATTGGTATTTATAATAAAAACATGTCTTTATAAATAAAATACTCAAAGTGCAATGTAGTTCTGGAGCCCAGAGCTGTTTCTAGCACATCATAAGGGTTCAATAAATATCTGTATAATTAAATGAATTTTACAGATCCTGAAAGTGTTATGTATAGTAAACAAAAAGTAATATCCTTGTTAGACTAAATGCTTACTTTTCACCCATATCACATTGAAGAGTAAGATCTCCCAGAAAGCTATCATATCTTTAGAACTATTATGATTCCTTTATTTATTACTAAACATTAAAATAGTATAACTGTACATAGCAAGCCACTAATTATCAAAGATGGAATCATATTCCTTCAAACTAAAAGCTTTACTTGAAATTTTTAAAAGTGTAAAAATGAATAAAACTAAAATACAAGTTTTAAAATTCAGGATGCCAACTAAGGAAATCTGTTTTTTTAAAAGTCTGACCACGAATAAGGCATCTTCTATTTTTATTGCTTTGTATGCAGTAAGATAAAAGCTTGAGGCAAGGATTGGATCTAAGGTCATATTGACCCCTATGCCAAAGTAACTTTTGAGCTAAAATTTTATATGACATCCTGCTACCCAATTTATTCCAATGGATTTTTCAGAAAACTAATATATAAGAATGAGATTTAAGCATACCCAATACATTTTTGTCTGTTAGCAACATTCTTTAATATTAGATGTGTGATTTATTTTTGCCAAAGAGACCCAAAGGATTGCAGTGAAACAAGGATAATTTAGATATTATTAACTATTTTCAAAATAGAAAAGCATTTTTATACTACTCTCACTATTATTTATCTTTAGGTACTTTAGTACTTATTTATATCCCTATCTCAGGAAAGGAGAAAAATAGAGAAAGGAGGTAAAATTAAGAGAAATAATTATGACTAATTGCTTGAAAATGATGAAACATTAGGAGGGAAGACTGAAAACAGTCCTGAAGCAAGAATTCTTGGGGAGTCTGAATTTTAGCCAAAGAAGATAAATTATATGAATCCTCTGATAGATTAGACCCTTGCATAATACTGCTTTTACCACTGGCTCTCTCTCTGTAGTCATCGGAAGAGATGACTTGGTCCAGATTTGAAGACAGTGGAGGTAGTGAAGGAGTATTGGTATTTGAGCTTCTCACAATGACAGTTTATATTTAAGAATAAATTGTGCAGTTACAATTTTCTAACATTCAGAATTTCTGGTTCAGTTTCAGTGTTAGACTACTTGTTTTAAACAAGAAACACTATACAGTGGTCTTTCCTGAATCGGATATGTTTCAAGGCCCCCATTAGATGTCTGAAACCTCAGGTAGTACTAAACTCTATATATACTATGTTTTGTCCTGTACATATGTATGATAAACTTTAATTTAAGAGGGCAGAGGAAGATGGCTGAATAGAAGCCTCCACTGACAGCCTCCCCTGCAGGAACATCAAAATTTAACAACTAACTACACACACACAAAAGCACTGTCATAAGAACCAAAAATCAGGTGAGCAATCCAGTAGCTGGTTGTAACTTCACATCATTGAAAGAGGCACTGAGAACATGAGAATGAGTAGGGAGAGGGAGATAGAGAATGAAGATGAATACTGTGTTCCTGAGTTGCTAATTCAGTCTGACTTGTTGAATGATAGGGCATTTTTTTGTATGATTGGGTATTTTTAATTTAAAAGAACTTAATGGGCAGAGGAGTTAATTTCACTCTTTTGTATTTCTTTCAATTGTTTATTGTCTCTTCCTTTGTCATTTTCCTTTTCTGACTTTGGGCTAATGGGCGTTGACTTTGATTGACTGTCAGAGGTATATACCTCTGAGTATATATATTTTGAGTTTGAGTGATAACCATATGACCTATAAACAAAGGTAGTAGTTTCTTGGTTTTAGCTTCCCATCACTTCAGCCAAACTCTGGGGTAGATGTAGGTGAGGAAATTTTTGACTGCCATAGAAGGGTGGTACAATAAAATATTTATTTGAGCTAAATTATTTTATCCTAAAATAGCCTGAGCTTACTGTGTAATAGTATTCAAGTGCTAGGAATTATGGGACATTTCATAAAATTTCCAACATACTGCACTATTTGTTTTTATATACTGCTATATGAAGGTATGCCTTACATTTCCATATAAAATAAATATATTTCTAAAATTCAAAAAAAGAAGTATACAATAAATATTAGCTATTACCATTTCCATAAATATAATTTTTACTCTTAAAATTTGATTTCCTCTTGCTATCTTTACCTCTGAGTCTTTGTCTCTGTTTTGCCTAGCTCTCTCTGTTGCCTAATGTTGTTCAATTTTCTCATCCCATTGAATAAGAAATGAATATATAAACCATTAATCTGCTGTTCAATTTATAATGGATATTTCTGGCAAAAATAACCAGCACAAATTAAAACTGAAAATGGCTATGACTGATTGTATGTGGCAAAAATGTGATATTGACTAAAAATGGAGCAAATCTTGAAATGCAGATCTGCAAAATTTGACCCAGGAAAATTGGATCTGGTAGAAATAAGTCACTGAAGAAACCTCACACAAATAATACCTAAAATTGGTAAAATTTGATGCAGACAGAACTCTTGATGATTAAATTTTCACTCTAAAGTTTAAATAAAGAACTGTCAGACATAACTTTAGGGCAAGCACAGTGGTTCATGCCTGTAATCCCGGCACTTTGGGAGCCAAGGTGGGTGAATCACTTGAGCTCAGGAGTTTCAGACCAGCCAGCACAATATGGTGAAACCCCATCTCTACAAAAAATACAAAAATTAGCCTGGCATGTGGCACGCGCCTAGGATCCCAGCTACTTGGGAGGCTGAGTTGGGAAGATCAATTGAGCCTAAGAGGTTGAGGCTGCAGTGAGTCGTGATCATGCCACTGCACTCCAGCCTGGGCAACAGCGTGAGACCCTGTTTCAAAAAAAAAAAGAAAAAAAGAAATCACTTTAAGAAACCAAAAAGAATTAATCCCCAAAATTAAAACGATGTTACATAATATAAAAATTGATTCAAAAATAAAAAAAAAAAGAAAGAGGCACTGAAGAGGGTAGTAAACACAGCTTAAATCGCTGATGCCACCCCTCCCACCTTCCCTTGGCAGCGGCCATGTAATGCAGAGAGAAAAACTGTGCACTTGGTGGAGAAACAGCACACTGCCTGGGAGACTTGGCATTGAACTCAGTACTGTACTGCCCTGTCACAGCAGAAAGCAAAGCCATGCTAGGCTCATTTGGCACCCACCCATGAAGAGAATGTTTGAATCAGCCCTAACCAGAGTGGAATTACCCATTCCAGTGGTTGGAACTTGAGTTTCGGCAAGCATCACCACGAAGTGCTAAAATCCTTTGTGGTCCTAGGTATACTTAAAAGGTAGCCTAGAACACAAGGACTGCAATTCCTAGGCAAGTCCTAGTGCTGTTCTGGGCTTAGAGCCAGTGAACTAGGGTGGCCTATGACCTAGGGAGACACCAGCTGGGGCAGTTAAGGGAGTGTTTGCCTCACGCTTCTCTCAACTCCAGGCAGTGAATCTCTCCTTCTGCTTGAGGGGAGGAGAGAGAAAAGTAAAGAGGACTTTGTCTTGCGTCTTGGATACCAGCTCAGCCACATAATATGGCTAGCTCATCCTTAGCTATAGCTTTTGGACAACATTTCTAGACAAACCCTGAGCCATAAGGGAATCTGCTGACTTGAAGGGAAGGATATTTGCCCAGCAGGATTCATCACTTGCTGACTAGAGAGTACATAGACCCTGAATAACCAACAAGGATACCCAAGTAGTACACTGCGGGCATTGGGTGAGATTCTGAGAAATGCTGCCTTCAGGTGAGACTCAGCACGTTCCGGACTGTAGTGACTATAGTGAAAGAATCCTTCTGTTTGAGAATAGCAAAGAGAAAAGTGAAGGGAACTTTTTGCCTTGCACCTTAGGTACCAGCTCAGCCACAATAAGGTACAGCACCAAGTGAGTGCTTGTGGTTCCTGAATCTAGTCCTAGGCTCTTGGACAGCATTTCTGGACCTGCTCTGGGCCAGATGGGAGCCCACTGTCCTGAAGCATGAGTCCCAGGTCTAGCAGCAGTAACCACAAGCCGACTGAAGATGCCTTGCCTCAGGCTTTAAGTCAACATTGGTGGTAACCTTGCAGAATTCCCCATTGGCCTGTCATGGTGCTGGCCACTGGGAAAGGCTCCTGTTACTGTGGAAAGGTGAAAGAAGAGTGGGAAGGACTTTGTCTTGTGGTTTGAGGGCCAGTTTAGCTGCAGTAGAATAGAACACCAGATAGATTTGTGAGGTTTTTGACTCCAATCTCTGATCCCCAGATGGCATCTCTGGACCCTCCTGGGGCCTGGGTGAACTTAGCACCTAGAAGGGAAGGTCACAAACCTGGCTGGCTTCCCCACCTGCTGATTGTGGAGCCCTAGGGCTTTGAATGAATATAAGTGATAGCCCGGTAGTGGTTACAGCAAGCCTTGGGTAAGACCCAGTGCTGTGCAGGCTTGGGTAAGACCCAGTGCAGTCTCAGTGGTGGAAGCCACAGAGGTGCTTGCATCACTCCACCTGCAGTTTCAGGAAGCTCAGCACAGAGAGAGAGAGATTCTATTTGTTTGGGAAAAATTAAGGGATAAAACAAGAGCCCCTGCCTGATAATCCAGAGAATTCTTCTGAATCTTATTCAAGAATACCAAGGCAGTATCTCTATGAGTCTGCAAGATCCCCAGTATTACTGAATTTAAGGTCCAAGTGCCTTTAGATACCTGGAAAGCTGTCCTAAGAGGAATGGGCACAAACAAGCTGAGACTACAAAGACCACAATAAATGCCTAGCTCTTCAAGGTCTAGACACTGACAAACATCCACAAGCATTAAGACCATGCAGGAAAACGTGACCTTACCAAAAGAACTAGATAAAGTACCAGGGACCAACCTGGGATAAATGGAGATATGTGACCTTTCAGACAGAGAATATAAATTAGCTTTTTTTGTTTGTTTGTTTGTTTAGGTAACTCAGAGAAATCCAAGATAATACAGAGAAGGAATTCAGAAGTCTATCATATAAATGTAATAAAGAGATTGAAATAATTTAAGAGAAGAATCAAGCAGAAATCATAGAGTTAAAAAATGTAATTGACCTGCTAAAGAATGCATCAGAGTCTCTTAATAGCAGATTTGATCAGGCAGAAGGAAGAATTAGTGTTAGTGAGCCTGAAGACAGGCTATTAGAAAATATAGTCAAAGGAGACAGAAAAGAATATAAAACAATGATACATGCCTACAAGATCTAGAAAATAGCTTCAAAAGGGCAAATTCCAGTTATTGGCCTTAAAGAGGAGGTAGAGAAGGAGATAAGGATACAGAGTTTATTCAAAGGGATATTATCATAGATCTTCCCAAACCTAGAGAAAAAGATCAGTATTCAAGTACAAGAAGGTTATAGAACACCAAGAAGACTTAAGTCAAAGAAGATTACCTTCAGGCATTTAATAATAGTATTACCCAAAGTCAAAGATAAAGAAAGGATCCTGAAAGCAGCAACAGAAATAAAACAAATAACATAAAATGGAGTGCCAATATGGTTGGCAGCAGAGTTTTTAGTGGAAACCTTCAATGGAAAACTAGGAAAAAGTGGCATGACATATTTAAAATGTTTAAGGAAAATGCTTTTACCCTCAAATAGTACATACAAATATATCCTTTAAGCATGATGGAAAAAATAAAGGCAAACAAAAGCTGAGGCATTTCAACACCAGATACCTGTCCTAGGGGTTTGGGGAGGGGGGAGGGATAGCTTTAGGAGATATACCTAATGCGAAATGACGAGTTAATGGGTGCAGCACACCAGCATGGCACATGTATACATATGTAACTAACCTGCACATTGTGTACATGTACCCTAATACTTAAAGTATAATAATAATAAAATAAAAAAATAAAAATAAAAAAAGAAATGCTAAAAGGAATTATTCACTTTGAAAGCAAAGGATGTTAACGAGCAAGAAGAAATTATCTGAAGGTAAAAAACTCACTGGTAATAGCTAGCATGCAGAAAAACACACATTATTATAACACTGCAATTGTGGTGTGTAAACTACTCTTAAGTAGAAAGACAAAATGATGAACCAATCAAAAATAATAACTACAATAACTTTTCAAGACATAGTACAATAAGACATAAAGAGAAACAACAAAAAGTTAAAAAGCAGGGGGACAAAATTAAAGTGTAGAGTTTATATTAGTTTTCTATTTGCATGTTTGTTTGTTTATGCACTGAGTGTTGTCATCAGTTTAAAATAACAGATTACAAGGGTATTTGCAAGCCTTACGGTAACCTCAAATAAAAAACAAACATACAATGGATACACAAAAAATAAAAAGAAAGAAATTAAATCATACCACCAGAGAAAATAACCTTCCCTAAAAGGAAGACAGAAAGGATGGAAATAAGGAAGAGAAGATGAAAAAACAATCAAAAAACAAATTTAAAAATGGCAGAAATAAGTCCTTACTTATTAATAATAATGTTGAATGTAAATGGACTAACCTCTCCAATCAAAAGACATAGAGTGGTTGAATGGATTAATAAAAAAAAAAACCTAATGATCTGTTGCCTGTAAGAAACATCTATAAAGATTCAAATAGACTGACAACTAAGGATGAAAAAAGATATTCCATGACAAAGAAAACTACAAAAGAGCAAGAGTAGCTATAGTTATGTCAGACAAAATATCAGACAAAATAGATTTCAAGATAAAAACTGTAAATAGAGACAAAGAAGACCATTATATAATGATCAAGGGGTCAATTCGGCAAGAATATATAACAATTGTAAATATATATGCACACAATGCTTGAACACCCAGATATATAAAATCAATCTTATTAGAGCTAAAGAGAGAGATAGATGTCAATGCAAAAATAGCTGGAGACTTGAACATCCCTACTTTTAGCATTGGAGAGATCATCCAGATGAAAATCAACAAATAAACATTGAACCTAATCTGCACTATAAACCAAATGGACCTAATAGGTATTTACAGAATATTTCATCCAACAGCTCTATAATAGAAATTCTTCTCCTCAGCACATGGATCATTCTAAAGAATAGACCTAGGTCACAAAACAAATCTCAGAACATTCAAAACAATTGAAATAATATTGTGATTGCCCAACAAGTTCACCTTTCCCACTCCCTAGACAGAGCCAATTCATCAAGACAGGGGAATTTCAATAGAGAAAGAGTAATTCGCACAGAGCCAGCTGTGCAGGACACTGGAGTTTTATTATTCCTAAGCATTCGGGGATTGGTGTTTTTAAGGATAACTTGGGGGTAGGGGATTGGGAAGAGTGGAGGGCTAATTGGTCAGTTGGGAGATGTAATCATAGGGGATTGAAGTGAATTTTTATTGGTGTCTTCTGTTCCTGGGTAGGATTGCAGAACTGGTTGAGCCAGACTGCCAGTCTGGGTGGTGTCATCTGGTGCATCAGAACACAGGGTCTGCAAAATATCTCAAACACTGATCTTAGGTTTTACAAGTGATGCTATTCCCAGGAGCAATTTGGGGAGGTTCAGACTCTTGTAGCAGAGGACTGCAAGGTCCCTAACCCATAATTTATAATCTTGCAACTAATTTGTTAGTCCTACAAAGGCAGACTGGTCCCCAGGCAAGGAGGGTTCTTTTTTCAGAAAAGGGCTATTATTAATTTTGTTTCAGAGTTAAACTATAAACTAAATTCCTTCCCAAGGTTAGTTCAGCCTATGGTCAGGAATGAACAAGCACAGCTTAAAGGTTAGAATAAAGATGGAATCAGTTAGGTCTGATCTCTTTCACTGTCTTAATTTCCTCAGCTACAATTTTTGCAAAGGCAGTTTCAATATTAAGCATCTTTTTTTACTACAATGGAATGAAATGAGAAATCAATAATGAGGAATTTTGGAAACAGTACAATCACATGGAAATTAAACAATATGCTCTTGGATGACCAGTGGGTAAATGAAGAAATTAAGAAGAAAATTCAAAAACTTCTTTAAGCAAATGATAATGAAAACACAACTTACCAAAACCTATGGAATACAGCAAATGCAGTACTAAAAGGGAAATTTATAGCTATATGTGAGAAAAAAACTTCAAATAAATAACCAATGATGCATCTTAAAGAATTAGAAAAGCAAGAGCAAACCAAACCCAAAAGAAGTAGAAGAAAAGAAAATAATAAATATGAGAGGACAAATATTGAAATTAAGAAAACAACACACACAAAAAAGAAAAAGCAAAAAAGATAACAAAAAAGAAAACAGCACAAAAGAACAATGAAAAAGATTTTTTTGAAAAGATAAATAAAATTGACAATCAGAATAGTAAGTAAGAAAAAAGAAGACCCAAACAAATAAAATCAGAAATGAAAAGAAGACATTATAACTGTTACTACAGACATTTAAAGGATCATTAGTGGCTACTACGAGCAACTATATGCCAATCAATTGGAAAATATAGAAGAAATGGATAAATTCCTAGACACTTACAACCTGCCAACATTGAACCAGGAAGAAATCCAAAACCTGAACATACTAATAGCCAGTAATGAGACCAAAGCTATAATTAAAAGTCTCACAGTTAAGAAAAGCCTGAGACCCAGTGGCTTCACTACTGAGTTCTACCAATTACTAGAATTAATACCAACCTTGTTCAAACTATTCTCAAAAATAGAGAAGGGAATATTTCCAATCTCATTCTAGAAGGTCAGTATTATCAACACTAAAACCAGACAAACACACATTAAAAAAAGGAAACTACAGGTCAATATCTTTGATGAATATTGATGCAAAAATTCTCAACAAAATACTGGTGAACTAAATGCAACAATACAACAAAAAGATTATTCATCATGACCAAGTGGGATTTATCCCTGGAATACAACAATGGTTCTATATATACAAATTAACCAATATGATACATCATATCAACAGAATAATGGACAAAAACCATACGACCATTTAAATTGATGTTGAAAAAGCATTTGATAAAATTCAACATCCCTTCATGAAAAAATTCCCCAAGAAACTGGGTAAGAAGGAACATAACTCAACACAATAAATGTCATATATGACAGATTCACAGCTAGTATCATACTGAATGGGGAAAACGGAAAGCCTTTCCTCTGAGATCTGGAACACAACAAGGATGTTCACTTTTACCAATATTATTCAATGTAGTACTAGAAACCCTAGTTAGAGTAGAGTAGTCAAACAAGAGAAAGAAATAAAGGCATCCATATTGGAAAGAAAGAAGTCCAATTATCCTTGCTCGCAGATTATATAATGTTGTATTTGGAGAAAGATAAAGATTCCACAGGAAAACTATTAGAACTGATAAACGAATTCAGTAAAGTTGCAAGACACAAAATCAACATACAAAAATCAGTAGCATTTCTATATGTCAACAGTGAACAATTCGAAAAAGAAATCAAAAAGTAATCCCATTTACAGTAGCCATAAATCAAATTAAATACCTAGGAATTAACTTCACCAAAGAAGTGAAAGATGTCTACAATGGAAACTATAAAACACTGATGAAATAAATTGAAGAGGACAGAAAACAATGGACAGATATTTCATGTTCATGGACTGGAAAAATCAATATTGTTAAAATGTCCAAATTACCCATAGCAATCTACAGATTCAATCCAATCATTATCAAAATACCAATGACATTCTTCACAGAAATAGAAAAAAAATCCTAAAATTTGTATGGAACCACAAGAGATGTAAAATAGCCAAAACTATCCTGAGCAAAACACAAAACTGGGAGAATCAAATTACCTGATTTCAACTTATACTACAGAGCTATAGTAACCAAAACAGCATGGTACCGGTATAAAAACAGACACATAGATCAATGGAACAGAATAGAGAACCCAGAATCATATCCATACATCTACAGTGAACACATTTTTGAGAAATGTGCCAAGAATATACATTGGGAAAAAACAGTCTCTTCAATAAATGATGCTGGGTAAACGGGATATCCATATGCAGAAGGATAAAACTTGACCCCTATCTCTTGTCTTATACAAAATCAAATCAAAATGGGTTAAAGACTTAAATATAAGATCTCAAATTATGAAACTGCTGCAGGAAAACATTGGGGAAACTCTATAGGACATTTGTCTGGTGAAAAATGTCTTGAGTAATATCCCACAAGCACAGGCAACCAAAGCAATAATGGATAAATGGGATCACATCAAGTTAAAATGCATCTTCACAGGAAAGCAAACAATCAACAAAGTGAAGGGACAAATCACAGAATGGGAGAAAGTATTTGCAAACTACTCATCTCATAAGGAATTAATAACCAGAATATATAAGGACTTCTAAAATCTCTATAGGAAGAAAACCTAATAACCTCATTTAAAAAATGAGCAGAAGATTTGAATGGAAATTTTTCAAAAGAAGATATACAAATGGCAAAGAGGCATATGAAAATGTGCTCATTATCTTTCATCATCAGAGAAATGAAAATCAAAACTACGATGAGATATCATCTAGCCCCAGTTAAAATGGCTTTTATCCAAAAGTCAGGCAATAAAAAATGCTGGTGAGAATGTGGAGAAAAAGCCTCATCCACTATTAGTGGAAGTGTAAATTAGTACAACAAATGAACAGTTTGGACATTCCTCAAAAAACTAAAAATGTAGCTACTATGCAATCCATCAATCTTCCCGATGGGGAGGTATCCAAAACAAAGAAAATCAGTATATTGAAAAGATATCTGCACTCTGTATTTGCTGCAGTACTATTCGTAATAGCCAAGATTTGTAAGCAACCTAAGTGTCCCTCAACAGATGAATGGATAAAGAAAATGTGGCATATATACACAGTGGAACACTATTGAGCCATGAAAAATAATTTGATCCTGTCATTTGCAAAAACATGAATGAAATTGGAGGTCATTATGGTATGTGAAGTAAGCGAGGCACAGAAAGACCAACTTCGTATGTTCTCACTTATTTGTTGGAGCTAAAAATTAAAATAATTGAACTCATGGAGATAAAGAGTGGAAGGAAGGTTACCAGAAGCTGGGGAGGGTAGTGGCATAGTTGGGGGCAAGTGGGGATGGTTAATGGTTACAAAAAGCAGTTAGAAAGAATGAGTAAGACCTAGTATTTGATAGCCCAACAGGGTGGCTATAGTTAATAATAATTAAATTATACATTTAAAAATAATTAAAAGAGTATAATTGCAGTGTTTGTAAAACAAGGGATAAACCCTTTAGGGGATGGATATCCCATTTACCATAAAGTAATTATTAGCATTGCATTCCTGTATCAAAGTATCTCATGTAACCCATAAATATATGTACTCACAAAAATTAAAAACTAAAATTTTTTAAAAAGTTTAATTTATAAATTAGACACCGTGAGAGATTAAAAACAATAACTAATCAAAATAGAATGATTATAACAATATACTGTAATAAAAGTTATGTGAATGTGGTCTTCCTTTCTTTCTCAAAATACCTGGTTACACTTTACTCATCCTGCTTCCTCTTGTGATGGTGTAAGATGATAAAATGCCTACATGGTGAGATGAGATGAGGTAAATTACAAAGGCATTGTGAGCTAGCATTTAATACTTATGAATTGTTTATTGCTGGAATTTTACATATAATATTTTTGGACTGTAGTTGACTGTAGTTACCTGAAGCTTTGCAAGGTGAAACCAAGGATAAAGGATGAGGGGAATACTGTGCTTATTTGTTGAAAATATGAATAAATGTGGAACTGAATGTAATATTCAAAGAATTTTCCATTTAGTTTCAAGCCCTGCTTGTGTACAAATATTTTCTTGTTTTAGTTAGTTGCAATCAAGAAGCAAATCCTCTGGGATTCAACATTTTAGTTAAACTATAGAATACGTGAGACTTACAAAGAGGGCATTATCTTAAAAGATAATTGCAAGTACTGAACTACACTTCGTAGGCAAATAAGCCCATCAAATTTAATAAAATGTTGGGGTGCAACACAAGTGAAGTGGAAAACTCTCAGAATTAAACTGACTTGAGTAGGCTTTTGATTTGTATAGGAAGTAGATTATTTGTCATTGATTTTCAAATCATTGGTTACACATCTAAATAGGCATAATTAACAGATATGTCTTGGTTTTGGAGATATTAACACTTTATGTCAAAAGTTGCTCTCAGAAAACCACTAGATAATGAGATCCTAGTGTGTATTTTATGACATATGTGTGAATCTGTATGTTTAAGCCTGAGAATATTAATAGTTTATGGACCAGTTAGTGCCTTTGGTTAAAATGAAATGATTTTGCTAACGCACTTGATGTCATGAGTTGGAATCTTACAAAGTAGAATTCTCATTGAGTTATATATAGTATTTTCTGTGGTTGACAACTGCATGCCTTAGCTTGGCTATTTCCAAAATGTCTTGTTGATTACAAAGGATGACATAAGAAAGTAGCAGCCATTTTCAGCCATGTAAATACAGTACAAGTAATAAGCACAGTATCTAGCACATAGTAAGTGTTCTATAAGTATTAATAATTATTGGTACTACTACACAACTGCAGTACTTTAAAGATAGCCAATAGGTTAGTTTCTACTAATAGTAAATAATATCAACTTCACAAATGAAGTTCACACACTGTTATAACAGATGGCTACAATTTTTATAGCTATGATAAATATTTGCACTTAAGAACATATGTTCTTTATTTCTACAGAAAATTGGCCTCTTCTTGACATCTGTAGGAGATCATTCTATTGGATAATGCTACCTAAAAGTGATTCTAGGTAGCACTTAGAATTTAGGTATTTAGAAAAGGTATTTAGAAAAACAGAGAGGAAAGAATAGAATGTTTGCTATTTTTATATTTCCTAGAAAATGTGCCCAATATTTACCAAGATCTGATAGCATTCAATACAAATTACAGAATTTTCAATCTGCATTTCTTCTGGCAAAGTCATTTGGATTATGGTCATATCTATGATTTTATAATGTTAAAATCTTACAAGGGAAATAAACCTCAATTAGTTTACATTCTATTAGGCAATTCATCATAGTGTGTGTCTATTGAGAAAAAGAGGTAAAGATAATACCAGTGCATGAAGATTGTCTGGCAGGGCAGACAATATAACTCACATAATCTTCTCACTAGAGTGAAGGTAGAGCAATGAGAGGGAGCTTTCGGGTCAACAGATTTGTACAAATCAAAAGCTGAAAGGGCCTTCTGGATAAGCACATATTAGCTTGTAACACTGATTACAAAAGAGATATCGTCCACATTTTAATGTGGCAATTGTCATAAGAGCCATGGCCTCCATAGCCGACCTTGAATAACATCAAATTTTATTGTGATTCCTTGTAAATTTTCATAAAACATGATTAATTGCTTGTTCAATGACCTCTTTTACATCATTCCTCAGTCTGTTTATCTAGTGGTCTAATTTTCAAAGAACTTCCTTTCTAATTTTACTAAAATTAAGAAATCTTAAGCAATTTTTGATATTCCTTAGACAAATTTACATTCCTTACTTTTTAGGGAGATTTGTCTTAGATGAAGCTTGGAATTGTAAACTCACATTAAAATATGTAAGCTGGAGACACTGTGCTTCTTTCATAAAAGAAGACATTTCTGGGATTTCCATACTAAAAATAGTAAAAATGTATCATTTTATTAAGACATAAGAAAATACCCTAATTAAAGGAAATTAATTATCTTCAGGAGAATTCTTCTTAAATAGTATTAAAACCATATAATCTGAAATTGGGAGCAAAAATGTACAACTGCCAACAGTGTGAAGAGCAAATAATAGGTCCTAAACACATTTTATGGGATAGTGTGTGTCATTTTAGTAGGGGGTGCTTAATCCACATCAGCATGAAATGTTTCCTTGACAGTTGACAGAATTCATTAAAAGACGAATAAATCCCAGAATGAAATGATAAGGAGAAATTGAACCTATTATTTGGTCAACTATGTAGTCTCTCAGTAAATTTACCAGGAAAATGGAATGGCTCATTAACCCTAATGGGAAGGATAGCAAGGTGTCTGTGGAGTGGTAAGATTCAATTCATCAGTACCACACACTAATGGTAATTACTTAAAACATGTAGTTGGATCACATGGTGCTTTAAGTTACATAATTCAGACATTTTGTTAACCAGGACATCCTGACCTTCTGTTTTCTGTCTCTGTAAGTCAGATAAATGAAATCTATTCCAGGTAACGTTTGATGTAGTGTGTTTTGTATTTAATTGATTATGGGAATACTTATAAAAGCAGTTTGTCAGTGTGCAATGCTACAAAATGCTGTCTAATTGGACATCAAATATGCTGGCCCCATTATACCCTAAAACGTGAACAGAAAAGCTAAATCCAAAGATAAGCTTTCCTCTATTATGAGCTGTGTTTTGGTAATTGATTTAATCACACTCTTGAACAATGATCCTGTTTCTGTGCCTTAGTTTCTTCTGTTGAACACGCAAGTACTTTTTAAAATATATGTACTCAAATGTATGGCTAAATAACTTAATACCTACTGGGAATTAATGAGTTCTATCTACTTAGTGTCAGGTTGGATGAAAACCATCTACCACTGAATAAGAAACTGGAAAATCATCTACCACCAGATACAATTTTATTGTGGATATTCACTGCTTTGGTAAAGTAAAGTAAGAATACTGCACATATCAAAAGAGTTCCAAGTATACACAGCAGCCAGAGTAAGAATGCACAAGGAAGTTCAGGTCATGTCAGTCCTATACTCAAAATCCTCCATTTCTAAATGTAATGTGGTATTCTAGATTAGATCTGAATCAAGAAAAGAGTAAAAAGACATTAGTGGAAAAACTGGAAAATCCAAACAAAGTCTGTAGTTTGACTCCTAGTATTGTACCAATATCCATTTCTTAGTTTCAATAGATTCACTAAGGTTATATAAGATATTAACGTTAGGGGAAGCTGAGTGATGTATATACAGGATCTGCATGGTATCTCAGTAACTTTTCTATATATTTAAAGTATGTAAAAATAAGGCATCTATTCAAAACAAAACAACCACCATTTGCTTCCCACATCACACCTAGTAAAGCCAGAGGCCTTACCATATTCTACAAGTCCCTATGTGTTCTCTGATCTCAACTCTTATTGCTCTCTTCCATGCTCACTGCTCTCCAGCCACACTGGCCTTCTTGCTCTTTCTCCAACACACCAGGCATGATCCCAATCCAGGGCCTTTACAGGTGTTTCTCCTCTCCTTAAAACATCTCCCCCCAGATATCCACAAGGCTCACTCAGATCCTTCCAATCTTGCCCTAGAACTTAAAGTATAATAATAATAATAATAAAAAGACATCAGTGAGGCCATGCCTGGCCTTGAATGATCTCCCTGCTAGAAAGCAAACTCTAAGAGGGTAGGGAAATTAGTAGATTTTTTTGTTTTTTGTCTTATCCCCTGTGTCTAGAACAACACTTAGTAGATAGGGGCCCCCTGTTTAGTCCTGTTTGAATAAATGAGGTCCTTAAAATACATTGATAATCATCTAATGTCATAAAATCATATTTTTTGAACAAAGAGTGATATGATTTGGCTGTGTTCCCACCCAAATCTCATCTTGAATTCCCACATGTTGTGGGAGTTACCTGGTGGGAGGTAATTGAATCTTGGGGGGCAAGTCTTTCCCATGCTGTTCTTGTGATAGTGAATGAGTCTCATGAGATCTGATGGTTTTAAAAAGAGGCATTCCCCTAAACAAGCTCTTTCATTTTTTGCCTGCCACCATCCATGTAAGATGTGACTTGCTCTTCCTTGCCTTTCACCATGATTGTGAGGCTTCCCCAGCCACATGGAACTGTAAGTCCAATTAAACCTCTTTCTTTTGTAAGTTGCTCAGTCTTGGGTATGTCTTTATCAGTAGCATGAAAACTAGTACATTAAATTGGTACCAGTAGAGTGGGGTGCTGCTGTAAAGATACCCCAAAATGTGGAAGTGACTTTGGAGCTGGGTAATAGGGAGAGGTTGGAACAGTTTGGAGGGCTCAAAAGAAGACAGGAAAATGTGGAAAAGTTTGGAACCTCCTAGAGACTTGTTGAATGGCTTTGTCCAAAATGCTGATAGTGATATGGACAGTAAAGTCCAGATTGAGATGGTCTTAGATGGAGATGAATAACTTGTTGGGAACTGGAGTAAAGGTCACTCTTGCTATCTTTTAGCAAAGAGACTGGCAGCATTTTGCCCCTGCCCTAGAAATTTGTGGTAATTTAAACTTGAGAGAGTATCTGGCAGAAGAAATTTCTTGAGAGAGGTATCTGGCAGAAGAAATTTCTAAGCAGCAAAGCACTCAAGATGTGACTTGGGTGCTGCTAAAGGCATTCATTTATACAAGGGAAGTAGAGCATTAAAGTTTGGAAATTTTGAAGCCTGACAATGTGATAGAAAAGAAAATTCCATTTTCTGAGAAGAAATTCAATTCGCCTGCAGAAACTTGCATAAGTAACAAGAAGCCAAATGTTAATCCCCAGGACAATGAGGAAAATGTCTCCAGGGCATGTCAGAGGTCTTCACAGCAGCCCCTCCTATCACATGCCCAGAGGTCTAAGAGGAAAAAGTGATTTCAGGGGCTGGTCCCAGGGTCCCTGTGCAGGCTAGGGACTTGGTGCCCCACATCCCAGCTGTTCCAGCCATGGCTGAAAGTGGCCAACATAGAGCTCAAGGTGTGGCTTCAGAGGGTGCAAGCCCCAAGTCTTCACAGCTTCCACATGGTGTTAAGGCTTCGAGTGCTCAGAAGTCAAGGTTTGGGAACCTCCACCTAGATTTCAGAAGATGTATGGAAACGCCTGGATGCCGAGGCAGAAGTTTGCTGCAGGGGTGGGGACCTCATGGGGAACCTCTGCTAGAGCAGTGCAGAAGGGAAATGTGGGGTGGGAGCCCCCAAACAAAGTCCCTACTGGGGCACAACCTAGTGGAGCTGTGAGATTAGGGACACTGTCCTCCAGACCCCAGAATGGTAGATCCACTGACAGCTTGCACTGTGCACCTGGAAAAGCTGTAGACACTCAACATCAGCCCATGAAAGTAGCCATGAGGGAAGCTGTACCCTGCAAAGCCACAGGGGCAGAGCTGCCCAAGACCATGGGAACCCCGCTTTTGTATCAGCATCAAAAGAGTCAAAGGAGATCATTTTGGAGCTTTAAAATTTGACTGCCCTGCTGGATTTTGGACTTGCATGGGGCCTGTAGCCCCTTTGTTTTGGCCAATTTTTCATATTTGGAATGGCTGTATTTATGCAATGCCTGTACCCCCATTGTATCTAGGAAGTTACTAACTTGCTTTTGATTTTGCAGGCTCATAGGTAAAAGACTTTGTACTGTGGACTTTTGAGTTAATGCTGAAATGAGTTAAGACTTTAGGAGACTTGTTGGGAAGGCATGATTTGTTTTGAAATGTGAGGACATGAGATTTGGGAGGGGCCAAGGGCAGAATAATATGGTTTGACTGTGTCCCCACCCAAATCTTATTTGGAATTCCCAAATTTTGTGGGAGGGACCTGCTGAGAGGTAATTGAAGTATGGGGGCAATTCTTTCCTGTGCTTGTCTCGTGATAGTGAATAAGTCTCACAAAATCTGATGGTTTTAAAAAGAGGTGTTATTCCCTTACACAAGCTCTTTCATTTTTTTGCCTGCCACCATCCACGTCAGATGTGACTTGCTCCACCTTGCCTTCTGCCATGATTGTGAGGCTTCCCTAGCCATATGGAACTGTAAGTCACATCAAGCCTCTTTCTTTTTTAAGTTGCTCAGTCTTGGGTATGTCTTTATCAGCAGTATGAAAACCAACTGATACAAAGAGTATTCCTCTTTTCATTATTCCACCACTCAACATGTTGTTTAAGTAATGGCTTCTATTTATTATTATTGATAACAAAAATGAAAGCAAAGGATATAGCTTCATTTCTAGATCATTTCTAGAGTTGCTTGTAAAAGTAATTTATTTTTGACCCTCATACTAATTAATTAATATGACAGTTATTTTACAAAGATGCTCTATTTCATCCCTTCCAGTATACTAGCAAAATACATTATCAGCCTGTTTTCTAAACTTCCACATGTTCTTTTCATACTTACAAATGTTTCCTCATTTTGTCCCCTTGTAACTGTGTCTATTGTTACTCATTGCTTCTGTTTGTGAATAAGTGACTTGAGAAGCAGAGGATTTGGATTTCTAGCTCAGGCAAACATTTAAATGTAGTCTAGACAATGCAATCCAAGAAAAGTAAAAGAGCACTATGTATACTTCATTTACACCCCACCATCACTTCTACACACTAATTATACTATAAAGCTGAGCATGCTGATATCCCTAATTTCTATATTTCTAAGGCTATTGTTTTTAAAACAAAAATTCTACTTTTAATATTTTTGCACATCAGAAGGATGTTTATTATTTAAATAAAGATACATGTTCATGATAAAATCATAAATATTATCCAAATTCTATGTAAGCAAACATTAGGAGTGTGTCATAATGGTGATGGTGGGCTACACATTATCAATTAGAGGAGAAGACATTGTTGCCATACAGTCCTTCCACCTTTTCCCGCAAAAGGATTGACAAGGAAATGTCCAAAAAATGTTCCACTATTCTATGCTAGTATAGTCTATAAAGAAGAAAATATTTCTTTTACTTTTTAAAATTATAATTACCTCAACACAGTGTCACTTATACTTTTTTTGTGAAAGCTCACAGTTTGTGATACTGACACTCTCATGTGCACTGTCTGCAAAGAGGTATTTTAGATATCCTGTCCCCAAGGAAGACAATGGGACACTGCAGCTTAATTGCCTAACAAGCCCTTGCTCCCCACCTCTAATTTTTCCGTTATTTTACTTTATCTAATGTTTTCACATTTCCTCTGCAATCCATCATGGAGATGTCTTTGGTATGTGTTCTCCACTCTCTAGGATGTGACTCACCCTGGCCAGGAAACTTGGAACACATTTAGAACTGCCAGCTGTTTTCTTAGGTTGTTCTACCCAATCTTGGAGTTCCTTTTCTTCTTAACAATATTTTTTTGCTTTTTAGTGCCAGTATTATTCATGATAGAGAATAAAAAATCAGGGTGCTAATCATAAAGATATTGCAGAAGTAAAAAGCAGCATATTATAGAGGCAAATTACACGCAAAATTTCAGGAAATCATGGAGCTGGAGACAATTTCCAGGAATTTGGTTTATGTGGTATATCAGAGTTCTTGAGAGAAATAGAATCAATAGGATGGATGAATAGGTAAGTAGCTAGGTAGATGGATAGATGATAGAGAAAGAGATTTATTTTAAAGAACTGGTTCACATGATTATGTAGGCAGAGATGTTTCAAAATCTATACTCAGCAGGCTAGAGACCCAGAAGATTACATGGTATAGTTTCAGTACAAGTCTGAAGCTTGAGAATCAGGGGGGAGCAGATGGTATAGATTCCAGTCCAAGCAAAAGTTCAAAGGGAGGAGAAGACTGATGTTCTAGCTCAAAGACAATCATGTGGAGAGAGTGAATTCTCCCTTGCTCAAACTTCTTGTTCTAATCAGGCCTTCGACAGACTGGATGAGGCCCACCTACATTGGGAGGACAATCTGCTTTAGTCAGTCTACTGATTGAAATGTCAGTCTCATTCAGAAACACCCTCACAGTCATACTCAGAATAATGTTTAGCCAAACATGGGGGCACCCTGTGGCCCAGTCAAGGTGACATAAAATTAACCATCACAGGTGGTCCAGTGAATTGTGATGTCTTCACAAGCAGGAAGAGAAGAAAGATTTGACTTCTAGACATGCACAGTGTGAGGTGGTCATGGAATATCCAGTTGGAAACACAGATTTGAGCCTGGAAAAGATTTTACATTCTAGCCTTAAATTTGGTGAAAGCTGAAGACATAGACATGGATGAAATTGCTTAGGAAGAACACATAGATCTATTGACTCCATTATGTATTGAACATCTATTATATTAAGAGTAAATAGGCACTAGAAATACAATTAACAAAATAAAGACAATTCTTACCATAAAGAAACTTAACTTCTAGGCAGGGAGAAAAAAAATCAAACAACTGAGTAAAGAAACAAAGAAATTATACCATCAAAAGTATGGTGAGTACAGAATAGAAAAAATATCCAATCCATAAAAAGATATAACAAGAGAATCTGACTTAATATGGAGTAATTTGGAAGACTTCCTTGGGTGAGTGACATTTACACAAAGACCTGAAGTTTGCATAGACTAAGCAAAAAGAGGATGGCATTAGAGAAACTAAAATACAGATTTATGTCTGCAACATTGCAATGAAGAGAAGAAATGTCAAGACCCAAGATTATAGACGTAGTTAGGGTAAGATTATTCAGGGTCTTCTAGGTAATTCGAAGGTTTAGTAGACTGAATTATTGGTCACAATTACTCACTCCCTTGTAGTAGTAGTATGCATCCATCCCTTGTCATGTCTTCATGAGAAGCACAGAATACTATTTCATTGCTTGATTTTGGATTTGACCATGTGACTTTCTTTGGGAGGTAAGATGTTAGTAGATATAATATAAGCAAAAATTTGAAGTGGGCATTTGTGTAGATTAAAACAATTTTTCCTCTTTCCACAAAGAATACTTCTGTGACCAAATGTGTGGGAGTTTCCCCACCCCAACAGACACACCAAGTATCTTGGCCCATTTTCTGTTGCTTACAACAGGATACCTAGAAAGGAGTAATTTATAAAGAAAAGGGATTTTTTTTCTTACAGTGATAGAGGCTGAGTCCAGGGTCAAGGGGTCATATCTGGTGAGGGCCTTCTTGCTGTGAGGACTCTCTGCAGAGTCCTGAGGCAGCACAGGGCATCACATGGTGAGGGGGCTGAACATGCTTGCTCAGAGCTCTCTTTTTCTTCTTATAAAGCCACCAGGCCCATTCTTGTAATAACCCATTAGTCTATTAATGCATTAAAAGATTAAACCATTCATTTAATAATGGATTCACACATGAGGGCAGAGCCTTCATGATCCAGTCAGCTCTTAAAGGCCCCGCCTCTCGATATTGCCACATTGGGAATTCAGTTTCACATAAGTTTTGGAGGAGACAAACATTCAAACTGTAGCACCAAATAATCAATTCTACAGTTAACACTGTCTGAGTATCCTCTGATTTGGTTTAGTTCTGATGCTATTTATCTGGAGATAGCATCAGATCCCATAGGTTGAAGGCTCAGTTGTTAAGACTGTCCCCTCACAACCTTTCAGATGCCAAACAAGAGCCCCAGATTGTTGTACCCGTGCTTCTGGCTGACCAGCTATAAATCAGGGTTTCCACAACCTCCTCATCCGGTTTGGTTAATTTGCTAGAGCAGCTAATAGACTTCTGGGAAACACTAACTTATGTTTACCAGCTTATTACAAAGGATATTTTAAAGGTTACAAACAAATAGCTAGGTTAAGAGGCACATAGGGCAAGTTCTGGAAGGATCCCAAGACCAGAAGCATCTGTCCCCATGAAGTTGGAATGCATCACCTTCCTGGCATATAAACGTCTAAGCCCCCATGTGTTCAGCTGTCTACAAGCTCTCTCCACCCAGTCCTTTCGGTTTTTATGGAAGTTTCATTACTTAAGCATGATCAATTAAATTATTGGCCACTAGTGATCAACTTAAGCTTCATCCCCTCTCCCCTCCCTGGAGGCTGGATGGTGGAGCTGAGTAACTTCTCTAATCCTGCTGTGTGGTCTTTCCAGTGACCAGACTCCATCCTGAAGCTACCTAGTAGCTGTCAGTCATCAGTCAACTCATTAGCATACAAAAAGACATTTACCACTATGAAGATTTCAAAGATTTAAGGAATTGTATGTCCGAAAACTGGGGACAAGGACAAAATATATATTTTACAATATCATTGCGTGAATGGTTGGCCTTATCCTCTTGCACTTTTGTCAGCATCATGAAAAGAGTATGCACCAGCCAGGCTACTGGTCAAAGGAGGATGAGAGACTTATGGAGACCTGGAACCAACTGCATTTGGAATGGAAGCCAGTTTAACTCTGAGGTTACCTTCAGCCAACTTGGAGACATGAGAGTAGAGTAATGCATTGTTGTTCTCTACCACTGAGCTTTGAGATCTTTTACACAGCAAAAAAGTGACTAATACAGAGGCCTTGAAGAAAAACAATGTTTAAGAGTTAAGCTAAGGAAAAGGAACCAGAGGAGGGGAAAACACTAAGAAGAAGAAATTAGAGAGGCAGAAGGAAAATAATGAGGGAAAAAGTATTGAGGATATCGGGATTAGGGAGAATTTCAAGGCAGAAATGGTCAAATTCCACAAAGAGATCACACTGGATACAAAGTTAAAAATAAACTACTGAATTTGTAAATGATGTGTTTAATGTTTTTGAGCTTTGCCAAAACAACTTCAGTTAGTTGGTAGAAACAGAAATCATATTGATGTGGGTTAAAGAACAAGTGGAAAGGGAGAAAGTAGAGGCAGGATATGTAGGCCATGCTTGACTGTTGTAATTAGATGGAGGGAGGCAGGTGTCAGGGAATAACACAAAGACCACAAGAGAAAAGTTAGAGTTGAATTTGCCTCCTTTGCAAGTAGAGGAGAATCAAGTCACTCAGAAAGAGTTCAATAGGTCTCCACAAGGTGAAAGAGGAAGGATGAAATATGAGGCCAAAGACAGAGTTAACTCCATATGAGAAAGGATTATTTGCATTAAATTCTAATTTACTAAGGAAAGTATTATAAATTGTCTCTTTGAATTGATTATTACTTTGCTTTATGTCACAAAAATATAACAAAGTGTTTTAAGAGTCTCATAAATGCTGTGTTAGGCTTAAGATAGTGGAGCGGTCAGTTTTTTATGCACTTTTAAATGCTGGGCACTTGGCACATTTTTCTTTTCCTAGGGGTGATGACTTGAAGAGGAGGCATAGTCAAAAGAATTGCTTTTATAATGAAGATATTTTGAACAGGTTTCTAGTTTTAAGAGAAATTTTGGTGGAGAGAGTGCAAGAGTGACAAATCTATGAAACAGAGTTAGACCAAGAGCTTCAGAAAGAAGTAGAACTACCTCCTCCTCTGATTGAGTAGGTAGGTAACCTGGAATGAAGATGAGGTTGAGGGGTAGAAACTGAAGGCAGAAAGACTTCCTTCCTGTTGACTGCTACTTTCTCTGAAACAGTGAAGGTGGATCATCTGCAAGAGTGAAAGGATGGTAGACATACACCTTCTGTAATCGCCTTCTTGTTCCAAATATAATTTTAAGAGAAAAGTTTTCCCCGTAGCAACTTTTACATGTCTCAGTTCAGTTTCTATTTTAACTTTTATTATAACCCCTCCTAACTTAATCTAAAATTCATAAATATAACGTGAAGAATAAATTGATAAAATTGTGAAAGGCGGCCGGGCGCAGTGGCTCAGGCCTGTAATCCCAGCACTTTGGGAGGCCGACGCGGGCGGAACACGAGGTCAGGAGATGGAGACCATCCTGGCTAACACGGTGAAACCCCGTCTCTACTAAAAATACAAAAAATTAGCCGGGCGTGGTGGCGGGCGCCTGCAGTCCCAGCTACTCGGGAGGCTGAGGCAGGAGAA